>NC_052502.1:33935430-34535430 GCF_016617805.1 Bactrocera tryoni | reverse complement strand
TCTGATGCCAGTAAGTTGTTACCTGCCAAGTGTCAATAGCCGTCCGCCAGTCCTTTCGAGATCGTGTGGTAAGAAGCAAGTGAAAACCCTTAGAGAGTTTCTTTCACATGATCTTGGTGATCCTGCATGTACTTAAGGCATTCCATCTCGCCCTGATCCACCTGTTAGCCCTTTCGTAAATTTCGTTGAGTATCGTTCTTAGTTATTTCCGGTCCACATAGATTCCGGCTTCCACTCCATTGCCCATTTTGGATCCGTCTGTGTAGATATTGTAAGTTCCGCTGGTGTGGTGTCGTAGGCTTCTGCGCCACTCATCTTCCTTTAGTGTGGTCTAATTTTTCCACCAGCTCCCCGCTTATTGAACTCACCTAATGCCGCCAATCTTGCAGCTGGGCTTTCTACTGCAATCTCGATTGTTGGTGGGTTGATTGCCGCCGTTTAGCGCTCCCGTTATGTAGATCCATCGGTTCCATCGGTTTCCTTTATGAAATTTAGCGGCATAAAGTAAGATTGGCTTGACTATCGCTTTGTAACATTAATGCATGAGGCCAGGTGATAGGCCCCAAGTAGACATTTTCTTACATGTGTATAGGGTACCTCTGGCCTTTTTCACTCTCTCCTCCACATTGAGTTTCCATATCAGCTTGCTGTCCAAAATTACCACTAGGTACTTGGTATGCTCCTTAATTGTCAATTGAATGTGAAAGTGAAAGTGATTGATGATTCTATTGAAAACAAAATTTCTAGCAAACCCTCTCAAATTTGTTTCTATGGTCAAAATCGCCAGACAAACTGTTATCGTCGTAACCAGATAGCTGCCAAACACACACTATCAAAGTCTATTGCCTATCTAGATGAAAAATTTTTATCGATTCGGTTTGCCCTCGCAGCTTAAATGAACTAGTCCGGTAATTTGATCAAATGGTATAAGAGTAGGTACACATATGTAGCGTATAACACAATTCGTCTTGAGCCAATTTGTTAATCAAATTTATTTTATTTAGTGTACTCGAAATTACAGTTTTTTGAAAGGATTGGTGACAGGGCGTGACCAAGTGTTATAGTTGTGCACATAGTAACAATGATGAGTGTTGTCAGAAAGTACATACATTCAATGTATAGACACTACATATGTACGTGTATGTTTGTATGAATGTGCGATTTACACGTATCGCATTCCATATTGCAAATTCGATATACTAAGCAGGATTTAGCAGTATTAATAAAAGATAAAGCTCCTTTCTATTTCGTCATTTATAATGAAATTTCATAAATGCAATATATTCTAAGGGCACTGTGATAATACTAGATAGGAATTTTAGCATTAGAATAATCATGTACATTTTTTCACTTTTAAAACCAATAAGCAACCAATTTTATGATATTTATGAAATTACTAAATAAAAAATTACAATATTTAGAAATTTGAATACAATATACATACATACATATATGTATGTCTGAGTTGAATTCGAATGTTCATTTTTTAATTGATCATATTGTCCGAATTATTTTTATTCAACTGAAGTAAAAATTATGTCTATTAACAATTATTCCTACACACTTTTCTACCGTAGTATATTTATTTGGCAAACACCCGCCTTTCTGATTGGAGTAAACATCTGGTCACGTCGCTGTGGCTGAAGTAATTTGTATGCCAGACTCAAATAAAAATATTTTCTTGAACCGCATACAAATTATTATAGATCGCTGTGTTGTAAATTTTTATCATTGCGAACTTAGAGACAGCTGCCGATATACTCATTCAACTCATCAGGTATTGTCATTTGCCCATGCCTCTGCACCATATACATACATAGCAGGACAGGGATGATGAGTTACTTGTAGAGTTTTGTCTTTGTTCGTAGAGAAAGGATTTACTTCTCAATTGACTACGCAGTCCGAAGTAGCACCTGTTTTTAGAGTTATTCTGCGTTGGATTTCGAGGCTGACGTTGTTGCTGGTGTTAATGCTGGTTTCAAGATAGACGAAATTATCTATGACTTCGAAGTTATGACTGTCAACAGTCCAGTCGCAAGTGGAACCACTGTTTGTTTGATGACAGGAGATATTTCGTCTTGCCCTCGTTCACTACCAGACTCATTTGAAGCAGAACTAACGGCGTGGTTGTTGAGGTCAATGATATCATCGGCGTACGCCAGCAGCTGTACACTCTTATAGGAGATTTTACCTGCTTTATTAAGTTCTGCAGCGCGAATTATTTTCTCCAGCAGTAGATTGAAGAAGTCGCACGAAAGGAAATCGCCTTGTCTGAACCTAATTTGGTATCGAACGGTTCGGATAGGTCCTTCCCGATCTGGATGGAGCTTTTTGTATTGCTCAGCGTCAGTTTACACAGCCGTATTAGTTTTGCAGGGATACCAAATTCAGACGTAGCGGCATAAAGACAGCTCCTTTTTGTGCTGTCAAAAGCAGCTCGATAGAACCTTGTACGCGGTGTTGAGGAAGCTTATCCCACGGTAGTTGGCGCAGATTGTGGGGTCTCCCTTTTTGTGGATTGGGCAGACTTTTAAATTCCAATCGTCGGGCATGTTTTCGTCCGACCGTATTCTATAAAGGAGCTGATGCATGCTCTTTATCAGTTTTTCGCCGCCGTGTTTGAATAGCTCTGCCGGCAATCCATCGGCCCCCGTCGCTTTGTTCGAACTTCTTCATGGTCGGGCCATGGAACGTCTGCTCGATTTCGAAATCTACATTTTTTTCCACTGACCTGATTTCGATTTGCGATGTTTTTATACCATGACTCCAACAAATATATTCAGTAGTACTTAAATTTATAAACCACATGATATCTTCATACGTGTTTTAATTTGGGGTCAACCCTATTAGTTTTTATAAGTGAAAGTCAATTTCGCATGTTTATAACTCTAATACGAGCAGAAAGACTATTATTTGTCTATGTCAAACTTCTTTAAATGTGTCTTAAAACATTACAGGAAAGTAAATTATTTGTCTGCTCCACCAATTTACAATTCGTTACATTGTCCGACCATAACATAAATAAGAGCATAAACCTAATCTAAAATAAAAATCAAATTACACGAGTTAAATCTCACAATAAAAATAACAATCAAGGCGTGTTATTAATTATCTTATTATTTAATTTAGCTACATATATCTGTATATATAATATATACAATCATATCACATAAATTTATAGAATGCAACTTATGTAAAACTATAAATATTTTTTGAATAGGCATAATTACATACATACATACATACATTAGATGTACATAGAAAGCGAATTCAATACGATTTAAAATATATTGATTTGATATTTCAATAAGCTTATGTTGGATGATATTCTATTTGGTTGATGAATCCGGAAAAGCCTCGCGAGGCGGTACAAAACTCAACATCATAATGTGACGCGTATAGGACTTGGTAGCCCTAAATAATATATCAGTGCCATGTAGCCGATCCAAAACGCCTAGCACGCCAAAGCAATTGTTGAATCTGTTAAACAGCAGATAATTTAAATTTAGCCTATTAATTCCTACAAACACTGTTTTACTTACTTTAAGTGATGAAAGTCGTGTGCCTCCGGACTGGGAAAGAAGGGTAGATGATAACCGGAATGTGCGTTAAGTGTCGACAAAATGGCCAAAGCGAACCACATCCAAGCCGTAGCCACGTGTGTGTTCATTAGGAATACGCCAAGGAATGGTGGCAACAGATTGCTGAAGATATGCTCTATTGGGTGGCAATAAATTGCAGTCACCGCTATTGGCGCGGTCCATTCGTGATGCTGTTTGTGTATGAATTTATAAATATGTTTGTTATGCAATAGCCGATGTGAATAATAGAAGCCCAGCTCCTCCATTAGAATGCATACGGTCAGCTCCACGCATACCCAGTGGAATGTAGGTAATTCGCGTATCGAGTTCGGACCACGCAGCGTCATTAATTTGTAGCTGAGGAAAGCGAATGGAATGCCGACAAATACTTGATTGCTAATTACCCGCCATATAACCTGGTGATAGAGTTAAAACGGATAAATTATAATTAGTTATCAGTTACAAGCGGTGTGCAAGTTTTTATAACGGTTCATATTACTTACCTTCATTAAACGTTCCCTCTCAACTGGTTCATTTGTGCCTGGCTGAATTTTGTATTTGCGCAGGAATGCTGGACGGTTAGTCATGTCCATGAAAGTGTAAATACCACCAACAAACCAATAGACTATCATCGAGAATATAGTGCTACCGAATACCCAAAGGATCATGGGATCATCACCTAAAAGACATATAAATAAACAAATGTACCATACAATATATCTTACTATAATGCCAACTTTTGAATATATTGGATAGTCGAAAAAGTCTTTTCGTATTTTGATCGTTGCGTAGATGTCGTTGCAATCGTATATCTCCAGTGCTGCCAACCACATTGTGTCATACCGTACAGTGTTGGAAAGGTGAGATTTTAAGCTTCATTTAACCAAAAAAAATTAATTCGGGGAAGTTGAAAAACAGTTACAGCTGTTCAAAAGTGAGTGAAAATAATGAAGAAATTCGCGATATTTTGAAATTTTTGTATAAAAAAAGGAAGAATGCTACGCAAGTCGCCAAAGAAATTTGTGAAGTTTATGGAGACGATGCTGTATGTTCGTGTAGCACAACAATGGTTCGCTTGCTTCCGGTCTGGAAATTTCGATTTACACTGATGGAATAACGTTTCTAGCGGAAAAATGGCAAAAAGTGGTCGACCAAAATGGTACCTATTTTTTTTTATTATTATAAATAAAAAAAAAAAAGAAGTTGAAGTTTGATTAGAAATACGAAAAGACTTTTTCGACTACCCAATATTTTATAGCCACGTATTTTTTTATACCTGAGTGTGCGTATGTAATTAATTATGCTTATATTTTGTAAGTATTTTTTTAAAAGACTTTTTAATGTAATAATTGTAAAATTTTATAAATATAATATATTCATACAACATCAGGCCAGTGTTTTGGAGAACCAAAAAATTTTATCGAAATCAGTAAAACATTTCAATTAGCATACATCAGCAAAGCAATTTAATGATTTAAGTAATTATACCAACCGGTTAAAGATTTACCTATTAAGAAATGTATCTATTAATCATGACCCACAATTTCAAACGGTTCTTTTTTAGAAGGGACATTAAACTTTCAGCACGGTAACGCGCCGAAAGTTGCATCATATACATACATGATTAGCCAAACTAAAGAAAATATTTTATTATTCTGTATATTTTAGGACTAAATTGTTATTTTCTAAAATAAAGAAGCCGATTTTATTCCAAATTAGGGCATAAATACACTCCAAGCACCAATATTTTCTTCAGATCTATTTTTATACTCTTGCAACATGTTGCTACAGAGTATAAAAATTTGTTCTCCTAACTGTTGTTTGTAATACCTAAAACTAATTGAGAATAGGAGTAGTGTCCTTAAAATTTTAAGAAGTGGACGCCGCCCGTCCCTTAAAGGTTTAATGTACATATCTCATAACGATTATCCCCGTCTAACGAGTATCTTGACAACTACTAAATGAGCCATAACTCATTAAATGAATTGGTCAGCATTAGAGTCAAGATCGTACGGATGGTCTCTATAGGGTCGGTATAAAAATTGACCAATGGGCAAGGTGCCGCCCACCTGTTACTTTAAAGGTACGCCATCTTAAGCAAAAATTTGTCAAAATTTTATCATAACTTTTCAAGCCCTCAGACAGCGATGTTATGGTCTCTGGTATCTATAACTGACTCTTTATCGAAAATGCAGTCTATCTGTGAGACATACTTGTATGATTGAAATTCGGAGATAATTTTTTCTGATTGTTATCTAATCTTGTAAAAAATAGGTAAAATGGGCTCTAGTACTTTCAGTCCCCATATACTTCGTATAGTGTTTTCTGACTTTCCAGTTGAGTTTAACACTTTTATACATGCACATAAGTCAATTTGTGTGATATTAAGAAAGCATGAAATTAAGCATTTTCTTAAGGGGGAGGGTAAGGTTTTCATGGTAAAATAGAATTTATGTCTTAAATATGGATTGATTAATTTTATTCGGACCTTTTGCACATTATTAAGACGACGATTTTGACGATATGTTTTTTTAGTTTATAAATTTTGGACGCGTTTTTCTTAAAACCATTTTTTCAAAATCCGTGTTCACTGTCATTTCAGAACTACTTGACCGATTCATTTCAAACTTTGTACAAATTTTTGACACATAAAATACAGTCCCCCAACGTTTAGTAATTTTTTTTTACATTAAGGGTGTTTTCCACCCACAAAATGGCGAATTTTTTTTTTGTAGAAAATAGCAGTTTTCACTTTAAATGGCCGCCAAAAATATTTAAATGAAAAAAAAAATATCTCAGTACGATGGGGGGAATTTTGGATTACAATTTGACTAATTTTTCTAGGATTTTTTTTTTGATAACTTCCAGCCGAGTTATACACCGCAAAGTGTTTTTTTCACAAGAAGTTCCTGGAGAAGCTTTGTTACCGGCTTATGCTTTAATATTTCTGCATGAAAAAATTACCCTATATTGTCAAAAGTCTGGTGGTTAACAATGTACAAAAGTTCCGAATAAAATTACTCAATCCATATTTAAGAAATCACTTCGCAAAAAAATTTTTTTTTATCTTAAAATCCTTACCATGTCCTAGTTTGTTAGGGATAAAAATTAGCAACTTCAAATAAAAGAAATATAGGCTTTGTTCTTGAGCGACTAAAGGTCTGTACTTGATATTGTAGGTAATTTCCTTAGTTAGTTAGATCAACAAATGAATAAACTGGTAAACACACAGCAATATTTTAATTCTCAATGAACTCCATAATGTATACCATAATACATATAATATAATATAAAAATTAGCCTACATTTCGGCGCGAAGATGTAGTAATATGGAGACTTTAGGAGAAAGGTCAACCAAACACGAGCGTTTCCTTAATTGGTAACGGAGCTCATGTTATTGAGTGCCACATGAATTTGTACATACTCACTATGTCATACATGGGCAGCTTAAATTGGTGTCTTTGATTGTTTGCACGTATAGAAATATACATATGTATGTATGCAACGGGTGATCTAAGTTACTTTTTGCAATAGCCTTTTTTAGCTGTCATGTTCAGTATTGTTTGGCATTTAATCGTGGAAAGACACATTCACTTATGGTCAACATAGTCGGCCTACTGAACGTACTATTTCCAACATCTTGAGACCCAGAATTCTTTATTGGATAATGTTCGACCGAATAGACCACATCCAGAACGCAGTGAAGAAAATATAATAGTCGTAGCTGAGACTGTCCACGAAAACCGTGGAGAGCCGATTCGGCATCGTTCGCAGCAACTCGGACTGACGTATGGAACGACATGACGCATTTTACGTCAAGATCTTAAATTGAAAGCGTACAAAATGCAGCTTGTGTAAAAACTGAAGCCGCTCGACCTTCCCAAGCGACATCGTTTTGCGCTATGGATTCTTGAAAAGTTCCAAGAAGATCCGACGTTATCGCGACATGATAACCGATTATTTGATGCCTGAAATTGAAGTTAATGATTTCGGCGACATTTGGATTCATCCAATTCCCACACATCGCATAAATTAATGAATTTATTAAGAGAACACTTCGGTGAGCAGATAATTTCACCACCAAGATCGTGTAATATCACGTCGTTAACTTATTCCTGAGGGGATATATAAAGTCTAAAGTCTATGCGGACAATCCGGCTTCGATTCCGGCCTTGGAGCAAAACATTACGCGTGTCGTTCGCCAGTTACCAGTCGAAATGCTCGAACGAGTCATCGAAAATAGGACTAACCGATGGATGGACCATCTGAGACGTAGCCGCGGCCAACATTTGAAAGATATAATCTTCAAAAAATAAATTCCAAAGAATGTTCTTTCGAATGATAACAAACATTCCTCATTAAATTCGAATTTCCATGTTTTTTTTTTAAGTAAGGAACCTCGAAATGGATCACCTGTTATTACTGCTTATGTATGCATTTCAATGAAAGCCGAGCTTCTTTGTTGCGTTTCGTACAAATATACACGAGCTACTCACACGAATATACATATTAATAAAATTTCAGTGTACATATACAGTACAAATACATATGTATATGTATGTATGTAAATATATACATATAGTGAACATCAATTTAAGTAGTTCTCACCATTTAATTGAATCTGACAAGTAATATATTTCACAGACTTGTAACATTTAGCAAAAACAAATTTTTGCAAATCAGAATTTTTATGTAAGTATGTATGCGTGGACGATACCGGCTTACTGTGTTGATTAAGCATGCAAACAAAAGTAATTGACTCACACATAATAAATGTGTAAACACTTGTTGATTCGGCAGAGAATAAATACATGTGTATATGTATGTATGTATGAGTATTTATAAATAAATTGTAAGTTGTATATAAATAAAAAAGAAATTAGAAAGTACTTGCAATTTTTACATACAAAAATCATTCTAACAGTATCTAGATATGTAAACGTGTGTACTATAGTAGGAGAAAAAACAAACATGACATATACCGCAATAATTCGAATATAAGTGAAAAGCCTCCAAAACTAATTATGACTAAGAATATTTACAAATATTTCTGAGCAAATAAATAGGAGGGTACTTAAGTAGTACATATGAGATGTATGTATGTCAATACGCACGCGAGTACGTGGGTACGGTAATGGGGCTCGTTCTGCTATTTTCAAAAGCTTTTAGTATTTATACGTACATACGTATTTATGATTTGTTTTGTTTACATTTTTCTTAGCGACATGGTTACAATTAGAACAAGAATGACCGTGACCATCACAATCACGCGCAGCAAAGAAGATTAGATTGCGGTGATACAAAGATACATTTACATACATAAGTACATATGTATGTATGTGTGTATAAGTCCCATGCATAACCACACTTACATATACATATACATATGTATTTATATTTGTACAGTGAACTTCGAATAAACGAAATTTGCACGAGAGGGACTGAAATTATATTTTATATTAAAAAACTACCATTTGAAAATCAAATTTGACCCGGACTGGGCCATTTAAAGTATGTGTGCAAACCGAATGTTCGTGTGTGAGTTAGTTGATCTCCAGCTGTTTGTTTGCGAGGCGAACAGGTTGTCTGGCAATTTTTAGAATAAAAAAAACAGTTCAAGAACGGGGTTTCTTAAAATTTTCTGTTTCCAATGGAATCATGGCTATGGAATCGTTGAAAAGTGTTTTGTGAAGATTAACGCAATATTTATGTCGAACACAAGTATTTGAATATTTTGTATATTTTGAAGGTGATAATAAAGATTTATATTAAAATACATGATAATGTAGTACTTTTGTCAATCCGGGACAAATTGGATCAGATGACATATACAAATTAATAATTCTCAATTTAGATTTAATAATCCAATAAGTATTTTTGATACAAAAACTGATTTTGAAAAAAATTTAATTTTTACTTAAGCTGCAGAAAATTTTTTTATTATGCTGGGGAAAACTATACCACATCTGTCTGTCCGTCCGTCTGCCCCCGCAAGCTGTAACTTGAGTAAAATATAAGATCTTGATGAAACTTGGTATGCGGCTTTCTTAGTACAAATAATATTAAGAACTCGTAGATGGGTGTAATCGGATTTCTGCCCCGCCCACAAATCGCCATTAACTGAAAACCTATAAAGTGCCATAACTAAGCACTAAATTAAGATAGAAAACTGTATGTAATTTGACATAGGTGATCAAAGTAGCAAGGAGCACCTGTGGGCAAAAATATTTTGAAAAGTGGGCGTGGGCGCGGCTTCTAATATCTTAATGTACATATGTATCTCCTAACCCACTAAAGATACAACAACCAAATTTGCTAAGCTCGAATATATCGAATACGCTCGAACTCCTATTGACAGTGTGAAAATGGTGGAAATCGGAAAATTACCCCGCTCATTCCCCATATAACGGTACTACTAAAAGCGCAATAAATCAATAACTAATTACGCCAAAGGCATTAAATTCTTCCTCCGAGATGGTATGAGAGAGCTTTATGGACGATGGATGTGGTACCGCTTACTTTTTGGTGAAATCACATATCTCGCGACCCAACAAACCGATTTCGACTTATCTTAGTACGTGCCATTTTTTCATATTCCTGTGTCACAGTGCGAAAATTGGTCGAAATCAGAGTACAACCATACCTACATCCCATATAACAGAATTTTAAACTCCACTTGATTCGTTCACTTTCCAGTGTGTAATCAAGAAGTAATTAATAACGGGGTAAAGATTTGCACTAACAACTTTTTTTTGACCAAAAATTGTCCAAATCCAACCAAAACGGATCAACCTCCTAGGTGCCGAATATGTGGACCCGAGTATCTAAGTATATTTTACTTTTGATCGATCAGTGTGTGAGATATACAATTCAAATTCAGACAGAATTCTTTCCTGTTAATAATAACTCTGTGTACCAAAAATGGGCAGAATCGGGTCAGTATTTCCTTGAACACCTATATACCTTATAAAAAGGTTTTCGAACTTCCAGGTGACTATGCTGCATATAACGGCCAATATTTTAGTTATCTCAACAAAAATTTCAGTATTTACTCATAACAGGGTATCTTTGTACCTAAAGTAAATAAAATTGTGCCAAAACTTGAATCAACCCCTATATAACTATTATCAAGATTTTTGAAGATCCGGCTGACTTTGCGTCATATGATTGGTGACTATATGTGAGGTACCTTAATGAAACCTTGGGAACATTTTTTCAGTATGTGGCATAATTATAGTTAATATACATATAAAGTATAAAGTCATATAAGTAATTATTCTTTCAAGTTAATATATAAAAGCGGATCGATACTATCCCTTATACCACACATTATATGTATATATAACGATTTTCGATTTTCTAACAAACCTTATGCCGAATATGTTGGTCATTGTATGAGTTATATAGAGTATATGTATGTATATATAAAATTGCCTAGTTTCCGATCCTCTAGTTGACTTTTTACATCCTAAGGCATTGCCCTGGCGTTGATTCGTGCAAGTGGCAAGAGTATAAAATGTTCGGTTGCACCCGAACATAGGCCTTTCTTACTTGTTATTGAATGGGTTTAGACTTTGAACCCAGAACAAAGAAAAGAAATAAGTATTTACATATATTTCGATAAATACATACATATGTATATTAACAAAGAAAGTGTAAAGAATACCTTTCATAAAATATTATTATGACAAATAGATATGTGTATATATGTATAATAATATTTATATATTAGAAAGTGTTTTTGCGCCTATAAGAATTCCCCAAATAAATTGTATAATAAATGGCTATTGATTAAGCGTCTTAAATTATAGAAATCTTTTTCTATAGTGAGCGTCCCTTCCAAGAAAATTTTAAATTTCATTATGGCGTATCATAAAAATCAATTAGCCGTTTATAAAACGTAGATTAAATCTTCTAGGTACCTACATATGTACAAGTATATTTGTATAATAAAGAAAGATATCTCTATACTAGACTAATAAATTATTACAACACTGCCAAATTAATTGATGATTAGGCGTTCATATTAGTAGGTTATTTATATGCTTATATGGTATGCATTGTGACAAAAAAGTACACGGAAATTGTAAATAAAACGCAAAATATTTAATTATTCATCAATATTTATTTTGTCGCCTTCAAAGTAATTCCCTCCAGATGTAAGACACTTATGCCAATGATTTTTCCGGTTCTCGAAACACTTTTCATAAGCACATTTTGGGATGTCCTTCAGCTCCTTCAGCGAATTCAGTTTTATTTGTACGATCGACTAAATCGATTTTATTTGTACTTTTCAAGCAAAGGTGCTTCGATTCACTTCCTTCACTTTTTTAATATCTTCATCAGTTGAAGAAGTCGAAGGCCGCCCAGAACGAGGCATGTCTTCAACGATCTCTCGACCGTCTTTGAAGGATTTGTACCATTCGTTTGGCATAATAATTAAGGACAGTCCTACCAACTTAGCAAAGTACACTTTTTTCAAATATCTTTTTAATTACAATTTCCGGATGCTTTTTTGTCACAATATACATATGTAATCGCGTTATTTTAAGGAAATTTTTTATATTACAAACTCTATTAAAATTTAAAATAAATAAAAGTGTTTACAAAAATAAAAATAAAAGTTTATGTTCATATGTACATATGTATGTGTGAATGTATGTATGTATATGTAGGTCATTTTGTTCAACTATATTTTTGTTAGATAGTACAAACATACATACATAAATGTTTAAGCTTTGATAATAAGAATGAAAGCTTCTGCGCAATTAGTAAGCCACAACGAAGGCTTAATAGCCGTTGATTCTAAATACATACATATGTACTTGTATATATGTCATGTATTTGTATACAAGAATAAATATATAAAAGAGATAAAACCTCTATATTGCTAGCTATTAATATTTTTAGTGGTTTATTAATCATGGGCTATAAAATACCAGCGTCGCTGTAGGAATATTAGAAACTGCTAAACTAGACATAAATAGTTAGTAGGGGTCCCAATAATCAAAACTATTTGGTACTTGAAATATCGAAATCAAAAAGCTTTGAGGATTAAATTTGTCTACCCTGAACAGGGTATATTAAATTTGACACTAAGTTTGTAACAGCCAGAAGAAAACTTCGTACACGTCGTATATACGCGAACTTCTTCCCCAGTTTTTGAAATATCGGTCTGAAAATTTTCACACGTTTTTTTTCTTCCCAAGCAGCTACTCATTTGTCATATCGGATCGCTGTGGTATATTGCCGCCATACAAACGGTCGATCAAAATCAAGTTCTTGAATAGAAATCGTTTTTATGGATGAGATATCTACTCTAAATGCGGGTATTCTACAAAGGTTTTGTTTTGTTGCTCTTGTTGTTGTAGCGGCAGAATTCTGTCGACCTAACAGTCCTTCAAAGGACAAAAAATTCGTCCGTTCCGGTTACGTAGCCCCGACTTTCGTCCTTTTATGCTATAAGAAATGCACCTGTGAAGTATATTATAGTTTCGGTGCAGCAGAAGTTAAGGTTTTTTCCTGATTTTCACAAACGGCAGAACAGAAATAAATTGTTATACGAGTATATCTTTTTTCAGCAGACCCAACTTTCAAAATTATTACTTCCCGACGTTTTAAAAATTTCAAATTGTTTAGTTTGTAAGTACGTATGAATAGCAACACGTCGCGTGTGAATCTATGTAGATTATTTTGGTAGATAACACGGATTAGTGTTTACGACCTGATCAGCTACTGCATTAGTTGATCAATATTGATAATAAACAGACGTCATAAATCACTATTATTGACTATTACGCAATTTAACTTCAAATTTCACTTAGAATACATATTCCAAACGTTTATTTAGCTTTCAAGCTTAAGTTTTTAACTTCAACCAAGCTTACTGCGGTCAAAAAGCTAAAAAATAATATTGCAGGAGGCTATGAACTTTTATCAGCGATAAACGGAAGAGTGATCCACATACATACGTAGATACTTGTATGGTTAAACTTAAATACACACACACCTTCATAATTACACAAACAATCATCACCGTTTAAATACGATTAGTACGAATTCCTTTCGCTGTGCACTTACCTGTTTTATCGATAAATTTATCCCATTGCGCTTGCCAGAAATCGCCCGATGCACCCCAGAAGCTTTGCAAATGCCTGAGTAGAAACATATCCAAGTAGTAAAATTTCTCCATTATCAATGATATTACAAACGATAATGTATAACAAAAATAAAACAAAATTTCTTTCAACCGAAAAGGTGCATATATCGTATATATGAGTATCTATGCCAAGGCTTCCAGTTTAAAACTAAACCAAGCTGAACTTGAAACGAAAGTCGGAACTGCAATGCTAGGTAGTTACTGAATACATATGGATGTGTATGCGCATATGTACATACATATGTAATTACAGAAACGAAAATGGAAAATCACTAATAAACAAGAAAAAATGCACTAAACGTAATGGAAGAATGTACGTTGGAGAACCGAAATTCTGGACGGTTGTTAAAAGAATGTCAACTGGTGCCTGTGTTGTGATGGTCGAATGTATGCTATATATGGTACATAGTAGTTGGAAATTGACGGACAGCATGGGTCTCAATGGGCTGTGCAATGATCTTTGCGCTCCTAACGAAGTCTAAATCAAAACAAAGCGATCGGGAGATTTTACTCTCACCAATTAGCACGCACACAGCTATATAAAATTGTATCTATGAGTATGCAGAGATGTAAAAAGAGAGTTACTCTGTCTCTCTCTCTCTCTCTGAGGTGGTGCACTGGAAAATTGTTGCTATGTATTGGTTGACGTTCAATTGCGACTTACACTTTTGTAATGCAATCTGCTCGCGCTTACAATACAAATATGTACTCGTACTTATACAAACATACTATTTGACTGCTCCGCAAGGAAAAGTTTAGCAATTTTTTTAAATCTTTCTACTACCTATATAAATAGGATTTGACTTCATATGTACTATATAGTCACCTAAAACGTAAAATAACGTATCATCAAAAAAGTCGACTCACTACATCATATTACTATATATAGATATCATTAAATTTTCAGCTTCCGCTTTCAGATATAACCAAAATATAACCATTTTATAACTAATATATAACCAAAACTCAAAATTTGCTTCTACGAGTGGTTTCTATTATATCGTTTTTCCTTCGCCTGTAAACTTATGAAAAGTGGTGTTACGTTATTTTGAATTTTAGGTGACTATATGTACATACATATGTACATATGCACATATATACTCAATAATATTTCATTGTAGTTAAAACTCATTAGAAATGTTCTGATCTGACTGTTCACGCTCAATGCTCATTAATTAATCTCATTTGATTGTATTTCAAGTCATTGATTGCATGCTTGCATTAGATGTCTTCGATTCGCCAAGCGTTAACATGTCCCTTGGCACAGGCGTCTTTGTTGGAGATAATCTTAAGCTTTGAAGAAAAAATATTACATTTACATATTTGATAGTAATTTGTTATATGAACCATTCACAATGGTGAAACTGGTCTAAAATGTGTAAAGCAAAACTTGGGATCATTAAAAATATAAACCACTTATCTTTTATCAATTTAACTAAACTTGTTGACATGAGTTTAGACAAGAGACCATTTAGTGTCCAGAAAAATGACGAATCGAAGACGCGTACTGTGAGAATAGCGCCAGTTCAACAATTTCCGGCAGGGATTGGCTTTGTATAGGCCTATTTGTTTACATGACAAATCCATTACTTCTTTGTGAAAAAATACAAAAGCCTGTAGGAAAATCAAGTAGTCAAAAGTCAATTTAGAAGTTAATTTGGTATGATTTTTATGTTTTTAGATCAAGGTTCATATTTGATTATAAATTTTTAAGTAAAAAAAAACAGACCAGGCACATTCTGTCGAAGACAACCTCACACCTACTATGTATATGATATTTTCGTAAAGTAACTAATGCCACACTTTTTAGTCTTCACTGCTCATTTTTCCTCTAATTCAGAATTTTAATACGAAACCAGAATATTTGGAAAATACCTTTATGCATTATACTTTCTCTTTTGGACGTTTACAATTTTTTAAGAGTTGTAACAATTAAATCGTTTCTTGTATATGTGGCTGTAGGTCTTTCAGAGAGCGAGAGCGAGCTTAGGTATTATATATATGTACGTATGTATACATATTTATCGTGTATATGTGTGTATATACTGAATTATATGCGTGATTGTGCAAATTGTAAACAATATTGGCGCAACGTCAAAAGTAAACAATCCGTCAAGTGCGGACTGATAAAATATGCCCACATACATACATATGTATGTATGTATATACGGATTAAATGCTAGTACATGTGTGTATGAATGCAGAGAAAGGAACCTGTCTATGTGAATGTGTATATGCACTTATGTATGTATGTTAAATATGAAAAGAAAATACAAGAAGAAAGTAGTGACAAAGGCAGCGGCATTTCACTTTTGAATATGTGTAGATACATGTACATATGTATGTATGTATGTATAATAAAATACACATGTGTATACTTAAAGATATTTTTGTTGCGTATAAACAAAAAATATACTTATGTACATAAATGCATACATATACACATTGCTTATGAATGTTGTTTTGAATCAGGTGGAAGGCAAAGCGGTCATTAGCATTTCATTGAGTAGTGAAATATAGGAAAATTCTTTTATTTTATTTGGATTTTCATACTTGTAACGTTAAAGCAGAACCAAGAGAATTCAAATGTATGAATTTAAATACGACTTTCAGTGCTTTTTTGTACCCTTCCATAAGTTTATTTGGCCATAATAGTTATTGGTTTTCACACCGGCATATTTGAATAAATTATTATAACGGAAAAAATTCAATGACTACGATACACCTGCCGCTCAAAAATGCCGTTAGTTTCCAGTTAACTTCTTTAAAGTGTCCAAACTACTTATAGAGAGATTTCTTTGGATTTTAAGGCCGTAATATTTATGTCGGAAGTGAAGTGCGCTGACTGGACAGTTTTTGGTGACCAGAAATTTTTCAGTACCAGAGTGCAGCTTGTACTAAAAATCGCACGTACATACTTAGATAACAGTGTTTTCGAATATTAGACCATACAAGATCTAAATTCTCTCATCATAACCTGTACAGAGTATTTGAGTTTACAACGAAGTTTTTAACACCCATTCCCAAAGTTTTTGAGATACTGATCTGAAGTTTTGCATAATCATTCTCTCTCCTCATTTATTAGAATCGATAACGGATCATTATAGCATATAACTGTCGTACCGACTGACCGATTAAAATTATGTTAACAAAATTTGGCCTAGATTACTGGCTACAGCAACCCTACTTCTACTTCTTCAGATCAGACCTCTATATAGTAGCATATCGTAATCATATAAACTGGTCCATCAAAATCAAAATAAAGATCTGTTCTTTTATAACCTTTTATGCCAAAAGCAATGCACCTGTAAAGGGTATTATAGCTTCGGTGCAGTCAGAATTCTGTACAACTAACTGGTCTTTTGAGTTTTCAGGAGGAGATGTTTCTTAACTTTCACAGATTTGCAATTATACTATATCGATGCACTGTGGGAGTACGTAAGTATGTACATATAGTACATATGTAAGTATGTACATCAAATTACTACATCATTGGAGGTTGTGACATGAGTTGATCAAACTGGGCAATTAATGAGAAGGTAAAAGTAATCAGTAATATGTATGACGTAAGAAAAAATTTGCATACGAAAACGAAATGAATTTTGAACAGGATATGATACATATATGTATGTATGCATACATACATATGTATGTATATATTCATATGCACTTTCATGCGTAATACTCACCAGGTCAGGACGTTCCGAAACACAATGAATACTGCTAGTGCACAAGTTATAATGAAAATGACACTGTGTAAAGATGACAACCAGCGTCGCTTTTTAGGCTCCATTGGTGGGGCATAACCAATACTTGATAAGGGTGATGGGGGTGGGGTATAATCGGAATCATCACCAGCAAGCAAAGCGATGCTATCGCCATGAGCATCAAAATCAATACGTTCCAAATGCTTTTCCGATTTCTCACTGTGCGATGTTGTTCCACCGGCATTGCCATTTCCTTTATCGTTAACATTGTTTCCACCATAACTACACCCACTAGCTGGAGTCGGTTGTGCAGCATTGGTTTCCGTAACTGTTTTTATATTATTCATTGAATTAACGTTGCTTGCGTATGATGAATTTGTTGTTGTTGTTGTGGCATTAATTGAAGTTTTCAAATCGGTGGCCATATTTAAATTTAATTTGTTAAGTATAGCTTGTTGAATTTACTACAAATTGGTAATTGCAGCGATTGTATTTATTTGTATTTAGTAAATTAAAAAACGTTTCCAATTATTTTACTTTGCTCATTTTTCGTAGTTTGTTATTTCAAACTAGTATGCAGACTTTACTGCTTATGTATGTTAGTGTATCTAAATTAATTAAACTAATCACCATTTTTATGCCAAATCGATAATTTCGGAATATATTTAGTATAATATAAAAATCGATTGTTAACTATGAAAATTGGTTATCTTATTCCAATTGCTACCTCTGCTGATAAGTATCACTTTCGGTTAACTTCGTTACTTTTTCTTAACATGAATAATGATTAATTAAGCTTTTCTATATATTTTCCAAATTGTTATATTATTGTAACCATAAAAATGTACTGCAAATGTCTGTCTCTTAATGTGAACAAAGGACACGAATTGCTCACATCAAAACAAAAACAACATGCTTGATATCCTTTGTTTACATTTTGTTGGCTTGACGACAATTGGTTTCGAAAGCTCTCTTAATTTCTACTAATTTTATAACAGTGTAGTAAATTAGAGCAACTCTCACATTAAAATGTGATATTCTTGCAATTAGCAATATCAATAAAGAATAAAATAAAATAAGTAAATTATAAATAAAGAGTATTTAATTTTTATGTATTTCAGTTCTCGCTCCAAATATTTTCATTAGCAATAACAAATTAATAAAGATTATTGCTTTTAATTCATATTCATCAATATGGCCAATACCGATCTGTATACTTACTTACATATATATGTATCCTTCTTTGCAGTTATGTCCCACTGTTCTGCAAAAGCTTCAATATGGCCTTGCCAGAAAATTTTAAGAAAATCCTAAAATATGAAAAGAGCTTTGTTTGTGGAGGGCATCACCATTCCACATGCAACCATGTAGGCAGTCCTTAGTTTTCTCTCTTTCGCACATGCTTTGTTTTGAGTGATAAATGGAGAATTGGAAAAATAGCTTCAGCAACACTTGCGCATCTGACAGCTGTTTAGTCTTTATTCACGTGTAAAATTGACAGGTACAAAATTAACGTAGTTGTTTTACAGTTTCTTGCCAATTAAATTCATTATTATTAGTGTTGAAAAAAATAAATTTGCATTTTTGCTAGTATTATGCAATTTGTTTTTGCATTTCCAATTATTGCTGTGGATAGCAGCACAATATAGACAAACAATAGGGCAAATGATAAAAATGATATTGCGTTCGTCGTTATGAGCTAGAGCGAGAGAGTACAATTGGATAGCAGTACGAAGTCAAAGAAATAATAAAAAACAAAATTACGAAGAAAGATAGATCGAAGACAAGAATAAATTTGGTATTGAAAAGAAAATATAAATTTTAGTGTGATTACATGAAAGTGAGTGAAGAAATCAGCAACAAAGTTATCGTGAAAGTACGCAATACATTTAAAATATTCATATGCAATTAATTACAAACTATAATAAGTAAATTTATGCAAGTTGTACAATAATAAACGCCAAGCTAATAACTTATTTTGTAATACGTGCAGAAAAACAATAAAATAAAAATATCATCCTGAGGAAAAATATCTTTGCATGCAAAAATATTTTACGTCAGTTTAAGAAGGAGCATTGAACAGCTATTGCTTATATACATATGTACATATATATAATGTGATTATTTTAGCTGCAAACCAGATAAAATGTATTTTATTAACTCAAAACAATTTGCATGAGTTGTATACAAATGACGTGGACGAAAAATGCACGATGAAGTTTTGAGTATTAAAAGTTTATATTTATGAACAATGAAGTTGTAGCATGGATTATAAATATTTGGTAGGAGCATGAAAGCAACGTCATATTTTGCACCCAAAGAATACTTATCCTCAAAGTGACTTATCCTCAAAGTGTTTTTTTTTTTTAGTATTACTTTACTGGCGCGTTTCAGGAAGAAAAATATGCTTATATACATATTAGCAAATTAGTTTAAAAGTTGATTATTTCGTATATATCTGATAACAAGTTTTCCAAGTTAATCATATTGGTTGCTTTTAATACTATATAAAACATATACCTACTTTGCAGTAGTCACACATAAAACGACCTTCACTTGCTGGTACTGCACGCTAAATATGTGCAATGTTTATTTCTTGTTTTTTTGGCTTGTGGAACTGTGCCATAGTCATACACATGTACTCGTATATAGGAATCAGCATTTGCATTAATACTATAGATGAATATAAAACAATATATGTTTTATATTGTATAACAATAACGGCTGTGTCTCCCTGAGCTGCGCAGTTACATCTACAACCGCTTTGTTTTTGCATAGTGCTAAGTCTTTTATAGAAAGAAATCTTAATTTCAAAATTTAAGGAAAAGAGTGTAATTATTGTAATTGTAATGTTTTTTACGAAAACCAGAGTTATATAGATTCCATTAAGTATTCCTTTTATAACCGCACCCACAATAACTGCTCTATGTTACCATCCATCTCTACATTACGATGCACCATAATCCATACTTAATTGATTGGCATAAGTCAGCTGTGATTTGCAAAACATTGGAAATATTGAAAGATAAAGAGTTTTTAAGTATAAATGATGATGTACTGTGTTAACCTTGTTTGATAAACATTAATGGGTTCTCTCCTATAGGGTTAATATAATAAAGTTTAAATACCATTTCAGATAGTCAAAATAGCTTCTCTGTATGGCTAAATTATGTAAAATTTGACTCTTTACTCATTAATTTTTATTTTTTGCAGATACCAATAATCAAAATATACAACTATCACCTTAAGATAAATAAACGAGAATAGAGGCGAATAAGTACACACATATGTACATATAGTATATGCAAGAATCTCACAAACGAAACAAAGGAGGTGCATCTATATTCTTCGATATTCTTGAGACTAGTGACGCTGTATTGTTTCCTGTTTAATAATTAATTCTTCGAGACCCAAAATAACCATATGGGTTAATACACCTACAATATAATAATTTTATTAAAGGAAAAAAACAAAGAAGTAAAAAACAATACATACAAATACAGAGATCAGAGCAAAGCGTAATAATTTGTGCGAATTAAAATATTCAGAGGAAATAGACAAACTCAACACAGCGAATTTCTGTCATCGTGTGGCTAGTGAAACTATAGCAGTAGATGCGTGTGTCATAATATGCAAAATAAAGTTTTCTATATCAAAATCAAAAGCACAACATACAACAAGTAAGAAATAACAACGAAAACAAAAGTACTATAAACACAAAAGACACAGAATTAAAGAGAAGTGAATATTAAAGACAAGTGACATTGTCGACGTGGGTGGAGTAGTATTGCAACGTTAGCATCTCTATGGATCGTTTCGATTTGGAGGATGTGGTTGCACCGCCAACACACACTGCCGATGCGCCACTCAAAGATTGGCGTCTCAAGTATCAAGCTGGTACAATAAAAAATAGTGATTTTACGGAGTTTTTTCAAAAACAATCAAGGAAATATTTTCATTTCCGATATGAAAGAGAGCAAGGTGAGTAAATGCTTTACTATTATTCTCATTAAGCAATGTTTAGACATTCATATTAATTACCGTTATACGCAGACCACACAATAAGTGACTGAAAGTAACAAATTGCCATTTGTCTGCCCTTTGACAATGGCGGTAGCGACGACGGTTGTGGTTATTTATGTGCTTTGGTAACATTGACCATGGCAACATGATCTGATAACACATGCGTTCATTTTACATGACTAACAAATGCTAAAACTGTAATGTTATTCTTGTTAAGTAGATATGTCAGATTTCACAACTTCAAGAGGTTTTTGAGGTTTTATACTCTAGCACCACATGTCGCTCATGGGTGTTATACTTTGATAAGCGGTTGCTTTTAACTATATTTTTCAATATAGTATCTAGTTATAATTTTATTTAAATATACTTAAAAAAAGTAAATTATTTGGAAAAAATGCTATAAAAAAACAAATTATTGGTATATATCACACAAATTATTCAATTTTGAAATAAGCATATATTTGATGTTTTTTTTAGATTTTCCAGGTTTAGATTCTTATTGTGGCTCGCATACATTGAGATAAGATTTACTATGCATACATACGTACGTATGATATATGTATGTACATATTTGCCTGATATGGTTGGAATATAAAGTTCCGTTACGCTTATAGTAGTATTTTCTTACTGGTTTGCCTTGTTTCAGTGTAAAACTGTGCTGTAAATTGTCTCTTGTTCATATTAGTACAATCAAAGTTGAAACATGATTAAAAAATTGCAATATATTGTAATAAATGGCAAAAATTTGTTTATATGGATTGAGGAGTAACATAATTATATGCTGTAATGAGCATTATTATTATATTATTAAGTAGTGGGATAATTTCAAATATTTGTCAATTTCTTTGTTCTACTATTTTCTTGATGCAGTGAACTACTCAATCAAATCAATAATTGTTATATTATATAAATATACTATATGACTTTATCGTTGAATGAACATAAAGCTCGTTAATTTATTAATGCGAGTTAAACAAATTAGCAATAGGTGATTGACTGCCGTGAGAAATTTCTCAGTAAAACACCATTCAATCGTGAGAACATAGCTGTTAAGCACGACACTTTACAGCAATGAAAGTTTTATATTTCCATCGTTAGTGCTTTACCGTTACAAAAATTATAAAAAAACTTTTTTTTCGGATTTTTTTTATTAAGCGGCTTTTTATATAATAAATTTTTATAATAAATAAGTAAAAAGTACGTTTAGGGAATTTTATATACTGTTGTTGTTGTAGCGACAGAATTCTCCCAAGTTGATAGTCCTTGACCGCATAAAAAATCCGGATCCGTTCCAATTACGTAGACCCGACTGTCGTGTAACGGTATTGAATGTACTGTAATAATCGACGATTAATTCTAAAAACTCTTGGCTTCCGTTGATCCCGGGACCTACGAAATATAGAAATATTTTTTTTTTGCTTAAAATTATCTAAATTGCCTGACCATGAAGAAGTTCGATAACAATAACCCGTCTGAAGAACAAAAAAGCGGCGGGGCCAATGGATTGCCGGCCGAGCAATTCAAAAACGGCGGCGAAGAACTGATAAAGAGCATTAAAATTATCGGACGAAAGTATGTCCAACGATTGGAATTTAAGTGTGCTTTGCCCAATCCACAAAAAGGGAGACCCCACAATCTACGCCAACTACCGTGGGATAAGTCTCCTCAACATCGCATATAAGGTGAAAGATTAAAGCCCACCGTCAACAAACTGATTGGACCTCTATCAGTGTGGCTTTAGTCCTGGAAAATCAACAAGCGGCCTGATATTCACCATATGCCATATCGTAGAAAAGATCGTGAAAAGAGAATTGACACACAACTGCTTTTCGATGCACGAAAAGGAGCTGCTTTTATGCCGCGATGTCTGAATTTGGTATCCCCGCAAAACTAATACGGCTGTGGAAGCTGACGTTGAGCAATACTTAAAGCTCCGTCAGAATCGGTCGTCGCACTCTCCACTTGGCTCTCACGTCACTGTTGACACTCATAAGTTTGAAGTCGTAGATAATTTCGTTTATCTCGGAACCAGTATTAACATCACCAACAATGTCACCATAGAAATCCAACGCAGAATAACTCTTGCCAACAAGTGCTACTTCGGACTGAGAAGGCAATTGAGAAGTAAAGTCCTCTCTCGACTAACAAAAATCAAACTATAAGCCACTCATTATTCCTGTCCGGCCAAATCGTGCAGAGGCTTGGACGATAACAACATCTGATGAGTCGAAGTTACGAGTTTTCGAGAGAAAGGTTCTGGTCCTTTGCGCGTTGGCCACGGCGAATATCGCATTCGATGGATGTATGAGATATGCGACGACATTGACATATAGTAGTTCAATTAAAAGCCAGTGGCTACGCTGGCTAAGTCATGTGGTTCGAATGGACGAAAACACTCCAGCTCTGAAAGTACTCGATGCAGTACCCGCCGGGGGAAGCAAAGGAAGACTTCCACTCCGTTGGAAGAACAAAGTGAAGAAGAACCTGTCTTCGCTTGGAGTCTCCAATTGGCGCCACGTAGCGAAAAGAAGAAACGACTGGCGCGCTGTTGTTAACTTGGCTATAATCGCGTAAGCGGTATCTACGCCAGTAAAGATCGAAGGAATGTTTTTTTTGACAAAGAAAAGTCGTTTTTGTGACAAAATTTACTCTTCAGAGTTTATTAGAAAATGGATAACCGGATGGATTTATTCGATCAATACCTTTCAAATACATCCAAAAAGGTCATTTAAATTTTCAATTCAATCGTTTCAGCCGTTTCGGAGAAATTTGTCTACCCTACTCCGAAAACAGCGTTTACACTAAGTTATAAAATTTTTGTAAATACGCTTATATCTCAAAATCTAAATGCCGCTTGAACTTTAATTAGAACAAATACTTACATACTACAAAATAATATCGGTTTTTGAAATTCTTAATAATTCCACAAAAACCCTCTAATTTTAGAATAATCCAGA
Source organism: Bactrocera tryoni (assembly GCF_016617805.1). Classification (NCBI taxonomy): domain Eukaryota; kingdom Metazoa; phylum Arthropoda; class Insecta; order Diptera; family Tephritidae; genus Bactrocera; species Bactrocera tryoni. The sequence continues at coordinate 34,511,003 of NC_052502.1, read as the reverse complement.
TATGTATGTAAAATTAAATGATTTAAGATTATTTTTATTAATTGTTTAGAAATCTTGGTTGCTTCATAATATTCATAAGTAATATTCAATTCAGTTTTCAATTTTTTTCTAAATATATTTCATATTTATTTATTTTAATTCAAAGATTTTAAATCACATATGTACATACATATACATTTGAATGATTTTTTACTACATAGTATATGCAGTTTATACGACGAAAAGTTCTTTGTGATGAGTCGTCAAAAATAAAAATAAAATAAAAACATAAAGTGCTACGTAGCGTTTTGTTTTCCATTTAGGACTTTCAAGAGTTCAGAGGCTTGATAAAAAACTTTTCAGTCATTAATATTTATATTTAACTACAATATGTAACATTAAAGCGACGTTAGCCGTAAAACTATTTAAACTTCTTAATTAATTAGCAAATTACGGTACTTTGGACCGGAGGATGTTTAAGATCAAATATAATTTTTGTGACAAAGGCAATTCGATTTTCAAAAAGTATCTGTTACTACGCCAATATGGGTATATATTTTCTAAATGGGTATTTAAATTTGGGGTGACATACTAGTTTATCGAAGACTCAAACGTATCCATAAGAAAAATAAAAAGTTAAAAATCTTACAAGAAAACGACAAAGCTACCAACCATATAAATAATTTATAGACGTAATTGTTATTTATAATCTCGTCATCAGCATTTTTGTAAGTATTCACTCTTAGTCACTAAGTGGTGAATCGATTTGTAACCATAAAATTGTACGATATGTAGTATATATGTAATTATGTTAGTATACATAGTGTGTAAATATCCATCAAACCAAACTTCCATGATTTTTTTGTTTTTAATGCCTAAACATACATATGTAAATTTAATTAATCATCATAACTGCTGTATTCTAACGAATGAAAATGTAATTATTTTTTCTTTTTCTTTCAGATGCTACCAGACCCAGCTGTAAGTAAAATCGAATTGTGGAATTATTTTCGCTGATCATCGTAAAAATGTCATTGAACATTTAACTACATATCTCATACATTATTTAAAGTACTTTGTGTAGTTGTAAGATCTGTTTTCCGTTAGAAAGTACGGAATACAAGGCTTAAATCGAAAATGATTATTTTGAAGACAATTGTCTTTCCGGTTATAACTCAAATCAATGCGATCGCTTTAGTTTTTTATACCCTAAACAGGGTATATTAAATTTGCCACGAAGCTTGTAATACCCAAAAAGACAGGTCGGATACCCTAAAAAATATACACAGGGTTTCTCCGGAAAGTAATGGGACTGATTTTCTTTCGCCACGACTGTACTTCGGAGCGTTCGCGCACCGACTGGATTCGGTAGAGGATGTCCCAACGAGCGGCTGGTTAGTTGTCTCCGAGCAACTGGATAGTCAGAACAAATATTTTCGGGCGACGGAGACGTTTCTTACTTTAGTAAGAAGGGGTGTGTTTCGGTGGCACCAGCCCTTTTTATACGGTCGGGGAGGGGTCGCTAATGAAGACCAGAAGAATGAGCAAATTGAAAGTGAAAACGATGATCATTGTTTTTTTTTTGACATCAAAGGCATCGTCTACCATGAATTTGTTCCTCCTGGACAAACCATCAACGCCAATTTTTACGTGGAAGTTCTCAAGAGATTCAAACGAAGGGTCAATCGGGTCCGACAATACATCGTAGCCGATTCAACGACAACGCCCCGGCTCACACCACCTTTCTTGTGAACAGCTACCTAAACAAAGCCGGCATCCCAACGCTTCCGCAACTGCCCTACAGCACAGATGTGCCCCCTCCGGATTTTTTTTGTTTCCTTGCCTGAAAGGGGATCGAAGCAGCATTCACCTAGGCATTGACGGCTATTTCGGAGAATGCCTTCCGTGACGCCTTCTGTGCTTGGAAATCGCGCTGGCATCGCTCCATCGACGCAGAAGAAGCCTATTTTGAAAGCTTTTAAATAATTAACAAATTAACACTCACCGATCCAAACGGGGTTAGATCGCCGGAAAAACAGCCCTTGGTCGGATGAGATCCCAGTCAATTTCGGTGCGTAGAACCGGCTGTCGTGGGAATTGCTTTTACACATAGCGCTTTTAAAGAATTGTAAGGATTGGTTCAATATTACTTTCCGGACAAATCCTGTACATACATTTTGCACACTCTCCAAGAAGCTGCTCATTTGTTAGAACCGTGAATATCAGAACACTATAGCATATATGTAACTGCCATACAAAGTAAAGGATCGGAATCAAACGTTTTAATTTGAGGAGATATCTTCACGAACTTTGGCATGGATATGGGTTATTGTCTAAGGCAATATTCCAATATCCGAAGACAATTTTCAGATTGAAATACTATACCATTTCGTTGCCAAACATACTGAACGACCGGAGTCAAATACTTGTTTGGAATTTTTTGAATTTGTGAAGGGTATCATAGCTTCGGTGCAAAGAAAATTAACGTTTTTCTTATTTATTCTTATTTGGCATATTCTTGATTGAATGACCTTCCAGCTTTTCGATTTTTTGGAAAATGTCTTTTTGACTTTCCAAATATCATTTTTTTAAGCAAAATTAGAAATTTTTTTTCGAAGTGCTATTTTATTAAATTTCATTTTTAACAATCGTATGTCATTGTACAAGCAATGCCTTACATATTTATAATATTTTTTGGTTTCATTTACGATCCGCAAAATCTAAATCTTTGTTTTTGAGTAACTAGAGAAATAGCGAGTAAATCGCTAAAATTAAATTATATTTTTTTAATTCTTTGTTTTTATTCACTAATTGTAAAATATATGTCAATCAATATATATATCAACATTTTTAAAAATTTCATTCATAAGTTTTTTTTTTTTTTTCAAAATATCCAAAAATCAAGAATCTTAGCCATTTCTAACGAAAACAGAACTTATAAAGAACCTGAGTACTATGTGTTATTGGTTTTAGTTTAGGATGTTTTTTGTATTATGTGTATAATCGTATTTTTGTTGCTGAAGGTCTACATTAAACACTCATCAAGAAATAGCTTTAATAATAAACAATATGTGTGCTTGCTCGTTAATATTAAATACTTATTTCAACATAAAAATCATTTCATCTAAATCCGTAACATTTGCTTGATGCGCTAATTTTATTATTTCAATATCGATTATTTATTTATTTTTTTTATTTTACGTTAATTATTATGTGTTTTTGGTTCCCCAAGGGGCAGATGTACTTTCTGCATTTAGAAACTATCAAACTAGGCTTGATGGCTCGCGGCCTCGTGGCGCCTGTAAGTTTTTTTTGCCAACACTTTTCCCAAAATTTAAGTTCACTCATCTGAAGAAATAAAAAATTCAAAAATAATCATAAAATACATAAATCAGCACAATCAGTAATTCAAAATTAGTTTAAATTAAACGGAAGCGTATCTTCAGTTTAATATTCATACATTCATTGTATTTAAAACTTACTGGCGACGCTACTAATATTCATTGCCTGGCTATTATAAATACATAGGTTGTTATGCATTTGCCATGCAAAAACCAGCAATAATAAATAATCAAATTGTCATTACTCACTTATGCTTGTATCTATATTTCTACTAATTCTATTTTTCATGACTCTTTTTATTATTCTCTTGCGCTCTTCTTCTATATGTTCATCACTTTGGAAAAACAAAACAAAATTTAGTAAAAATAACCTTCAACGAGGCTGGCGCCAAGGAGCACATCATAAATGTTCTGATGGAGTTCGTGTTGGGCGATAATCCCACAATAGTACTCGATAAACTACAACAGGAGGGCAATACCGCCACGGTGTGTGGCAAAGTATTCAAGAATGGCGAACCCACATATAGTTGCCGTGAGTGCGGCATGGATCCCACTTGTGTGTTGTGCGTGAATTGTTTTAAACAATCGGCACATCGCTATCACAAGTATAAAATGTCAACTTCAGGTGGCGGTGGTTGCTGTGATTGTGGCGATGAGGAGGCATGGAAAAAGGATCATTATTGTGAAGAGCATCTGGTGAGTACATTTCATTTGAGTTCATATTGAGTCATTTGCACATACATTTTGGTCATAAAATATGAAATCATCTCATGAATAAGTTACCACTTCGAAGTACAACAATCCAAGAGCAAAGGATTGGATGAAGTGGGAATTATAAATCCGACTGTTGCGGAAATGGATAGATTTTGTTTTGTAGTACGCCAATAAAGAAGAAGAAAAAGTTTTGTGCTACTAATGAGTCCAAATATTTATTTTCGTATCCAAAATGCATTTGATTTTAGCTGTCTGACTATAAATCCATTCATTCCAAAATTGAGTTGCCCTTTTAAAACTGCCTTGAAATGAAGCGAAAATTCGAAAAAGTATGGCTGTGCTCGTAAATGATCATATTTTGCCTAAATCATTTACAGATACATATGTTAAAAGTCTTGTTCAATATTTCATATCGTACATAACCTCGCTTTCCTCCGAAAATATTGTTTAGGACATAGTTACCAAGACTTACATATAATAATTAATTAAATAGTTAATCAGTGTTTTAAACATTCAACGAAATTGCGTTTTTCGATTCTGGTTCTTTTTTCGAACCTCATTTGCTAGATTATTGGACTGTTTCGACGTTATATTTCTAAACCCACATTTCGTCACCAGTAATAATGCGATTGATGAATCTAGTATCCTCAGCTGCGGTATGAAACCTCCAGTCCTGGTCAAATTTGATCAGTTGGTATATGAATGTATGTATGTATGTATGAATTTTAAATCAACTTGACCGAAAATTTGAAACTACGAAAGTTTGTGAGTAAAATGTGATTGATTCTTCAATTTTTAAAAAAAGTGGTTTCGAAAATAAAGAGAAACACAGTTGCATTTCGGCCAGGGGAATATTTTTCACTCAGCACAAATACAATACCAATCAGAAAATTCGAAATAATTTGTATGGTTAACCCTTATGTGGTACTTCGAATATAAAATATTACATTTTGATTAAACGTTTTGAGTTTTTCCGTAAACATTAGTGTTAAGTTCATTTTCTAAATTCATTAAACGTATTATAAACACCACCGCGTCATTAAACCTGATTTTCCACCATACTCATACAAAATTGTAAGACGCAAGAAGATTTTGAAATGTAAACATTAAAAATTTCCAGCGCGGTAAAGAGAATCCCATCAGTAGTACAATCATCACGGATGCCATACAGGAACGTTGTGAGCTGACCTTCAATGCAATACTTACATTTTGCGTGAATTTCCTTGAAATCGAACCGAATGCGAGTCTCGAGTGCTTGGACGGCGACTCAGACGATGGACAAGACGAGTGCTTTTGCACCGTACTCTACAATGACGAGTCACACACATTCGATCAGGTCATACAGACTTTGACGAAAATTGCCAAATGCCGTCAGAAGGACGCTATGGAAATTGTGGCGAGTATCGATCGTGAAGGTCGCGCCGTTGTTAAATGTGATAGCTTTAGTGAGTGTCAGCAACTGCAGGAGGCAATTGAAAAACAAGCCGTCACCGTAGTACCAGGTATACCACACTCACGCGCTAATCAATCCCTGCGCGTTTCCGTGCTAAATATACGCGCCGTAGCTTGTCAGCAATTCGCATTGCAATTGCTCACATGGTTTCAGGAGTTTCTCATCAAACACAGCATTTTCCGTAAAATATTCGCACGTCTAATAATGGATCGTAAGTCACCTTATTGCATACGACACATACTCGAGTATGATGTGAAGCTGTGGAAGACAGCGCGTGCCTGCTGGCATCGCCTGCTCATCTCCGGTCTGCTGATGGAGTACGACAACAAAATGGCATTGGCGCAGGAATTCTCCAAACATTATGCTTCGATTGTGCAGGATTTCATACGTGACGATCACGAGCATTCATGCTCGATTGTTTCGCTGAGTGTGCAGTTATTCACCGTGCCGAGCATAGCGCATTATCTAATGGCTAACGAGGGTATTTTTCACAAATTGCTACACACATTCTATCATGCATCGATAGAGACGTTCATCAAGAATAAAACACTACAATTCTCAAAGAATATAAATGCACCGTTCAAACGTGCCGCTTACATACTCTACGATTTGCGTTATATACTCAGCTTCAAGCCCGATGTGTGGACGGATGGATTGCGTGAGGGTTTTCTGGAAGGTTGCAAAGCGTTGCTGAAGCTGTTGAACGTGATGCAGGGCATGGAGTCGACGACACGTCAAACCGGCCAGCACATGGACTACGAACCCGAATGGGAATGCGCTTTCAATTTGCATATTAAATTAGCCACCGCTATCACTTTAGTATTAGAATGGTGTTCAACTGATTTGGCTGTGCTGACTAAACTTTATCAAATGGTAATGCGTTATCTCGTTTCGAATACTTTTATTGTGGATACCACGATTAAACGAGAAGAACGTCATGTTGCCGGTCATGTGGCCGAATGTATAATCTACGATGTAGCTTCACGCCCCGTTTCAATACATTTACCATTGTCTCGCTTCTTTGCTGGCATATACTTGCACTTGGGCGCATACGGTTTGACCTTCGATAATGCCGTTGCTGGCAATAAACGTACACCCGAGGAGATTATGGAGCCAATTTTATGCACACAAACGATGATCGCTCAGGTAAGTGGTTTTTGGAAAAAGTCTTGTTGCAAAGGTGTTAATTATTCAAAAATTAATTAAAATTATAGGTGCACGCTGGCATGTGGCGTCGTAATGGCTACTCGCTGCTTCATCAGCTGTACTTCTATCGTATTGTACGCTGTCGCACGGAAATGTTGGATCGCGACATTATTGGCCTACAGATTGGTGCCGCTTTAATTGAGAGCAACCAATATCTCATACATATACTAAATAAATTTAATTTAATGAAGTGGATACAACCGGATTATGAAAAGAATTCAACGGCGGAAGCGGTGGAAGATGACTTCCTCTTGCCCATGATTGAAGAATTTTTAGAATTACTAATCGTAATCATTGGCGAACGTTATGTACCCGGTATATCGAATGTGGCGGAAGAGGATCGTACAAAAAAGGAAATAATACAACTGCTTTGTATTAGACCATATTCGCATTCGGAGTTGAATCGCGCTCTTCCAGATGCGCTCAACGAAACAGCCGTGGAAGATGTTATCGATACTGTGGCAGTTTTTAAAAAACCACAAAGATCAGACTCTAGAGGCGTTTACCAGCTCAAAGAAGAGCTGTATGAAAATTATAATATGTATTTCTATCATTATACCAAGGAAGAAAAGTCCAAGTCGGAGGAGACACAACGTCTGCGTCGTAAGAATAAAAACGAACTCGTCTGTTGCCCACCACCTAAGCTGCCCAAGTTGACCGATGGTTTTGTGTAAGTTGCTGCGTTATGTAATATGCTTAAAAAATACTTATGTATGTTTATATTCTGACAGTTCCATTGCTAATTTGTTGCAATGTGATGTGATGATGACGATATTAACAACTGTGCTGGATCGTGCCATCGATCTAACCTCAAATAGTTTTGCGGAAAATCATTTACAAGAAGTAAGTTAAAATACTAAAACATATGATTTTGCTTGGCAATAACTATACCACGCAAATTTTTTACAGGTACTCTTTCTAATTGGTTATGGCCTGCAAGAGGAACAATCGGGCTACTATCCGTTTCTTTCATTTTATGAACAGTCACAAAAATACAATATGTTAAGTAAATTAGAAGAACTGTCGCGTAGTTCTCGTGTAAGTACTGTTGCTATAGCCACTCCAATATGGTTTCCGAAATTGTGTCATATATACGTTGTCCACTTTTAGGTTGAGGCTCATCGCGATTTCATACTCTGGACAATACAAAAATTCAAGGAGCTACAGGCCAAAGGCAAAGCTAACGAAGCCGATCTCAGTGCAATGTTGGCAGATGGTGGTGAAGATGTCGAAATATCACGACCACTCACTGCTGCCGAAAAGGAGAAGCAAGAGAAGGAGGAACGTGCACGCCTGGCTGCTGAACGCCGCGCTAAAATAATGGCACAAATGCAAAATGCCCAAAATAATTTCATGAAATCGAATGCGGAAATGTTTGCCAGCGCTAATGTACAAGCGAGCGGTAGTCGTGATGCAACCACAGCAATGGAATGGCAAGAAGATGTTTCGAATATGGACGAAGAAGGTGCTGTAGCATACAATTCACAGGCTTGTTTGGGCGTGGAGCGACGTTTGCAGCAGCCAGAAGAGCAGAGTTTCAAATGTATACTCTGTTTTGAGGATTGCACCGTTAGTAAGGATGGACCGACACTCGTGTATTCGGCATTCGTACAGAAATCGAAAGTATTGCCACCCGATGCAAAATATGCATGCTCAGTACACACGAGCAGCTGTGGTCATGTGATGCATATTAATTGTTGGCAAGAATACTATACCAACGAAGAGACAAAAGAACAACGAAGGCCACATCGCAATCGCCAACCGTTTCCACAAGCATCACAGAACACTGAATTTCAGTGTCCATATTGTCGTTGCCTGAGTAACTCAGTGTTGCCACTGAGTGCACCGCTATCGAAGTACTCAATGCCACTGGTTATACATAAGGGCGAGGATTTATTCCCCATAGACATGTGGATTGAAGTTATGAAAACATTGAGCGATGAATTAATTTTACCCCCCATCGAGGGAAATTTCGATCGTGTCTTGCCACCGGCTGACACAATATTGTCGCGCGCTAATCTGTATGCCAATATCGCACAGTTCGAGCGTATCGCACAACCCATTGACAAGTTGGAACTACCGGCTAGCTGGATAACATTTGCCCAACGCTATATCAAATCGATTCGGCAACATGCGCCCGCTGATTTTGATGATTCTGAGAAGGATGGCTTCTTGTGGCTGATACATACTTGCATCTATACAGTTCGTGCGCTGGAAGTCCACCATCGTGCAGTTGCCAAACCGTTTAAGAGTGAAATGTCCATACGACAAAAGAGTTGCATTAGCGGTTTGGTGCGTGCGTCCTGCTTATATGGCACGAATTTAACACACACCGATGTAACAAATCTGAAACCCGCTGTGGCCGAATTGTTGGACACAGTCTTCAAGCAAAAGGGCAGCTGTATATTGGAATGGAGACCTTTCAGCATGATGGTACAAATGACATGCCTGGTGCCGAATATACTTTTCTCCTCTTCGCGTAAGTATTTATTCTTATAATCTGAGCAGGGTGTATTACGTTGGCTACGTTGTTTGTGACGTTCAAAAGTTAACGTCGGAGATCCTATGAAGTACATAAATAAATGTCCATCGTGGCGAGCTGAGCCAATTTAGTCATGCCAATTTAGTCTATCTGTCTGTATATATGCGGGATATATGTATGAACATCGATTTGAAATGTTTCCCTTGTCCTTTTCTTGAAAGAAACTGCTTATTTGTCGGCACGAATTGTTATCCATGGCATCGCTAAAATATCTTAAGGAAATGTTTTGATCGGACAAATATAGCGTGACTTCATAATTGTCATACAAAGTGACCGAAACTCAAACCCTTGTATGGAAAACTTTTTGATTTGACAAGCTATCTCTACGAAATTTGTCAAACTCTACAAGCTCCGAAGAAATTATTCGGATCGGACCACTAAAGCTTATAGCTGCTATACAAACTGAACGATCAAACTCAAATCCTTGAGTCAAAACTTTTTAATTTGACGCTATTTTGAATGTCATGGATTATTATCCAAATTTGTCATGGATTATTATCCAAAGCAACGTCACAGTCTCCAATGAAATCGTTTTGATCGGGCAACTATAGCATATAGCTGCCGTATTAACTGACCATTCAAAATTGAATTCTTAAAAACAATATTTAGATGTTGTTGTTGTAACGGGTACATAATCTCCGTTAGGATGGTAAGGATTAGATAACTTGTCATCGACGTCATCCAACGGTATTTTGTATTTGTGAAAGGTATTCTAGCTTCGGTGCAACCGAAGTTAACGCCTTTTCTTTTTATAATTTTCTTTTGTAAAAATTGTTCTCACAATATTTATTTCTACAGACAAATCTGTTGTGGTCAATGGCAGCATGCTGGACTTCTATGCCGTGCAGTTATTCTTCCTCGCAAATATGGTGAAGGCAATTGTGCTCTTCCAACCACCAGACATGGATGTCGACGAAGACTATGACCAGGAAATCAAACAGTTACCACAAAACATACGCGACAACATAGCAGAATTCTATCGTAAATATAATTTTGTTGCACGCCAACAAGCCCACGCATATGTGCAACAACAACAACAACAAACACAGGCACAGTCACAAACACAAGCGCCAGCAAAATCCGTGGAGGCATTAGTACAGGAAACACAGTCAACAGAAATCGATGCCGATCTCGAAGTTTCGATGAGCGAATATAATGCTGATAATGAATTTAAGGTACCGTGCGATTTGGGCACCATCGCCGCACTGTACGCTCACATCAAAAAGCAAATGAGAGAATATTTACGATGTTGTTGTTTGTTCTTCCACTTCGTCACCGAAGTGGAATTCCCCGATGAATTTCTTCCCGAACACAGCGACACATACGAGAATATGTGTAAATATTTAGGCTTGGAAACCGGACTGGCTGCATATTTTGACAGTGCCGGCTGCTATGCATCCATATTAGAGACATTTGCCACCCATCCCGATTTGGTGTACTGTGATGTGACAACGTTGAAGAAACGCTGCGGCCGTAATTTCGATTTAGTGCCCTGCACTCAACGTGTGCCAAGATTAGTGGATCTACCCGAAGATTATAGCGATCTTATAAACAGTGTTTCGGACTTCATTTGTCCGAATAATAAGCGTGAAGAGATGAAAACGCCAACGATGTGCATGATATGTGGCAAAATTATTTGTGCACAGTCATTCTGCTGTCAACCGGAGTTGGAGGGTCGTAATGTGGGCGCTTGCACTTATCATGCCAATTCTTGCGCTGCAGAAATTTGCGTTTTTCTACGCATACGCGATTGTCAAATTGTGTATTTGGGTCGTAATAAGGGTTGTTTTGTGAATCCTCCATACTTGGATCAATACGGCGAGACTGATCAGGGCTTAAGACGTGGCAATCCGTTACGTTTATGTCCGTTGCGCTACAGCAAAATTCAACTAAATTGGCTGAGTCACACTCTGCATGAGGAAATTGCCCGACTCAATGATAATACGTCCGTTGTGGCAACACAGTGGCATCACATGTAGTCTTTTTGGTCGCGGCCAACACAAAAGTTGTACGAGCAATGATGCGCTGGACACTTGAGCGCAACCGGAACGGCGTGAACAAGTTGGCAACTTCTTCAACATATGTGATTTATGTGTGTGTGCGCTAAAGGAATCAACCTCATCGGGAATATTTTAGCGTGACTTCTTTTGTCTAGTACTAATTTAGAAATAGAGGGAAGAAAACATTGGAATTTCATTCCCGCTACGGTTGTATAGGTTTGCCTTTTTGGTTTTGTAAAGAACTATTTTTTTATTTTATTTAATTTATTATAAACTAACTATAATAAATGCAGCTGAGAGCTGAAGTGTCTGTTAGCCAAAAATATATGAAAATACCCCGTGGGGCAGTTTAGTTGGTAGTGAATAAGATAAAATCGCAACGCTTTTCAAGATACATACAACGTATACATAAATACATAACATACATACATACATATATTCTATAAACATTAACTGTGACTGTTTAACGTATCTACAAAAACAAAAATTGAAGAAGTTTGGTATAAACGAAAAACTTGAATAGGCAAAATGAAAACCTAACTGCACACAGTACTTCTCTGGCACGCGTTAGAACTTTCGCTCTATATGCAATACTACTATTTACAAAAACAAAAAAAAATGTTATTAATTATAATTTAACTATAACGACAAACAATTGAAGAAACGAAAAATTTAAATAAATCAAAAAACAAAGCAAAATCAAATGTTTACATGTCTTGAACGTGAAGCGAGGTGTTGGAGGAATGTACGATTTTTTATTTTTTAATTATCACTTTTACCATCAAATTATTTTAATTTTAATTATTTACGTCAGCAGCCATACTTTATCGAGCCTTATACTATATGTTTACCCCTATGGATTTTAAATCTATTCTAAGTAAGGACTCTACAAATTGAATTATATTTTTGACAGCTTTTTTATTTACATATGTATATAAGAATCTTCCGAATATTTTGGCGACCCATCACTGTAGTTCGCTGAAGTTATGTAATATATGCATCAAGAATGATAGGCAAGTAAACCTATTTGCGAGTATGTATTTTTTTATACTCTGAAGGGTATATTAGCTTCGGTGCAGCCGTAGTTAACGTTTTTTCTTGTTTTCAATTTGCTTAAAAAGAACATGTACTGCCAAGAGCAAAAAATAGTAAGGCTCTGCTCATAATTTTATAATTCCAAATCTATGTCGTACCCCTCACAGTAATCCCCCTTGTTCACAATACATTTGCGAATGCGGTTATTGCGCCACAATATTGGTTGAAAAACTTATGAAGAATCAGTGCAGTATGCGACGGTGCATTATCGTGGTGCAAAAACCAAGGGTTGTGCATTGTTTCACTAACCTTAACGCGACGCTGTTTTTCGAAGTTTAGTGATTTTGGAACCAATCGTGCTTTCACGTTTCTTAGGCCCTAATGGTCTTTCAAAATGGTCTTCACTGATAAATACTCCCGATATTCCTCGAAGTTATCACATTTTCCAATCTTTCTGAGAATTTGTGGACTACATCCCTATCAATTCTTCACCTGTCTTTTTAACGTCATCTCTATTAGAAAAATAATACGAGTTTTTTTTACTAGACCTTTAGTTTGCAATTCTAATACCTTTACCGCCATCATATTTAACGTTTCTCCTTATCTAAAGTAGAAATAATTTTTCGTTTGGATATTTAAAGATTAGTCCCTCAGAAATTCATGAACTCTGTTGTTCAAACGCTTTTCTACCATTCAGAGGCTTATTCTAGAAGATAACTAGGTAATTATATCCCACGACTAAAATGAAGCAATCTAGGGGAAAACATGTTTTTTTTTTAGTGAACAGAAACCATGTGGAGTTTTGTATCAATGTCTCTGAAATATTGTTTAAGAATAGACTTTACACTCATGTTCATACATATGTATGTTCTTTTACAATATTCTAATACCTTTCGCCTTGATTTTATGAAGCAAATCTTCATTTCGTCTTCGAAATACATATGTAGTTTGATTACAGAATTACTGTTTAATGTTAAAACGAACAAATGGTTTTTCGGCAAAATCAATTTATTTTATTCAAAATAGTCGCCTTCTGCTTCAATACAGCTTTTTGCACGGTCCAAAGCATGTCGAATGAGTGTTTTAGTTCGTTGGCCGGTATGGCTGCCAGTATGCCGGTGCAAGCCTTTTGAATGGCCTCTACGTCTGCATAACGCTTTCATTTCATAGGCAAATGCATTTTTCCGAAAAGAAAGAAGTCGCACGGTGCCATGTCAGGTGAATACAGGGAGTGGTTAATGGTCAAATAATCGGTCACAAGCGTCATACGATGAGACGGATTTTCATGCGGAACAATCCGTGCACAAATTTTTCGTAAGCCCAAATGTTCGGTCAAAATGCGATAAATCGATGTTTTGGAGATGTTCAATTCCATTTCCATGAATTTCAATGATGATTTCGCCTGATTTTTGATGAATTCACGCACAGTTTCGATGGAATTTACGGATCACGAATTTTGATTGGCCCACATGTTGATCGTCATTTATGTCCTGAAATTCTCACTGGAAAATCGATAAAGACAGTTCCGATTCCACATTCATCGAGAGCATTTAAATAGCGGATGAGACATGGGTTTATGAGTTTGCCATACAAACAAGTCAATAATCATCGGAATGGAAGAAAAAAACGAGCCGATACCAAAGAAACCAAAGCCGCTTAAAAATCAAGGTGATGCTCATTATTTTTTCCGATAGTCATGGTTTGGTGCATTACGAATCTGTTCGGAGGGACAGAAGGAGTTCTATTTGGTCGTATAGAGACGTTTGCGTGAGAATATCGAAAACGGTTGGAATTGTGGAAGAACAATTAATGGATTTTACACAATGATAGTGCACCATCGCATCGAGACATGATGACATGGTGACTAAATTTAAAGTCAAAAACGCAACGAATACCATCGTTCAGTCACCGATTCACCGGATTTTGCTTCGTGTGATTTTTACTTGTTCCCCAAACTGAAATTGCCGCTCCGTGGAACCTGTTTTGCGTCGATCGAAGAGATAAAACAAAATTCACGGAAGGAGATGTCTATGAAAAGTGTTCCAAGGACTGGAAAAATCGTTGGCATAAGTGTATTACATCTGGTAAGGATTACTTCGAAGGCGTTAAAGTAAATATTGATGAACGATTCAATATTTTGCGTTTTATTTACAATTTCCGTACTTTTTTGTCACAATGTATGTACATATGTATATCCAAAACCGTAATAAATAAAATATCAGCATATCCATTAACCATCTTCGCTCTCGCAAGAGACAGCCACCCTGAGTTTAGCGTAAAAACAAAAGAATTCAGTAATATATTTTTTGATATTTAATTTATTTATATTTTCGATTGCTTTATTTTATTTTCTTCACTTAATGTGTATTTCTCATTATACTTTTATCGTTTTACAAATTAGCTTATACTTATTTACTACTCGTATATCTCCTGCGCTGATAAATCATCATTACATTTTAAATGCTGGTTTTCGTTGCTTAAAATTATTTATTAGCAAATGGTTTAAAGATAAATAAGTAGTACTTCCGACTAGATGCTGTTGAGGGATATTTACAATGAAGCGCAATGAACTTAGCCTAATGTTTTTTCTTGTTAATTTAAGTTTTGAAATATTTTTAAGTGGTAAATTAAAAATTTTCAGACAAAATTTTATGAAAAATATAAACTGTAAGTTTTCTTTGAAAACCAGTTTATTTTGTATAAAAAAACTATAACCTTATATTTATTATACTGTAAATAGGTATTTGATTACAAGTTATTGCAATATTTCATATTGCATAGCTCAACTAAGTTTAACGTCCGAAGTACAGTTTACATACGCATCAGTTGCAGATTCTTCAAAAACCGGTGCGATGGAAAAATATTGCATTCAAAAGGCCACAGTTTAATACAAGTTAAGAAAATATTACCAAGCAGCCCGAAAAGCGTGTGTGTGTGTTTGTGAATCCTTTGCAAAGCCTGCCTTTTGCGCAAATGAACGGTAGTGGAAAGCGTTTCATTTAGAATTATAAAGTGCTCAATTGGAAATTTGAAAAACATGCTGGCAGTACACGTTATGTTTCTGGTGATGGACCCCCTTCTATTAAATTTATTTACTACTACTTGTATTGTCTTCTTATTTCAATTTTGCTGCAAAGGTGTCGATCTCTTTGATTTCTCTCTCCATAAAGCTAATTGCTAGCCGTTCTGCAAGAGCGCCATATTTTTCAAAAAACTTGGAGAACTGCCAACTCTACTTAAATATGTAGCACAGTCGCGTTAGTTGCTGTTGTCGGTTTGGCACCAGCCTCTGGGGCAGAGTTGCTTGTAGTTGCAACGGTGTTCACAGTCTGTTGGGCTTGCTGCTCCTTGCTCTGCTCCATATTGACAATGACACAATCGTAGGGTGGTGGCGGAATTTCATGCTTCACCACCGTATCATAACTGGGCGGCAGGCTGTCCAAGATGCGCAATATATCATTTTGTGTGTTGATCTGTAGAGAGAGAGAGAGAAAGAGATAGAGACAGAGACAGAGACAGAATGAGAGTAAAGTTTATTTTCTTAAAAAAAAATTCCAACTGCTACTCACATGTGGCATGCCGCGTCCATCCGTGCGATTGCCCAACTCATCGATCGGTCCCGTCCAACAGCAGACGCTCAAGCGATGTGTTACATAACCGATAATGATCATGATTACCATTAGTAGGCCCACGCCCAGCACAAATACCAACCATGGACTGTTGGTCATATTTTGTAAATTCTTTTCCAACTGCAGTGCAAAAAGTATTAGCACCGGCACCGCAACAACACCAACCAGAATGTCAACAATATGACGTCGGTCGTTGTTGCCATTGGCCAGATCATTGCTGTTGCTGTTGATCATGTTGCTCAAGCTGGTGGTCGAGCGCACCGTGTTGATGCTGTGTGCGTGCAAAGCCATTCTGGAAATAAAGCAAAGTAAAGTAAATTTAGTTATCATACCAATATTTAAAATATAGATTTAATTTAGGAATATGAAAAATAGTAATAGATTTTATAAAAGCTCATTTGATTATGGTCATATGATATTGACTACAAGAAGTCAGTAAGAAAGGAATCCAAACAATGTTGATTCATCTTCTGACTGCTAGATCAAGAAGTTTTATAACCAGTTGAGTACCTATTCAATAATATATATTATATGCTGGCATTTTCTGCGTAGTTTCAATCGAATTTTGATTCATCCTTGAGATTCAGACTTGAGATCCCTAAAGAACGTTGTCAAAAGTTTTAGCCCGAGTTTTTCTTTCATCTTCAGAAATAAATAATTATGCTGAAAGTGAGGTGAAGTCATTACAATCTGTGATCTACAGTCCCTATTATGCTTTTAACATCTTTTTCACATAACCGCAAAATTTATGGGAAAAGCTATCGAAAAATAAGGTAGACGAAAAAAAAAACAGTTTTGAGTTGAGTTTTGCACTTTCTAAAAAAACATAGCAATTTTATAAATCTGCAAAAAACAAAGATTACCACGAAAAAAAATTTTCGCTTGAAAATTTATTATTTCAAATTAAGGTAAAAAAAATAAATATTTCGAATTAAAAAATGTTGGTGTATTTAGGACAAAAAAGATTAGTTTACCCCAAATTTCGAAACTAAAAAATGTTTGTAAAAGTTAAAAATAAAATACCAAACACTTGGTTATTTGAATTTTTTGCATAAGTTTTGACGTTATGTTTTAAAAGAAATTGTAACATAAAATTTGTCGATCTTTTTATGATCACTGATTTTTAGCCTTTTTAATAGGACTTACACTTTTGCCGGAAATCGAGAAAAATTGTTTTTAATCCTTAAAAAGTCAAACACACCCCTTCTTTCCACTTCCGGATCTATGTAAATCGTCGATAAATTATTCTACCCGGAACAATAATAACAAAATAAAGTCGGAGACCTCATAAAACTGCTTAGCTAGAATAGTCAGACTTTGTTCATAATTTTAAAATTCTCAATTAATTTTTCAAAGTCTATGTCGTCCCACTCAAAGTAATTCCCCTTGGTCTCAATACACTTGAAACAGTTGTTAAAGTCTATTTTCAATTTTCTTCAATCCAAAACGGTTTCCCTTAGCGGTCGTTTGAGTTTTCTGAATAGCCAGAAGTCACATGGAGCTACATCAGGTTGTAGTGCGATATTGCTTGAAAATTTGGCGAAATTCTCACGAAGAATCAATGCAGTTGTCGGTCCAAATTCCAGCCTCTTTTTACGAATAGCTTTACCCAAACGACGCATAACACTTAAATAGTATTCCTTATTGCCAGTTTGGCCTGTCAATAATCGAAGAAAACGGTCAACATAGCCTTGATTTTGACCTGCTTTGATGTGTTTTTTTCGGCTTCGGCTCACCTTTGCCATGATATTCGGTCGACTGAGCAGAGATCCAAGACTAATCGCTAGTAAAAATACGTTTCATGACATCCTGGTAGTCGCATTGTTTCACAGACGTTAACGCGACGCTGTTTTTCATTGAGAAACACTTGTTTATGCGGCTTAATCTCTCTCCAAATTGGATCCAGATATCTTCAAAACTCTTCCTTGGAGAGTGGAAACCGTTTTGATAAACAGCATTCTGAGAAAAACGCGTTTATAGATTGTCTCACTCCGTTTCCCACTCTGTTGCCTTACTACAAGAAACGCTGTAGCGACCGTAATAATTTAAATATCGATTTCAAAATTTATGATAATGTTTATTACCGTTTATACCATCCGATAATGCAGCAAAAAAAAAAAATCGAATTTTCGAAAATTTCACACTGAGACAATCCCTTAAGGAAAAGCTTCTCAACGTATGACAAAAACTTCCGGACCCACTTATTAGCTATTCAATAATGCAGTGAATTAGATTCTTACATATTTAGCTTAAAGTTATTTATACTTTACAGCAATCAAGTTATAACCAGTTATATTTAGTAACGGTAAATAATTATATACTTCTAACATCATAGAGTTTTATATAATATTTAGCAAAAACAAACAACTTGTGCTTATTTTCCCACTGCACTTTGCACGTTTTATTGACACTTTTTGCCTTAAATTTATACTATTATTATTTTCCATTCCGAGTACTTATAACTCGTGCCCATTGTAGTGGTTGATGCAGTGTTTTTCTGTTTATCTGTGTATCTGTGTATCTTTGTACATTTTTCAAATGACTTGGCACTTGTGAGGTGCTTTTTTGAAGCATTTCATTTTTATCTGCTAAAAAACAATAAACTTGTTTGTTTACGGCAAAAGCCAACTCAAATGTGCCGTTAATATTGCTAAGTCTTTATTTGTCCAACCTTATCTACGGTGCATACTTGAGGTTACTTATACGCCACAGTGTCATTTCCTTCCTTCATTAGTTTTATTTGTATGCTTCCCCACACCTATTATTGTTTTCTTAGCGTAGTGCAATTAAAAACTTGTTACAAAATATTACAAATAAGTGCTTGAAATAAGTTGGCAAAATATTGTTCGCAATAAATGTTTGTTTTGAGTTGTGGTGACCTGTAGGTATTATAATAGAAATCTTAAGTAATGCACCTCTAGTGCCGCACACGTGACATTGTAAAATTTGTTAATCTTTCTAGCACCTTAGTTGTTTGGCTATTGCGTAGTTATAGTTTTTTGTGTGATATAATGGTATTTTTATCTTATATTTTATTGCATAAGTTTAGTGGTCGGTTTAGTTTTAGATAAGAAGAGCCGCATATATCCTTTTATTGCGCATTTCGAATGACTTTAACTTAGATTCACTCTCTGAAGTGGATTCACATACCAACTGATCAAATTTGACTCGGACTGGCGCTCAAACACACCGAATTGAAATTTGTTTCTTAGATTGTTGCAACATTTTTTTTTATGTTTGCGGACAATAAGTTTGCTTGAAATTTTGTGTTTCCAATGCAATCAAGACTATGGTATTGTTAAAATGGTGAAGGCGTCTTTTGGGGAGTCTACTTTACCAAACTCCAGTATTTGAGTGACACAAAAAACTCAGTTTACTCAGTCATCAAGTTATGAAAAAATTACCTCTTATTAGTCGTCTAGCGAGCTCTGACGATGCCATCGAAAAAATTAAAGAAAAAGTGCTAGAAAACCATAGTAATGGCATCAGAGAATTAACAGAGAATGTCAAAAATTCTTATTGATCGACTCAACACATTTTAGTTAGTGTTTTGGGTATGAAGCGTGTCAAAGCTGGACTGGTACCAAAAAACCTGAATGCTCCACAACACATTCTAGCATGATTGCGACGGAATATTTGGTCAAACACGAACGGAATCGCTCGGCCACAGTATTCGCCAGGTTTGACTCCCTTTGACTTTTTTGTTTTCGAAATTTCAAAATCCGTTTCGAGGAAAGCGTCGTGAGTCCATTGAAAACATTAAAAGTCAGTGGCAAATTGGATGAAGCATTGGAATGCTTATATCGACTCAAAAGTAAAACATTTTGAAGATTCTTATGGAAATTCGTGAAAAGATTTTTTTTGTCGGTTTGATCAGCCTTTAGGGTAGCCGTTTAGGGTAGCCCTTTTGGGTAGCTTTTTCGGTTACCTTTTAGGTTAGCCATATAGAAACTACAAGAAACATTGGCTTCTTTTACAACATTAGCTTCGGAGTGGGATGTGTTATAGTTGTGTACTGCAATGTCTATCGAGTCTTTAACTAAATACACCAACAACAAAAAGAAAAAAATATATAGAAGCGCTCTAATTGAATGTAAATTCAAGTCATTCACCTTTGCTTTAATTGCAATTAACAGGTATTTAAGTCAATTGTTTGATATGAATATGTAAAAGTGAGACATTCGCTTGCACATACACACACACACACAAATCTGTATATGTGCTTAGGTGTAAGATAATGCGAGTGTGAGGTGCATTTTTTCGCAATTTGCGTGAGAATTGTTATTTTGAGAAAATAATCAGATAAACAATAATCAAGTGTACACAGGCAATATTTGCATGCACATTTGTATTTATATATGTTTGTGGGTGTATACATATAAACATATATTGATGCAGCTGCACATATTTGTAGTGTACATGCACAATGACTTGTTATGTCAATGAAGGTCTTGTATTTGCATTTTTCACATTTCACCTTGTTTTCGAAAACATTTGAAAATAATTTCATTTGGAATTTTTATATCAAATGATAATAAAGATATATTTGTAGATATAATATACAAAGCTCATTTTTTCTTTTGTTTTGTATATTGCAGTGGTGTAAGTGAGTGCATAAGCACTGTGTATATGATAACCCAGTAAACCAAATAATTGTTTCTGAGTGCTTATGTTCACGAAAATGTTGTATTCCTTAGAAAAGAATATAATATACCTCTTTTTGTGTGGTTAACCTAGATTTCAAAAAATAAAAACAAATAACTCAATATATAATATGTACCATAAGATCAGATATGAACCGGACTGATCGATTCAAGCCGCGCCCAAAAAAATCCATAAAAAATATTTTTCTAAACTGTTTAACTTTCGTGTTTCGTGTTGTTTGATCCTCATATGTGAATTTGTGTGCGTTTTCCAACTGTCTGG
The DNA here is from genome assembly GCF_016617805.1 of Bactrocera tryoni. Lineage (NCBI taxonomy): Eukaryota > Metazoa > Arthropoda > Insecta > Diptera > Tephritidae > Bactrocera > Bactrocera tryoni. Next base: position 34,490,178 of record NC_052502.1, on the reverse strand, counting down.
TTAGGATGCGAAAAGTTTGTCTCGCCATTTTTACCATGGAAAAATTTAACAACGAGTTTGCTTCAAATTTTATTTTGAAAATGTTGTTGAAGGGAAGTCTATTTTATTATGATTACAAGTATTTGGGTGGCACAAAACATTCCGTGAAGGCCGTGATGTCGTCGAAAATTTGCCTCATTCGAGCCGGGCATAATCACCTCTTTAAATGCCGCAAACATTGAAAAAGCTAAAGAAACAGTGCTAGAACATCATCCTAGAAACAGCAAGAGGATCTCAAGATCGCTTGTGGATACATTTTCAATACAATGTATTTAATGTTTTGGTTATGAAGCGGTTAAAAGCTAGACTTGAACCATTAGACCGGAATCTTTTGAAAAACGACGTTGAGTAGAGGAAGCATAAGAGATACTGGCCAACATAGCTAAGGACCCTACATTTATTAAACGCATCATTACTGCTGATGAGGCGTGGATTTATAGATATGATTTCAAAATTGTCCAACGGTTTGTTTCAGTGATAGGGCCTATTCTGGCTCAATGGGTATATGTATAAACAAGCAAAATTGCTGCATTTTCAACCTGAAGGATTCAAGAGCTGCCATTTCATCCAGGAAAAACACGGTTTGGTGTGGTTTTTGGGGCGGTGGTATCATAGGTCCATATTTCATCAAAAACCGACTATTCGATGCCTCAAATAGTATCTCGTGATCTCGGCGACATATGGTTTCAACAAGACGGCGCTACTTCCCACACATCGCATGAATTAATGCATTTATTAAGAGAACACCTCAGTAAACAGATAATTTCACGTTTTGTGTCGGTCTATTTTCCACCAAGATCGTGTGATATCACACCGTCAGACTTTTTCTTGTGGGGATCTGTAAGGTATAAAGTCTATGCGGGCGATTCCGCCTTGATTCAGGCCTTGTTACCAATCGAAGTGCTCGAAGGGGTCATCAAAAATTAAACTCAACGTATGGACCATCTGCAGCCAACATTTTAAAGAGATAATCTTCAAAAAATAAATGCCAAAGAATGTTCTTTTGGATGATAATAAACATTCTCCATTTAATTTGATTTCTGTGTTTTTTCTTTAAAAAATAAACGAGTTAAAATTTGATTAGGAATACGAAAAGACTTTTCGACTACCAAATTTTTATTTGTCACACCGGGTCAATTTTGATCAGATGATACTGTCTCCTATAGGCTAATTATAAATTTCTTTCTTTACCACAGTCAAAATGTTCGTCCATTAAAAACTAATTGCTTAAATTAAATTGAGGTTATGTATACTAAGCAAGGTCTTATACTTTACAACTTGATAGACTTAATTGAGTTATTTAAAGATAACATATACAGAATACATTTTACATTTATACTAATAAACCGCCGACAAAAAATGCCAAACAATGTTATCGCCTGGTTGTGATTCTTTTATCGTGGAATATGTAGATAAATCGTGTGAGTTCACGATCATAAAAGCATTCACCTTTTCTTGAAAGAGTTGAAAATCCTTAATTCATATCTAATTCTTCTCTCCGTACAATAAAAAATAAATTATGCACTGCTTAAATCGAAAATTACTGTTCCATATTATACAAGGTGTGATCCTGCAAGGTCAAAAATTAAAGTGATAACATTCTGATACGCTACCAGATAGTTGGATAATCGGTATTTATATATAATTTATACATTTTAATTCGGATTAGTTTGTTTTGGTGTTATAACAGCAAATAGTTATTGTTAGTAGTTATTGTTTCGAATACAGTATAATTTTTATTTATATAAAATTGAATATTAAACCCAGCAAATAATTTCAAGATTTGTTGACTCTATGTCTAATAGCATACTTTTTCAGTAGAATTGTGAAATCAAATTTTTTCTACACTCACGACATGTTTCATTATAAAATCTATTGTCATACCTTGCTTCAAATGCTGTGCTCAGCAGATCGGCGGGCAAACTAATACGCATCTCAAAGCGTGTTTTTTTTTTTGCGGTTGCTGCTGTGGTTTCGAAATGAGCTTTGTAAATGTTTGTTGTGTGTCGATATTAATTGATTTCGATCATTTAGTTACGGTTGTTTTGTTTTTGTCATAAATATGCAATATTTCCTTTCAATCTGTGCAATGTAGTATGCAGCTGAGTTATTGTTTTTGCTTTTATCAGAGTGACTGACTTTAGTTTGACATTCAGATTTTCGTTACTATTATGTTATTATGTTCCGTTTTTAATTACAATTGTTTAATTGTTGCTTTCAGCTAATAAATTTTATTGTTTTTTAATTTTCCTTAAGGGCTTAACACAATTTTATATTTATATTTGAGCAAAAATATTTTGCATTTCATTTTCGTGTATAACTTTTTAGCTTTTTTCCAACACACTGCGAATTTTTATCAATCCTTCTTTTTTTTATTAAAATTTTCAATATTTTTCTATCACTTTTTTTTAGCAATTTTTTATTGCTTTTGATATTTTTTGTTACTTAAGCAATTTCTCGTAATGCTTTCAAAGTCACTTAAACTTTTAATACTTTTTACATATTAAATAACATGCAAAATTTCACATTTAGCTGATAAAAGTCGATTAACGTGTTTTTCGCGTTTACTGAACTGCTCAACGGCAGCTCTCTTAGCCAACTGAGCTGAGCCGCTATAAGGGTGGATTTTAGTACATTTCACAAAGCGGGCGAGATCAACGTGCAGCGCAAAATGTTAATCATACGCCCGGCACGCACGCATTGAGAATATTAGTAGACTCAATGTGTGAACGCTTATCAGTGCCCTGTGTGTGTGCAACAATAACTTTAATTAAATAGTATATGAGATAAGTGTTTCAAATCTGGAATGCGCAAAATATGCATAAATTTTATGACCACAAAAAAAAATAATAATAATAGGGAAAAACGGTACTTCGGTTGCAACGAAGCTATTATACCCCTCAAAGTGCATTTTTTATACCATTAAAGGGTATAAAAAGATCTTTATCAAATTTTTCAAAGATATCTTCTCATATAAATAAATTTTCCATACAAGAACTCGGTATTGATCGGTCAGTTGGTATGACAGCTATATGCTATCTGCACAATATGTTCGCATATTATAAGGTGACCTTGAAGAATAATCTATGCCGAATTTCGTGAAGATATCTTCTCATATAAAAAAGTTTTCTATACAAGACCTCGATATTGAACGGTCAGTTAGTATGACAGCTATATGCTATAGCAGTCCGATCTGCACAATATGTTCGCATATTGTAAGGTGACCTTGAAGAACATTATATATCAAATTTCGAAATGATTTCTTCTCATATAAAAAAGTTTTTCGTACAAGGACTTGATTTTTATCAAACAGTTTATATGGCAGATATATGCTATAGTGGTTCGATATCAGCGATTTTGATAAATGAGGAGCATTTTGAAGAGAAAAAAATGTGTGCAAAATTTTAGATCTATGTCTGAAAAACTGAGGGACTAGTTCGCTTTTATACAGATAAACGGACAGTTGGACATATGTACATAGATAAATCGACTCAGCTCGCCACGCTGATCATTAATATATATTTATATATATATATGACATATATATTTTCTGGGTGTTACAAACTTCATGACGTATATTATGTTCGGGTATATTATAAATGTTAGCATAAAATCTTAACACTTAGATCACTTGTTTTATTGAAATTAGTTTATTAGTCTATAAAAGACGCTTATCAGTTAGTAAGAGCAAGTATGAAGTCACTATTTACTGTTTAAGTGCTTATGTATATGTGTGTGTGAAGAATTCACGTGAGCTGTCAACAGCTGGTAAACTAGTTTAGCATAGTGTTGTTGTTGATAACGAAGCTTGTAGCAATAAAAAAGCGCAATCAAGTAATTACAGCTCGCCTGTACGGCTGTTAATAATTAATGCCGTTATACTAGTGAGTTTTCATCTTAAAAGTAACTAGTGAACTCATGACAGTGAGGTAACCCTGAGGATCAGTGGGTTATGTGAAGAAATAACATAATAAGAGTCAAGAGATCATGAATAATAGCTCTCAATAAAAGTCGTGCGAAAAATAAGCAGTAAATGCCAATTTGAGAAAATTACAACGGTAAAGCAAATGTTACTGTTTAATCTCTGTTGTTGAAAACGTAGGTTAGGTTAGGTTAAAAAGTTGTGCTTAAGAAGGACCTTCACTTGGACGACGGTCCGTTACCCCCTAAAAAAACCCTAAAAAACCTAGAATTTTTTTTCGAATTCGAATTCGGAATTACGAAGACATTTCCTTGTGAGTCAACAAACAGCATTGCCGCTAATCTGATAAATAACTAGTGGTGGTTACAAATGGCTTATAAATCCATGAGTTTCTCACTGATTAGCCGTACTGGTGGGGGTCTGCTCGCAGCTCTCGTTTACTGGAACAGTTATGTATGGATGTGGGTGATGTGCAGACATTAATGTGATCCAAATACATTATTAATATGGGAACAATGGAAACTCACAGTCAAAATTATATTTAATGAACAATCTGAATCTGTAATTGCTAGCTCTCATTAATAATATTTACATTAATGAAATAAAAATGTAATTGTAATTAATTGAGTAAAAACGCGGCTAAACGCGTGTTCTGAAAACGTGTCTAATTTTTTCGGTCAACCTTCTCAATTTAACATATTTAATGATAGATAAGAGAAACGTGACGCCATAAATATAAATTGGAACGGAATGTAGAATATTGGTACAAAATATAGAACAATAGAAAAAAAATTGAGAGATAATATTATTTTGCATAAATTTGTAGCGCGTATTTTTCAAACATTTAAATTAGACGATATGAAGCATAAATTAGCGAAAAACATGTGCCGTTACTTAAAACCTTAAATACAGCGTTGCTAGGTCTATTTAGATAACATTGAAAAATTGAAATAGAGAAATAGAAATTGTGTACTTCACATCACCCAGGAATTTTCGAAAATCGACCTTTTGATTACAATCTACTTAAAAGCAACATTAATTATGATTTAAAAAGTATTTTATTCGTCAGATTTTTAAACATGAACCTGAACAAGGCAGGCAAATTATGAATTTTAAAAAAATATGTCCATGGAAGACAAATAATATTTCTTCTATTGAAGAAAATACAATTTTTATAAAACTTCTGTCCATATTTTTCGTCCAAAAAGCAACTTTTTTTTCCAAATTTACAGTAGGTCATCCGGTCGCGGAGCCATGCATTACCGGTGGGCTAGTTCTCACATGCAAAGTCGTTATTTTTTCAATCTTAACGAATAATTTTTGTAAATATTTCTTATGCATGTTATAAAATACCCTAAATAAAAGGGGAACATCTAGAGTGATCTCCTAAGAAAGGTGCTTTTTGAATGCGAAAGTTCTTTATGAAATGTTTTAAGATTTTGAATATATATAATTATATTCAAAATTTGTTTATATTCGGTAATGTAAAATGTAATTTAATTTTACGCTACTTCCTTTGTTACTAAAAAAAATATGCAATGATAGCGGCCTTTACCGCGCTTGAAAGAGAAAAATATTATAAATCTGTAAATTATTGCCTTCACAATGATCTACAATTGTTAAGGACATTTAAGAGGTTACATGGCTTTGCTGGTTTCAAGAATTTTTTTCTTTTAATTGTCTTATTAAATTATACAACGCCTCTAGAATATTGTCCTAAATTTTCAAGTTGATCCGAGCAATAGTTTCGGAGATACAGCTTTGAGAACTTGTGCGCTCGAGGCTAGCTAGGATAAGTGCGCCGTATTTAAATGCGTTTTTCTCGAAACTGTGTTTTTGAAGTCGATTGGCAAGATTTCTCGAGAACTACTCAACCGATCTTCTTGACATTTCACACAGGTCTTTGAGATACAATTCTTAAAGATTTGGTTGAAATATCGCAAAATTTCACTAAAATTTTAATTTTTTTGTAAAGATGTCTGTAAAAATCCAATTTTCGGTTTTTTTTCTTCGTCCAAATTCTAAGTTAAGGTTTTAACAAAAATTGGTATTTTTTCACTTTAGATGATCCCAAAAAGAGTTATCCTGCCAACTCGGGCGCATCTTTTTTCCGAGGGGTCACTGGATATGGGAAATATTTTTTTCCAAATTTCCTTACTAACCCTGAAGGGGCTTCGTTACTTTGCCTCTGATAGCAAAACACGATGATTGTTAGTCGAGCTAACAAAGCAAGTCCAGGGTTGATAGAGTAGGTTAGTAACAATAAAATATTCTAAAAAAATATTTAATTTTTTATATGAGAAAAAAAAATTTGAAAAGGAGCTGTTATTTACCCAGGTAACCATGTAACCCGTTAAATTTAAAAAAAATGGCAGACTTTAAAAAATGTAGTCGAAATTTGCTCAGAAACGAGTTGATTTTTGGCTCGCCAATATTACATTTTTCATATAATTAAAAAGCAAGAAGGTCAAGCAGAAATATTAAAAAAATAAACAGAAATAAGTCAAATTGATTGCATTATTTATTTTAGAGGTCAAACTGAAGTCAATTTGGAAAATTTAAATTTTGGAAGAACGTAACTCAAAAACTTTTAAATATTATTTATAATTTGCAAAACAATATGATTTTTTCAAATTAATTCGCCTAAGTGACATCCTAGTACTATATTACAGTATATCGTCTCATATACATATGTGTATATATTTATGAACTCGTCTATCCCAAGAAAAGTGCAATTGTACTCGTCACGAGTGAGCCCGCGTCCAATTGTCGCCTTTCTTGTTACACATTATAATGCTGTTTGCGCGTACATATGTTTATATGTACAGAGGTGTGTATGTGCAAGTGTATTTTTTATTGTCACCAAATATCACTTCAATTGATTGACATTATTAATGTTTTTGTTTTTTTTTTTAATATTTTTCCATTTTTACGCTCTTGGACTGCGTTCACACACTGATTGTTTTGTCACAAATCCCGTTTTTTTTAAGGTGAGGCACTTATGCCAAGGTTTTTCCAATTCTCGAAACAGTTCTTAAAGTCAATTTCGTAACACTGCAATAGTATTCTCTGTTGACAGTTTGGCCGGCCGGAAACACCTCGTTAATCAAAGAAAACTGAACTCGTCAATCCTAGTTCGTCGTCAACGCGTTTTTTTTTTTTGAATATTTTGAACTAATCAAAAACGCGACAAACAGTTATCACCGATTTCCTCCATTTTGAACGTTTCGGCACCAGAAATGTGTTTAAAATGAAACTTCTTTGTTGAATAATTTCACTCATCGTAAAAATCACTGAATGCACTTTATGCACTTCAGAAAGAGAAGCATGTACTAAACACGAATGATTATTTTGATGTGAAATTTTGCAGTCATACCAACCTAGAAAAAAAATATTTCAACGAATAGGTTTTCGCGCGAAAATTAAATTAAAAAGTCTTATTATTTTTTGCCCACAGTTTGCAATGAGCGACACCAAAAGTGAATTTGCTGATAATGAGAGAGCAAAAAGCCTGTGTGTGAACGCAGTTTCACCTATCACTGGTTGCTGTTGTTTGTCTGCCGACTGATCAGCGCAGCCGGGCGTGTGATAACAGTAAAGGTCATTAGATTATCATTTGTGGTGTAGCGACTAACACTATCGCTACAGTGAGTGCGTGCGAGTTGCAAGAGATTCGTGCAAAACTATTTATATATGTAAATATGTATGCTGAGGTGACTAATATTAGCATCATTCAATTAAGCATCACTTTTTATTGTATATTTCGCTGCAAACGCATATTTGTGTACATTTTATCAAATTGTACACACATTTATGTTGACTACTGTATAGGCATCATTTACTTACATTTGTATTTAATTACATTTTTTTGTTTATTTTTTTTATAATTCTTTTCGCTTTATTGATTTTAAATCTTCCTTTTCTTATCACAAATCAAATTGAGTGAGAATTGGGTGAAGGCGAGGTGTCGTGTAAAATGAGCGCTGTAGTCACATGACTAAAAAACAAGTGCGATTTTCAGTGAAATAGTGAAGTAAAATAAGCTAATAGAACAGTATCATTAGATATTTAAATTATTTTGAAGAGTACGAACATTAAGATGCTGTTTTTATCACCAATCATTAACTCGATTTCTACAAAATAGCTTGTCTTTATGCAATGTCATGCTTGTACTTAGTAATGAGATATGTCGAATTCCTTATCATATCAGTTCGACACGCTTGATTTCTTACATTCTAAATTCGTTTCACACACGTGCATATACATACATATGTACTCGTAATTACATACTCCAAGTAATTAACATTTACACTTGAATTAGTTAATTTTGACATTAATTAAACGCGTTTTAATTATTTTGCAAATTAACATTGCTTCGTTGATTCAACGAGTGTGAAAAAGCGTGGCAATAAAATTGTTTATCTTCAGGTATGTGTGTATTACAAATATACTTAATTAATGTTAATTACCAACAGCACTTATAGAAAGTCGTGTGAATTGTGTTTATTGCCTGATTCTTCAAATAAAATACACTTAATTTAACAAGTAAAGGAAGAGTTGCACAAAATGTTTGTTCTTTCACAATTTGTTGCAGGCACTTCTTTCACTAGGAAATAAAAGAAAAATGCTTCAGAAATTAGATTACAAAGCTACAAAATTGGGTTGAAAGTTCTGCAAAAGGCTCCAATTTGAATCTAAGCTAAATATTTCAACTATTTATACATAGATTAAATTTAAAATAAAGTTTCATTTTATAGAAATATTCGTATTTGCATAAATATCTCAACAACTAATTGAGATTTAAAGGAGCTATTGCAATTATATCTTTAATTATACGCAGAACAGTGTGAATTAAGTTTTTAAAACTATGCAACTTTGTACTTGGTCTCAAACCGGAAGCCCTGAGCTGTTTGATTTTTATGTAAAAGAATCGTTTCTGGCCACTCCCAAGTGAATGGAGCTAACGAAAGTGAGAAAGGTTCTCTGATCGCCATTCACATGGGAGTGACCAGAAACGATTCTTTTACATATGGCTCAAGCAGCTCACGACTTCTGGTATTATACCAAGGCGAACCATCCCTAGTCAGGGTAAAACGCCCCCCATGGAAACCAATCGATAGCCTCGGATGAGAGACCTCCCTTTTCATGACGACCATGGCAAACAAAACCTGAAGAGGGAAGCGAGACGCGTTTGCAGACAAAAAAGAGAAAGGCCGAAATACGTGAGTATGAAGAGGTTGACAAGGGAAATGCTCGAAAATTCTACGAAAAGATGCGGCGACTAACAAAAGGTTTCAAGACCGGAGCATACTCTCGTAGAACCTCCAAAAGTGATCTAATAACCGATACTCAAACCATAATAAAATTATGGAGGGAACACTTCTCCAGTCTGCTGAATGGCAGTGAAGGCATAATATCAGGAAGGGGCGATGACGATAGAACAGACGTTCCATTGCCCGACCATGAAGAAGTCCGAATAGTAGTTACCCGTCTGAAGAACAACAAAACGGCTGGGGCCGATAGATTGCCGGCCGAGCTATTCAAACACGGCGGCGAGGAACTGATAAGAAGCATCCATCAGCTTCTAAGCTTAAGTATGCTCTGCCCAATCAACAAAAAGGAAGACGCCACAATCTGCGTCAACTACCGTAGAATAAGCCTCCTCAACGTCGCATATAAGATTCTATCGAACGTATTTTGTCTTGCTATATGCTGGCGAGGCATACACGATGACAACATCTGATGAGTTACGACTTTTCGAGATTAAGGTTCTGCGGAAGATTTATGATCCTTTGCGCTTTGACAACGGCGAACATCGCATTCGATGGAACGATGAGCATAGTTCAGCGAATCCAGAGACAGCGGCTGCGCTGGCTCGGTCATGTTGTTCGAATGAAAGAGAACACTTCAGCTTTGAAGGTTTTCGATTCAATACCTGCTGGTGAAAGCAGAGGAAGAGGAAGACCTCCATCCGTTGGAGAGATCAGGTGAAGAAGGACCTGGCTGCACTTAGAAACTCGAACTCGCGCCTATTAGCAAAAGGAAGAAACGACTGGCGCGCTGTTGTTAACTCAGCTATAACCGTGTAAGCGCTGTCTGTACCAATAAAGAAGAAGATGTATAGATATATATTTAAATGATCAGCATGACGAGCTGAGACCCAATAAAAATAAATACACTATGACCATGACGAGATCCGATCGTCCGATCGACCGTTCATATCCCCCCCTATCTGTGTATACGTGAACTAGTCCATCAGTTTTCGAGATATCAATCTGAAATTTTGCTCACTTCTTTTTCTTCCCAAGAAGCTGCTCACTTGTCGGAATCGGGGTTATCGGATTATTGGAACATATTTGCCATACAAACTGAACGATGGGAATCGAGTATTGTATGGAAAGTCTTTTCTTTTGATAAGATACTTTCATTTGGCAATTATTATTGTCTAAGGCAACAGTGCAATCTCCGAAAAAAGTATTCCGAGACCACTAAAGCATATATGTATCTGCCATACAAACTCAATAATCGGAAGCAATTGTTAGTATGGAAAACTTTTTCTTTGACGAGATGACTTCGGAAACCTTGACATGCATTATTGTCCGAGGCAATGGTGTAATCTCCGAAGAAGTTATTCAAATCTTTATAATTAATGCTTATAGCTCTCATACAAACTAAGCGATCGGAATTAAGTTCCTGTAAGAAATTGTTGGTACTTGTGAAGGGTATTGTAGTATCGATGCTACCGAATTTGACTTTTTGTTTGTTTATATTTAAACAACAATTAGTAAATGAGCCGGAAATCATGTGGCTATAGAGTTCTCCTATAAGTACAACTCAGCCATTTCAGGCACTCTTCCCAAACCACATTCCCATCACTAACTTGATTAACATTCATTTTTACTAACAATAAATAGCATTTAGCACTTGCTATTTGCTGCAAATATTATTTAAATAAACGTTAATATTCATTTCTATATGTATTTGCTTTTGTTATTAACACGTTGAGGTAAGCACTGTTCGAATTAAGGGTGATTGTTATATGTTGATGAGATATAAACTTGTTTAATATTGAAATCGGTGCAAATGAACTTGAACGAATGGTTTAACGATTCTTTGGAATGTTTTGCATTTCATCTTATTTTTTCTATTTTTATTAGGAATAACGCCAACTTTTTCTAAATTGTTTTTCGATTACTCACAGAAAACCCGCCAAAAAATAAATGATTATTTTAGCAAAGAAAAAGAGAAAAATATCCGGCGCATTCACCTGCTGGTGTTGCTTTGAGTGTAAACATGCCTAAAGTTGCTGCGGTTCAAAGATCACTGATCGTTTTATTAGTGAACCGAATTATGATTTGGCTATGTGGCTGATTGAGAGCGGTAATTAGCACTCTTTCATCACTAGTTAATTGTTTATTTTCATGATTCATAGAGAACGTTTAATCAATAACTTTTATACAACATATATTTTAGAAACAGAATTTAAACACAAATTACGATATTGCTTACTAGGCGGCTGATCTTTGAACTATATACATATGAATATATTCTATTTCTTAGACCTAATTCTCACGCTTTCAATTCACTAATTTTCACTACAGCTCAGCTCAACAGCTTAACGAAACATTAATTTTATTTTTCTTTTTATTTTTTGTTTATAGATTTCTAGTGATCGCTGCTCAAGATCGCAGTACATTTCGCAATGATTTCACTTATTCTCTGTGTACACTCATTCACACATATGCGAGCTTTAGTTTTTTGAGACAATTGCGCTAATTTAACACTAAAACGTGTCAGAATTGAACCGTACCATACAAATGTGCTCGATCCACTGAAATACGAATATAAAGGGTAACAATGCGAATGAAATTGTTAAACTTCATAGTAACAGCAACAAAAAAAAATGAAGTAAAACTGGGCAGCACTCCTTTCGAATAGGAGAGGATGGGAGTAGCTTGCGCTGACGCAAAAAAGAAGAAATAAAAGCAGTATGCAACAAAACAAAAATGTGAAAAAGTTACTAACCGAAATGTAAACCAATGGGAAAAAGTAAATAAAAAATATTTATTAAGTTGAGAACCTGGACACATATCTGCTTATGCATATGTGTATAAGTATATATTGTTGCAGACGTTGCAAAAAATGTAGCAACAATCGGCGAAAAGATACACTGCTGTTTAAGAACGTTACAGCAAAAACTTCAGGAATGAGAAGGTGTCACTGTGACCATCGGTGCAATGAAAAGCGATAAGCCAAGCAAATTTGCATGCATCAGAACAAAGAAATTTTAAGTAAAAAAGCAACAACAGCAATGCTTTTCACGTGATAATGAACCATCGATTCATATAATATAAGTAAGCGCCCAGCACAGTAACCAGTTCGCTAACCAGTTCGGTAACCATTTCGCTAACTACTCCACGAACCAATGACGCGCATGTTGCTGCACAAAAGTAAGTCACATTACACGTTATCTTAGAATTGACTGTATTTAATTACACTTTACGCAAACAACAATGCATTTGTTTATTCTAGATATTGCAAATACACGAACACATATACACATACCCACATTATTTGCTGTGTTGCAAGGTGGCAGCTCAATTATCAAGCAACAAAAAAACCGTAAATTAAACAAACTATTCTACTGAAATTACACACACAGCAAATAACGAGGCGACCAAACGTCATTGGAGCGCACTAAAAAGTACTCTAACACAACACAAAAACACGGACAGAGGTAAGTGTTTAAAATTTCACTTGCCATAAAAAAATAGAAAAAAATACAAGTGCAATTGCATTTCGAGCGCCTTTGAAAGGTGAAAGGCTTTCATAAACAATTTCTTGTTGGTTCGAATAACGCTTCTGCAAACAGCTTGTCACTGCCCCGTTACACAAATACATACCACATAGACACGTTTGTGAAATTGCCGCTTTACTAGAGGATCCATTAACCTCAAAATGTTGTTGTGGGCGACTGGCGTGTGTAGCCGGTGTAAATATTTGCGTTTTTCGCATGAAATTTTTTACTCTAGCAAAAAAGGAGGAAATACTTGTGTTTGTAAGACATCATTATTTGCTTTAAGAATTTTAATTTTATATTATTCTGCGACAGAATGATTGTTAGAAATCTTCTAAATGCTATAATACTTTATGGGGCACAACTAAGAAGTGTGATTTTTCTTACCTATTTCGATAGGTTATAAACGGTTTTTCAATAAGAGCCCTACAAATGTAAAACAAAAACGGTTTGAGATATCAATGAAATTCTTTATTCTTGTGAAAGTACATTCGATGCCATTATGCATGGACTTCATTTCTATTGCATGGTCACCACGGGCACGCTGGACTTCTGCAAGTCTACACCCTGAACCCAATTTTCACGGTTTCCAAGCATAAATCGTCCGATACTATTGCAATTTCACGTTCCCCATTCGTACGAAGTTCATCAATCGTCGCGAGTTTGTTGCCAAAGACCATAGACTTAATGTAGCCCCACAGGTAAAAGTCTAACGGCGTCAAATCGCACGACCGAGGCGGCCTTTCGTGAGATAATATGTTCACCAAATTCGATTGGCACATTCGCTGTGTGGCTTGTGGCGTCATCCTGTTGAAACCACATATTGTCCAAGTCCATATCATTCAATTCAAGCCAAAAATATTCGGATTTCATTGAGCGGTAGCGATTCTCATTCACAGTAACGTGCAGGTCTTGATCATTATGGAAGAAATACTTTTTTTTGGGATGCAATGGTGACTCATGGAGTACGTGAGGATTTCTGCCTGAGCAATAACGCATATTTAGCTCATTGACGAAGAAATTCAGCCAGAAATGAGCCTAATCGCTGAAGATGATTCTTCAATGAAATTCCGGATCATTTTCAAGTTGTTGCTCAGCACAATTCACGAGCACACCACGATTCCGCTGGTCAAGCGGCTTTAGTTCTGGCGTCAATTTGATCTTGTAAGGGTGTAGGTCAAGATGCCCAACGCTTGAGAACGACGTGTGAGAGACTGATTTGGGTCGTCATCTTCAATTGATTCGCTAGTCTCAGCAATATTCTCGACACTACGTGTACTTCTTTGTCTCACTGGCACGGGAACATTTTGTTCTGTACCTATGGCTGCAAATTTTTCCACTAGACTCTCACTTGTTGATCTGACAGAACGATTATGACGACCATAGATTGGACGTAACGCTCTTAAAGTTGATGCCACTGACTCCGAATTTCATTAGTAAATTTTAATAATTTCGACTCATTGTACAGCCAATATCTTTTAGTCAAGAATTTTTTTTCCACAGACCATACATAGGTCACTGTACGAACCATATCTTCTAGTAAAGAATTTTTTTGTGTATCATTTACGGAAAAGGTAGGAATAACTGTAGCAGGGGATGACCTTTTTTTTAGCGGCATCAGTAATCGCGTGTAACTCGAAAAATATTTAGTGTTTTCTCAAGAGATTTTTACTGTGTATTCTTAAGATAATAATGGTTGTCAAAAAAGTCTTGCAGTATTTTTATTGAATTTTTTTTTTTTTATTGACATTGAAAGGAATTTTTGATGACTCATGCCCAGCTCTTGACTGATGCTACGGCTGCTACTATGCCGGTCTCTTTCGACCAATTCATCGATTTTATCGCAATTTTCAACGACAGGCCTTCCGGAGCCTGGTGCATCTTCGACCACCTCTACACCAGAACGAAAACGTTGCAACCATCGTTGTGCGGTGGAAATGGAAACTGTATCGGGTCCATAAACTGCACAAATTTTATTGGCGGCTTGAGATGCATTTTTGCCTTTATCATAGTAGTACTGTAAAATATGCCGTATTTTCTCTTTAATTTGCTCCATGTTTGCGACGCTATAACTCACGAATGACTTAAAAGAAACGACAATCAATCAAACACGTGTTAGCGCGTGAAATGAGCTTTCCAAAAAGGTATAGCATAACCCGATGCGACGAATAAAACTAGAACTACGCGCTTTGAGCGTCAACTAGCGAAAATACCGCAAGACTTTTTTGACAACCTATGTACTTCATAATATTTAAAACTATTGATACAATAATTTTTTTTTAAGTCCCCAAAATCGCATTTTTTAGACTGTTACGCTGGGTCTGCCCCTCAAACCCTCTAAAGAAGTTCAATTGGTGACTAAGGGTAACATTGGATATTCGAAAAAATATTTTCATATTTTGTCAATAGAAATTTGTGAAGTTTACGGAGACGATACTGTATCAGTTTGTGTAGTACAACAATAATTCGCTCGCTTCCGTTCTTGAAGTTTCGAAATTTTGATTTACACTGATGAAAGTTTTACACTGATTGAATAATGTCTCTAGGGGGAAAATGGCAAAAACTGGTAAATATAAACAAAAATAAGTTGAATAGAAATACGAAAAGACTTCTTCGACTACCATATTTACGCTTAATATTATTCAAATTAAGCTAAATTTTAAAGATCCATGAATTTTGTCACCTGTCACTAGTCAAATCTATGAAAGATACAATTTTTTAACGAACTGAGGGTCGCATTGTTCTGAAGTACTATAGCTAACATATATGTATATAAAACTCAAGCAGTGTAACAATTTTTACCATAGAAAAAAATTGGTTTCTGAAGGTTATGCTCTCATTGAGGTTACCGGAATGGATTCCCTGAAATGGACTTTCTGGAAGTCAGCATTATTTAGAGCGGAAGTATACTTGCAATACAAAGCATTCAAAGATAGTCTTTAGACCGAGAAAACTCATTGTAGCATAAAATCAAAGAAAATTGTACCAAAAAATAAATGCTTTTTCTGAGAGTGCACAAATAAAATTCACCACAGAGGTGGAATCCATTACAAAATCATCGAAGAACCACTTTCTGCACAATATTATTTTTCTTGTAACTTTTTTTGTCTGTGATAAGCTGCACGGAATGAACCATGAAGAGATTATTGCTGTAAAAAAACCCATTCGAGGGCTTTATATATTAAGTGTTGAAAATTTGTAACAATAGCTGTACTTATATTGAACCTTTTATAAACGCACCTGTCGCACGTTACTTTGTTACACACCTACTTAAGCTGCATAGCTTGCGCCATAACATATTCATAAAATATTCATTTAAATATAACCTGCAAGTATATTTAATTTCCCTATAAAGTAATTAGCTCGGGCAGATGTGGATTTTTTTGGCGCTTATCTGCGCGAATTTAAATGAAATACTTGTCTGCGGCGGACACACCTATTTAATTTTGTTTTTTATTTTCTGCCAAATACTATATACAGAAACATGTTTTTCAATTGCTTGCGTCCAGTAAACTAACTTCGAAAATCTCACTTGTCATACACTCATACGGAATATATGTGTATATACATATCTACGTATTTATAATATGTAAATTTGCGAATAAGTTCGTATTATTTCACATTACACATTATTTAACCTTCTGCGTGGGTTCTTTTTACGTGATTCATGTATTTCGTTGAAAATGTCACACACTACTCGCAGAGCTCAATTTATAAGAAGTTCAACCAGTTACTGCTATGTTGTTCCTCACCAGCTAAAAATTTATCATCCAAATGAGATATAAAAATTACGCAACTGGAAATTGGTATCTTTAAGGGCGTGGTACCGTTGTTTCAAATATAAGTACTCGCATATAAGTTTATAATAAAGCTTTTTTTTAAGTGAACATTATCTTTTTAAGCATCTCTTGAAAAGTTTGGCTGCTGTTGCTCCTCTTCTTAACATTAATTTATTAAAAATAAGAAAAATTCTTAACCATAATATCCCTTACAAGTGCATTTTTTTATAATGTGGGCAAAAAATAGTAAGACTTTGTTCATAATTTTAAAATTCTTAATTTTTTCTTCAAAACCTATATTGTCCCCACCAAAGTAATCGCCCTTGGCCCCAATGCTCTTGTGCCAACGTGTTTTCCAATCCTCGGAACAGTTCTTAAAGTCAAATTCCGGAATAGCCTTCGATACGCGTAGCGATTGACCTTTAATGTCTTTGATTGACTCAAAACGGTTTTGCCGGAGCGGTGGTGCAGCCACACGTAGCTAAATCAGCCGAATACCGTGATTGCGGAACGATATTGGTTCAAAATTTGGCGAGAAACTCACGAAGAACTAATGCAGTATGCGACGGTGAATTATCGTGATGCAAAAACCAAGAATTGTCGGTTCATAATTAGCTTCGGGCAAACGACGCATAACACCCAAATAATATTCCTTGTTGACATTTTGGTCGCCCGCAATTAATTCAGAGTGCACCACACCCTGATAATCGAATGCTTTGACACAGTTTTTTCTGTTTCGGCTCATCTTTGCCCCTATATTCGGCCAACTGATCGTCTGTTTCCGGGTTATAAACATAAATACAACATTCATCGCCAGCAGTAATACTTTTCATGACATCCTGGTAGTCGGAAATAATTGTTTCACAGACGTTAACGCGATGCTATTTTTCAAAAAAATCTTGTGATTTTGAAACCAATTATGTTTTCACTTTTCTCAGGCCCAAATGATCTTTCAAAATTGTTTTCACTCAGTAAGATCTCTGACTGTTAGTCGTCGATTCTCAAGCACCAATTCCTCTATTTTATTGACGTGTTGATCATCAGTTGATGTTGATGGCCATCCGGGACGCATTCTCGATTCTCTTCAAATAATTTGTACCAATCAAAAACTCTTGCTCATCACAAACAATGAATCACCGAAGGCCTCTTCCAACACTCTGAACCTTTCGGACCAAGAAATTTGATTCCGCACACAAAATTTAATGGAACATCTTTTCTAAATAATTTCACTCATCGTACAAATCGCCTAATGAACTTTATTTAATATAATAAACAAATATTATAACCATATCAAAATTTGTAAAGATGTGTAATCAAAAATTATTCATACAAGAAATTTATTATATTATCGTTCAGATTGTTTGGACCCTCATTCTATTATGTCCTCTATCCTGTGCTTGGGAAGAAGTTCATCCATAGAAATAGTTTTATCTGTGCTTTCACATAGAAGATGTGATATATAGTGTTCTTTTATTCTTCCTCCTGTCAGCTTCTACAATTGTTATTGTATAGTATTCCCAGTCTGCTGACATGTCTGCCAATTAGACAGTAACCTGTTAGCCCTTCCACAAGAGATCTAATGTCATTCTTTTTGAATTTTAATAGTCGTCATGTGCCACCCATATTCTATTCATGCTACATTTGCCTACTTTTTGAGCAAGTCAGGGGTCTACTCTAGTTGTAGGGTGGTAACTGCTCTTTCTAAGTTATTTGCTTCACAGTTACCAGAAATATCACTATATACTGGAACCCATTGTAGGTTTATCATAAAATAGAATATTAGATCTATTAAGAGATCAAGACATTCTTTCACTGTATGTGTCGAAACCATAAGAGAGAGAAAGAGAGAGAGAGAGAGAGAGAGAGAGAGAGAGAGAGAGAGAGAGAGAGAGAGTGATTTCAAAGCCGCTTACATACAAGTATATTCAAAATTATATTTCTTGTTGTGAGCGCACTCTTTGTCAGAACAAGAAGGCTTTCTTTAATTGCTATGATCGGTGCTTGGAGGACGCTGCTGTGGTCTGGTAGAAGGAAGGCGATTCTAGTTTTGTAATTCTTGTATTCCTGAAGGTATTCAGGTGGAAGTGAAGTGTTCTCTGGAAGTGAATGCAATTTTGGGGTCCGAATTTAAATTTAATTCAACATGATATCGAAAGTCCATGTTATCGGTTAGAAATGGGAACTTACGAAAAATTTTTGTATGCCTTTTATTACAAACGAGTAATAGGGAGGACTTCCTCAATCTAAGTTCTGATTTCGCTGCTTGTGTTCAAGGCATAGATATGAAAATACTCGTGAGAATATATATCAGTCTTTTTTATTAATAGTAAATACTAGGTATGAAAAATTGTATTGATATATAATTTTATAAACAACAGAAAATTATTAGGATCTTTTATTCTCAAATTAGCGATATCAATCTAATTATTATGAAAATAAGTTGTGCAATAGCCTTACTGTGCTCCAAAAGTAGGCGGAGTCGTTGCTAGTTTGATGCTCAAAATTACAATGAAGCGCAAGTTTAAATTATACAACCGTCAATCAGACTTTTACACCAGCGAAAGTTTAAGATATAATCAATAATTTTATTCTTGTATATCTTAAACTTTGGCAGGTGTAAAACTTATAGTTTTTTCTGTGTCTCAGTAATTACTACTCTTTCATAGTTGACTAACCTCCAAAGCGCACAAGCATCTAATCTCACAAAATTTTGTGGTTAAGCCTCAGTGATTGCAAGGGGTAGACAAAATCAAAAAGCAAGTGAAGTTCTGGTTCACAATAATTTTGGTGCAAAAAATTCTTTGTTGCTATTTCAAATTTGATTTTTATTGCTGGTCGGAAAAGAACAATTAGAATGTGAATAGAAATAAGTAAAAAATATTAAGAACAATAATAAGTACCATAAAAAATTAGTAAACCTGTTCGTTCTGCATGAAAGCGGGAACAAAGGCTCATTAAGTTTCTACACATACATACATATATATGTATAAGTAGGTATGTGTGGGAATTTGTATGTACATACATATACATATGTATATATCACTACAATTGGCAATAGCGCGCGTAATAACTTCGAAACACAGCTGTTGTTGTTGTGTTGTCAGATAGAAATTAGCTGGAGCGTTGAACTACCAAAGTTGCGTTTTGTTTCTATATTTCTATATACATATACATATATGTAAGTAATATACCCAACTCGAAAGGAAGTTGAATGTCGGCTTGAGCTTTAGTTGAAAGCATTCAAGATTTTACTGATGTGATCTTCATGTGGTTTATTTATTTGCGATGGAAGCTATTAAATTAAGTTAACTTGCCATGATATAATCGCAGAAAGATTCGTTTAAAATGTATGACAGGAAAACGAATTTTTTGTTTTACTTATTTGCTTTAGATTACTGCCATAATTGCTTTTAATTTAAACTTGACTCGCTTAAGTATACCAACATGATTCTTATATGTTGAGTTACCAAAAGTTATGAAATCATATTTCGAACTTGTTAAAATTAATGTTATTATGCAAATTAAAAAAAAATTAAAAAAAGAACATATTTTGAAGCGCGTTTGCCCTCATAAGTAGGCAACAATAAGTTATAAGAATAGCACACAATTCTCCAATAGTAGCCATAATCTAAAAATAATTATAAAAGAAGTCAACTTTCGTTAAGAAACGCTAAATAATTTAAGTTACATTATTAAATGTATTGCATATTGGATATCAGTTTGTCATCTTAAATTGTGCAAGAGTAAATTCTTTACAATCACTCTATTCTTAAAAAATTTTGCCTACCTTTAGGCGACAACCAGTCGTATTATCTTAATTGTTGGTAGATAAAAAAATCCATTCCATTGTTGATTTTATGATTAAATCCATTACCTGCAGCAAGTGCATACTTTAAAAAAATCTCTCTTTAATTTGCTTTAGGAATGACGACTGCATTTTGTAATTCCTCATTATAATTTATAGCACTCGTCGCAGTTTGACGATATTTGTTCTAAAGGTGATGTATTTTAACACTTAAGGTTCGAGAAATCCCATCATGTGTCATGTGGAATAATATTTATTCAGTTTGAATTAAAAAATGCGCATTTACTGTTACTTTTGCATATCAACCTGAGATAAGTTGGATAATGAATGATAATGAAAATATTATCACGTGGCCTGCCAGATTAATTGGGCAGATTTTTAAATAATGCTTCAAAATTAATTAACCAAATTTTAATCAAACAAAATCACATTATTTCTCAAGCCATTCGAATTAATGATTTAGTGATTTTTTTATTCAGAATCAGAATAAATCCACGACGTCAATTATAGCTTATCTAGAAATAGAGCAAAATATTTCGATGTGCAGTTTTTTTATGTAGATAAGGAAAAGATGTTAGTACGGTGTGTGGCCTTAAATTCTGAAACAATAGTCCAATTTCTTCCCCCTCTTACCAAGTAATCAAATTTGATCCGGACTGGTTCATTTATAGAAACCGAATCGATACTAGATTTGTACATTTTTTTTGTGTTCGTGTGAACTCCATATGTCAATAAGTGTGTGTTAAGCAGCTGTTTGTTTATAACGCGAAAAGTCAGGTGAATTTCACCATGAAAAAGAATTGAACGAATTTTGTACTTCCATTGGAATCACAGCTACGCAATAAAAAATTATGAATGTTGAGCAGTACTTTTGTAATATATTTTATCACGATTAGAAGAATTTGGGACGCAAAAATCATTCAGTGAAGATCGTGAAATCATCGAAAACTTCCCTCATGTGAGTCGCCCAACCATCTCTGCTAATGACGATAACATCGAAAAAGTTAAAATAAAACAGTGATTGCAAATCGCTGTGTTGGCATCAGAGAAATCACAGACGAAATTAATATCTCTTATGAGTCGACTGAACACATTTTCGTTAATATGTAGGGTATGAAGTTTGCAATATAAGATATAGATTTGTATTAAAATACGTGAAAAGGGGCATTTTTGTCAGTCCGGATCATTTATGATAATATTAGCGCATCGTGATAAGGCGTGATTGACTTTAAAATATTTTTTTTATACCCTGAACAGGGTATATTAAGTTTGTCACGAAGTTTGTAACACCCAGAAGGAATCGTCGGAGACCCTATAAAGTATATATATATAAATGATCAGTATGTCGAGCTGAGTCGATTTAGCCATGTCCGTCTGTCTGTCCGTCCATCTGTCTGTCTGTATATATACGAACTAGTCCCTCAGTTTTTAAGATATCGTTTTGAAATTTTGCAAACGTCATTTTCACTTCAAGAAGCTGCTCATTTGTCGGAACGGCCGATATCGGACCACTATAACATATAGCTGCCATACAACCTGAACGATCGGAATCAAGTTCTTGTATGGAAAACTTTCACATTTGACAAGATATATTCACGAAATTTGGTATATATTATTTCCTAAAGCAAAAATGTAATCTCCGAAGAAAATGTTCAGATCGGTTAACTATAGCATATAGCTTCCATATAAACTGAACACATAGTTACTAACAGAAATGCACTGATGATCTACACGTTAATAAAATGAAGCGAATCCAATGAGGGTATTCAGAATTAACAGTCAGAGTCGTTGGAATATCAAAAGGATCAGTGAAAACCATTTTGAAAGATTATTGGGTCTTAGGAAAATGAAATCACGATTGGTTGCAAAATCACTCAATTTTTTCGAAATACGACGCATACTATTTGAGCGTTATGTGTTGTTTTCGTGAAGCTAATCGTAAAAATGGCCGGAATTATGGGCCCACAACTCTTGTTTTTTGCTCCACGATAATGCACCGTCGCATACTGCATTGATTCGTCGTGAGTTTTTCGCCAAATTTTCAACCAATATCGCACTACAACCTGATTTGCCTGATTTAGCTCCGTGTGACTTCTGGCTATTCAGCAAACTCAAACGAAGGCTCCGAGGAAACCGTTCTAAGTCAATTGAAGACATAAAACGTGAATCGCTAAGCGCATTGAAGGTAATTTCGGTAATTGACTTTAAAAACTGTTTCGAGGTTTGAAAAGAAAACGTTGCCACAATTCTATTATGAACAAGGGGGTTTACTTGGATGAGACGTTCATGGATTTTGAAGAATAAATTAAGTGCTTGCGTTTCTTAAAACATAGTTCATATTGAAAAACACACAAAAACACAAAATTTCTCATACCCCTTAATTTGATTAACAAAACGTTGTAATCTCATTTTCTCACACATGTTCTGCTAAAAAGTGCAAATATTTAATTAGCACTTTTTCAAGTTTTGTAAATATCGCTTTTAATTAACAGCATTATGGTAAAGTTCACATACAAACAAACGCATTGTTGATAAAGCGTTTCAACAAATTGGTGTGATAATCTAATCAGATCACAAAACAAGACTTCTTAAGATATGTACTTAATTAGTTTGCGCACAAAAAAAAACAAACAGAACATAAGTTTTATGCGACTACATTATACACACATTATGTATAACATATACTTCCACATACATATGTATGTTGACAGCAGACATGTATGTGCCTACTTAAATATGTCAAGATCTTCGCTCTTAAGCCTAGACTTCCCAAAGAACTGGTTGCTTAGCGTGTTTCCATATATGAATCGAGTGACTAAATGCCAACACACGCACCGAGGATGTTGGAGAATAGATAAGCTTGGACGCTATACTTTCAAAGAAAATAGTAAGGAATAAAATTGCGATTTGCGGATAAAACTCATTATGACAATTGTAAAATGAATAAAATGTATAGAAAAACGCGTGAGCGCAATTAAAAATAAACCGTTTATCAATGTGAGCAGTTAATAAAAAGTTGAATGACGGCAACGAAATATAACAACGATCTGCAGAAGGATAGAAATGAGGAGCAACCAGTTATACCGCATACCTGATACCTAATACATATATGTATATGTATGTAGTATACATATTCCTAATGCATATTTGTATATACATATATATATATATATATATATATATATATATACGTATATGTACATATATATAAGGCTTTGTATAGGCAGAAAGTAGAAAGGCAGAGGAGTATGAAACAAGGCAATAACGCTTCACATTCAAATAAGGTTAAGATATAAAAATCGCGCACAATATTTTATGGTATTTATTCTCGCCAGCAGTAAAGATAAATTTGCTAATACTGCAGTCAGCAGCCGACAATGACTTCACATTATTCCGTATCCATATCACTGGCTCAGGAAGTGTGTCTGCGGTGACGAGGGTAAATGTAGGATAAATGTGCGACATGCGCTCAAATTACTTTATAACGTCTCATATAAAGCTGAAGCTGCTTCTTATATGTACATATGTATATGTATGTATGTTTGTGTGATTGTCTAATCTTGTCAAGTTTCTGATCTTGTGCTTGCAACATGTGCGCTCTGATTGTGTCGCTGGTTGCTCATTTCTCGCAAAAATCTGTATGTATTTCAAGAAATTATTATTTCTAGCGACAAGTTTTGTGGCGCCGACATGCTATCGCGCATGTCCACCAGTTATGTTGCACTTTTGATTCTTCGTTCTTAGCGAAAGTTCAAAAAAGTAGATATTTCGCATTGTGTTGATTGATTTATTTGATTTTGATAATTCTGGAAGACCTATGTTACTATAAATATTTATTTTTATTAAATTCTTTTGCACATTGCAAAAATTGCTGCTATAAATTTATTAAATGCTCATTAAATTGCGACATAAAGCGATATGTGTTTTGAACTCTGCTGAGGTTGACGTGCAATAAGATTAAATAAAAATAATAGTAATTTTTGTAGTTGTTGTTTTGGCAATGCAGACAAACAATTCACAAAAAAACCTACATATATTTCTTGCCTTCATCAGGTGATTAAACATTTTTTGATTGCGAGTGATGACGCTAATTTAATAAAAAATTATAAGTAAACATATTATGAGCACAAATAAATTACGAACAATTAAGAAGTTCAGTGACATCATTCAAATTATTTTTAAAAAATATCCGCTATGCAATTATTTTGTGGTAAATCGTTTTAAGTATTTTATTTAAAAAAAAAAATTGGTTTCATATTTAACGTCTAGTATTATATATTTTTTACTCTTCAATATGCGGTTATAGGCAATATTTGAAATTAAATACAAAATTTTTTTTTTAATTTTCTCAGTAGAAAATTATAACATAACGGTTAATTTTCTACTGAGAAAATTAAAAAAAAAACTGCTTGTATTTAATTTCTAAAAGTATGGTGAATTCGTTTACAAAATGTAAATTATTTAAAATTTTCCAAATGAATTTCATCCGCTTCAAAGTAATTCTAGCCATTGAAACAGTTAGAATAGTCTTTTGGCTATATAGCCTTCGAGACCTTCGTCTATTTGGTTTTTACCTCCTTAACGGCGTCGAGATGGTATGAGAGGGACGATGGGCGTGGCACCGTCCACTTTTGGGATTTCACTTGATTCTTTGACTTTCCAGTACACAAATCAAGAAGCAATTAATATAACGGGATATAACTATGCACGAATAACGTCTTTAGTGTGTGCCACCAAAAATTGCTCAAATCCAGCAAAAGCCTAGGTGCCGATTATTTGGTCCCAGTGCCTATGTTTGACTTTTGATCGGAAATCGGTCAATATGTGAGATTTATAATTGAAATCCCGGGATATTCCTTCTCTGATAATGATATGTCTGTATGTCAAAAAAGGGTTGAAACGGACAAATACTTCCCTTAGTCCTCATATACCTATATATAAAGGTAATCGAACTTACGGGTGACTTTGTACCGCATATATCGTCTAATATGTGAGTTATCTCAATGAAAATGAGAGAGCGTGTTTTGCTTATAACGGTGTATATTTGTGCTTAAAATAGATAAATTTGAACGAAAACTTGACTTAGTCCATATATGACTAATATCAGGATTTTCGAACATCCGGCTGATTTTACTCAGTATGATTGGTTTTTTAGTATGGGGCAAGGTAATAGTATATGGTATTGGGAAAAAAGCTAAAATCGGGTTGATACTACCCCAACTCCCATATACTACATATAATGATTTTCGTTTTTTTAACAAGCCTTATATTTATGTCAGTGTATGAGTTATATATAGAATACATATGTATATTTAAAATTGTTTGGCTTTCGTTCCCCTGATTGACGTTTTACACCTTAAAGTATTTCCCTGGCTTTGATTCTTGTTCGGTTGCACCCGAACTTAGCCCTTCCTTACTTGTTCTTTGTTGTTTTTGATCGGTTGACTTGATTTGCAGTTATACGTATGCTATAGTGATCTGATCTGATAAATATGCTCGAAGAGTATACCGTTTCCCTGGACAATAATTCAAGCCAAATTTTTCGAAGATATCATTTGAAATGAAAAATTTGTAATTCAATGACCTGAGCTGGATCGATCAGTTTGTATGGAGGCTACATTATATCCTTAGTGATTCAATATCGGCGGTTCTGACAAATGAGTAGCTTATTGGGGATAAGGGAACATGTGCAAAATGTCTTAAAAACTGTGGGACTAGTCCGCTTTAAAACAGACGAATATGGGTAAGTCGATCGTCAGATCGTCATGTTGCTCATATATTGTATCCAACGTTTCTTTCTGGTTGTTACAAGCTTCATGACAACCTTATGGTATATTCCTTATTCTGGTAAAAATGACAAAAAAATTTGAGAACGATGCTATGATTACATACAAAATAACTCTCTTTTCCTCTAGGTAGTTTTCTTTGAAAAAAATGCTTGATAAATTTCTGATTAATCTGTATATAAATGGCAGAGTTAAGTATCTTTTTGTAAGTTGGTAAAAAAAAACGCCTGAAAGTAAGCGGTCGAACTTGAGCCATTATTAGAACCTATGTATATAGTGCACCTTATGCATTTGCTATAAAATCCTGAAATCTTTAGATAATTTAAAATCGGCCACTCCTAAACAAATTAAAAATAAAAATGCAACAAAGGGTTCACTTAACCTTGTGATGCAAATGCACATAATATACTTATAAAATCCCAGTGTACCCACAAGGTCACATTATAGGCATTAGTCCCACCATAAATTATAAAAGTACGAATGCAGTATTAAAATAAATGCGCATACATTTGTGGGATAAAGATAGAGATAAGCGTAGCATTTCTCATCCGATCAGATAGCGCGTGTAGATACTGAGGATTACCACAGGAGAGCGGGATGAATAACGTGTCACATGGTGTTGAGATAACAATATATGCATATGGGCAAGAGTGTGCATTAAATTTACACTAATCTAAATTTAAAACACTTAACTTATTAACTATGCAGTAAAACGAACTAATTAAGTCTATATTAAGATAAGTATTCACTTAAGTATTTACGTTACATAAATCAACTGTAAAAGTAAATAAGTTTTAAAATAGAAATATAGTTCTATATTATAAATAGTAGCTTACACCTTTGGTAAATATTCAGTTGATCTTCTGTTCAGATTTATGATCTGTTTATAAGTCCTATTTGAGAAATATATACTGATTTTCTCGAAATAGACTGTTACAAGGAATGGGAAACGGAAAAATACTTGAATTCTTAATGATTCGAAAAACTTTAAATGTAACTAAACTATATGTCAAGATATGGCGTAACTTGATTATAATTCAATTGTTCCAATATTCTTTATGTTATTCTTTTGAAGTGTAAACGACGCTCAAATATGTCCAACAAAAGTGTTTTTGCAGGGAGTTTTTCTTCATTACTTTTTTAATTTAAAAGTGATGATTTTGGCTTGAAAGACGGCGAACAGCTCGCAGAACCTTTGGGAGGCAACCAAGCATCTAATTGTGAACGTTTAAATGCAGCCCGATATATCCAAAGGAACCAGTAATAACACCAACAACAATGCCAGCAGATTAACTCTTGCCAACAGGAGCTATCTCGGACTGAGTAGGCAATTGAGAAGTAAAGTCTTCTCTCGACGAACAAAGGCCAAACTCTACAAATCACTCATTATTCCCGTCCTGCTATATGGCGCAGAGGTATGTACGATAACAGCATCTGATGAGTCGACGTTAAAAGTTTTCGAGAGAAAAGTTCTGCGAAAGATTTATGGTCCTTTGCGCGTTGGCCAGGGCGAATATCGTATTCGATGGAAAGATGAGCTGTACGAGATATACGACGACATTGACAAAGTTTAGCGTATTAAAAGACAGCGGCGTTGGAAATACCAGGTGGGGAAGGACCGGGCTACACTTGGAATATCCAAATGGCGCCAAACGGTAAAAAGGAAGAACGACTGCGCTGTTGTAAACTCGGCTATAACCGGGTAAGCGTTGTTTACGTCAATAAAGAAAAAGAAGATATCCATAGGAAGGAATATAGCTGCGACATGAGTTGAAGTCAATAGTCGTTGAAAAGCGGGTTATAACTGGACTATAACTGTAACTGGTTTGATTACTGTAGTCATTACTTCAATCCTAAACTAATATAATTATATGGGAAACCTGGCCCACCAGTCAATCAACGGCAAAGCCGAATATCCCTGACGCCAAGGTTTTGATAGACTCAGGAGGACGTGCGGTATTATGAGCTTCTTAGACTGGGTGAAACCATTTAGAGGGAACGCTGGGCTCATGAAGACATCCAGCCCGCGCAGTTCTTTTGAAATGGAATCCGCTAATCTCCAGAAAGACTTTAGGTCACGTTAGCATATGGCCGCCATACAAACTGACTGATCAAAAATAAATTTTTTTTTTTATACAATTTCAAGCTGTAGGAAGTGCACCTCTGTAGGCTATTATAGCTTTGGTGTCGCTGAATATAAGATTTGCTCATGTCTACTCATTCCTTTACAGTCCACAATACCACGCACAACAGTTCAAAGGGCCATGATCTTTAAATTATTCAATACTAATTGTTTAGGTCTTACTCGAACCGGCGATGTGATATTGCAATGCTCTACTTCATGTATAAATTTACATTAAGTACATTACTTTTAGTATTTATTAACATGCCATTGTCTTATTTGATAGATTTTTTTTTAATGTTCCATAACACTTGGCCTTCACTATCAAACAGGTTGGCGCGACGTTGTCTCTTGTAAGTCCACTCGGCAGCCTTGTAAGACGCTGAGCTCGTTTATTTATAGCTACCGCCTAGCAATACAATTAATACTTGCATATCGCATAGATTACAAGTGCAAAGCAGGAAATGACTGCCATCAACGACCGACCACACATTTAAGTGCAGTTTAAGTTTGTTTGTTTTTATTGAAACTAACAAAAGTTCGTTCCAAAGCAATTATGAAGTGCTACCGCTTAGCCTTGCCATGAATTCTAGTAACCCAAACAAGTGACACTTGCCGACTTCTGGCTTGCCCGGCCCCACAAAAACCGGCTGTAGAAGGTGTCAATCTCTCGCGCACTAAACGAATGACCGACCAATGGATGCAGAGTGAGTGTGAGAGGTGGTGAAGAAATTCATAACAACAATTCAACTATTCACCAGCTGTTCAACCGCATTGTGCTTTTTGTTTGCTGCTTTTGTGTTTAGTACATATGTACATATGTATGTATTTATCGGTTGTCTCGGTGCTGACCACATGTTGTGTTTATACAAAAGTAGTTTATCTTCTTGATTGTCCATTTGTTGCCCTGCACAGCTGTTCGATTACTTATTCGATTCAGTATTCCAGTATATGACGCAGAAGATAATAATTCTCGCCCATTCTTCTTTTATCCATTGCACAGTATTTATTTAGTTGGTCGGAATATATGATTGTTTTTTGAAGTTATTATGTCTAAAAACAATCGACGACAATTCACATTTCTTTCGTGGGAAAACAACCCACACAAATTTACAATTTCAAGATAATGCGTTGAATTTAGTTTGAGTTCACCTTTGCAACTAGCTCGATAATTGGTTGTAAGCTGCATATTAAAGTTTCAGGTGTCAGCTAATATATTACAATAGTTATTATAGAAAAATATACAAAGTACTATATATGAAGAAAAGTCAGCCCCTATCTTTCGAATATATAGTGTACTTCTATGATCAAATTGAAAGGTGAATTTTTAATTTATACTTCGCGTATTTTTCGAATCGGTAAATTTCTTTTTCTGTAAGTTGGTAGTATTGTTAGTATGCTAAATTTCACGTCAAATTATTCATTAGTATTTGAGATACGTGTCGTTTTGTGAGGCTCTAAAAGTGAATTCTTCGATTTTTCCTATGTCTGAATTTATTGAACAAAGATGTGCGATAATGCACCATCTCATACTGCTTTGGATATTCGCGATCTTTCGCCACATTTTCAACTAATATCGTGCCGCAAGCACCGCATTCGCCTGAATTACCTTCGTGTAACTTCTGGCTATTCAGCAAATTCACATGACAACTCCGATGACACCGTTTTGACTCAATTGAGGATATAAAAGCTGAATCGAAGAAGGCTCTGATGGCCATCTCGACGGAGGATTTTTCCAAGCGCTATGATGACTGGAAAATTCGTTGGAATAAGTGTATTGGACAAAATTCACCTTTCAATTTGATCACACTAGCATAAATAATAATAAGTTCCTTATAAAACGACAAAGTGCTTTGAGCCTTTAAAAATATGTTGAGGCGTCTAATGCCTTTTAGACAATATTCAGAAAGAGCTTCTACGATTGCGGCAAGTGGAACTTTTCTAAGGGCAAGTATTTCTGTAGATCTACTCTACAAAGGATCTTACAGTCGCACAGAAGCTAGTCAATTCAAGATGAAAAGGTAGACTCAACCCGTTCCCATTCTGTTGTGAAGGTGCCACCTGTTCCATCATCATCTTCGAATGTGCAGTTACCAGCGATTTCACTATGACCAGATACCCCAACGTGGGTTTCAGGGCGAAACTTGGAGCGCACAGTTAGTGAGTTCGGCGCTAATATTGTCGCTTTGCTGTTAGAGTGAATGTTCGCCTTCCTGAATGAGGCCATAGGACGAAGCAGTTCGCCTACTGCCACCATAATTACAGCTACTTTTGTCTGAAAAACAGTACAGTAGCCCGGTAGTCCTATGATAAGCATGACCGCGAGCTCCTTACAAAAACCTGTCCCTTCAACATTTCCTCCTAGTTGCGATCCTTTACAGCGCCTCTTCTTCCTGTCCGCATATCCCTAGTCTGTAAGTGAGCAGAGATAAAGTCACCAGGAGTAACTTTTGGGAGGCAGTGGTCCAAGTATTTAGAGGCGCAGTTGAAGGAGGAGAGAATTTTCAAGTATTCAGAGTCGCGTTTGAAGGAGGAGAGAATTTCAGCGTGTCCTGTTTGGACCCCTTCTATATTCAGTTCTGCTGAGTCCTAGCGCAATCTTCGCAGCAATGCACCTGTCGACACCACATTGCGGCTAAGTCTCTTTAATGAGGTATCTGCATAAGTATTCTCTTGTGTTTGAATTATATATATATTAAATATTGTTGTTATTGATTTCACATGTACGAGAACAAGGTTCAAGCTTGGCGAAATGTTGAATCGCAAACGTTTTCGATATAATTTAATATTTTTGGTACCTATAACCGCTCCATGTGGTTAGGCACGGGTGAATAACAAAATCGAGGCGTATTTGAAGTAGAACTTCAACCAAAACACAATTCAATTTCATTTGCGCAAATTGTATTCTTGATAACGGATTCAGAGAAAATTATTATCAGTTGAAAATATGTAATGCGACTAAACTCATTAGTATTAAGCAAAAGTAACTCATCTTTCTCTTTACATTTTGGGAGTGTACTTCTTTCACAGCTCAGTATCAGAGATGAAATTATTTTTAGTGTTTGCTTTCATAAAAATTTCCAAGAACGTTGATTTTTCAAACTGAATTTCGTTACTTGCAATTCTCTTCATGCCATTTCTTTTCACAAGTCTGCGTAGATATGCCATTGAACTCTTTATTCTAAAAATAATTCGGTATAAAGCTGGTAAAGTAGCTTCGGCGCTTCTTGTGTTTGCACTGAAGTCTGTTTTACATGAATTGTTGGTTTTTTTTAAAGCTTTTTTGTTGTACATGTGTACTTAAAGTATAATTTACATATATATCTTTCTTGTGTGTTTGCTTGAAAATTACTACAATGTAGACGACTTACGTATGTATGTATGTGTACTTGCTCATAAAGTTTTTGGTTGTGAGAATTTCTGCTCTTTAATACCTTTAAGTAATTTACCCACGACACTTGACCACTAAGTAGCTGTGTTTTCTATTTAACGCAGTTCCTTTGAAGATAATATAATTTGATCATTAATGCACAGAACTCATGTCGTAAGAAACACATCTACATACATATATATGTATGTAGATGTAGTAGAAATTAAATTTTTTTGTAGTCAGACATCTAAAATGTGCTAAAACTTGAACAACTTTTTCCAACTTTTTAACAAGTTTTTTTTTATATATTTTTAATTTGATACTAAGATGTTAATATGAGAATCATTCCAGTCAGTATTTTTACACATTTTTAATGAGGTAAGAAGAAGCAAGAAGCCGTTTTGGAAATAATAACGAATACTTGAGTTACTGTATATGTATACATATACATATACATAATACCTGTATTGCACCCAAATTCATTTATGTACATGTGTATGTTTGGGTATATTTAACCACTTATGACTCAATTATTAAATATAGAAAAAGTCTGGTATTTAATTAAAAGTGTGCTGAGAACATATTGATCATAGTTACTCCCACAAAACCGGAATAAAAATGTATGCAAAATTCAGTATATTAAGGTTTTATTCAGTTAGCTTGACTAGTGCGTGGCTAGTTCAACAGGCTTCCACTGTGTGATTAATCTATGTGTGTAATCAAAGAAGTAATGATTACCCTGTTGTTCATTAAATATTAATTTCATATGCAATGCATATAAAAATGTAAATAAGTCGTTCTTCGAAAAGGGGTAATATTATTTTGTTTGTAAAAGAGATAAAGTTACTTAATATATACGAAAATACATACAACAAGAAAAAATGTTAACTTCGGCTGCACCGAAGCTTTTATACCCTTAACAGGTGCATTTCTTTTAGTAACTATGTGTTCAGTTTGTATGGAAGCTATATGCTATAGTTAACCGATCTGACCAATTTCTTCGAAGATCATATTGTTGCCTTAGAAAATAATCTATACCAAATTTGGTGAAGATACATTGTCAAATGTGAAAGTTTTTCATACAAAAACTTGATTCCGATCGTTCAGTTTATCGCATATAGTGGTCCGATATCGGCCGTTCAGCTTTTTGAAGAGAAAATGACGTTTGCAAAATTTCAAAACGATATCTTAAAAACTGAGGGACTAGTTCTTATATATACAGACGGACGGACGGACTGACAGACAGACGGACATAGTTAAATCGACTCAGCTCAACATACTGATCATTTATATATATACTTTATAGGGTCTCCGACGCTTCTTTCTGGGTGTTACAAAGATCGTGACAAACTTAATATACCCTGTTCAGGGTATAAAAATATAAATAAACTATTACAATGTGAATTTATTAGAAAATATTTTACTTAAAAAAAGCCTTTTGTCTTTCGCAAATTTTCCAAAAATCACTATAAAAATGCTAGAGAAAGCGTTTTAACTAACTGACTCATTCGCAGAATGAGCTCAAATTATCAATTTTAGGTTATAAGCCGCTGTTATATTTTATGTAAGTAGCAGGGAGGGCAGTAGATGCTAACCACTCTGAATCCAACATACTATAAATATACAGGGTTTGTCCGGAAAGTAATAGGACTGTTTTTCTTCCGCCACGACTGTACCCACTGGATTTGGTAGAGGGCGTACCTACTTAGCTAACGAACGAGCGGCGGGTCAGTTGTCTTTGAGCACCTGGAGAGTTAGGACAAACATTTTCGCTCGACATGTTTCTGTGAGTTGTGCAAGCTGAAAATGCAGCGTTCGTTAGAGCAGAGGTTCGCTATTAAATTCTGTGTGAAATTCGGTAAATCTGCGACAGAGACGTTTGATATCATCAAGAACAGGTGACGAGTCATGGATCTTTGAGTATGATACTGAGACAAAGAGGCAATCTTCCGAGTGGTACCCGCCGGCGTCTCCTCGCCCAAAAAAGAAAAGAATGAGCAAATCCAAAGTGAAAACGATACTCCTTTTTTTTTGACATCAAAGGCATTTCCACCATGAATTTGTTCCTATTGGGCAAACCGTTAACGCCAAGTTTTACGTGGAAGTCCTAAAGAGACTTAAACAAAGGGTCAATCGGGTCCGACAAGACATCGCAGCCGAAGTTGCACACGCCCCGGCTAACACCGCCTTTCTTGTGAACAGTTACCTACCCAAGGTCGGTATCCCAACGCTTCCGCAGCCGCCCTACAGCCCAGATGTGGCCCCCCCGGACTTTTTTGTTTCCTGGCCTAAAAAAGCCGATTAAGCAACATGCACCTCCGTTCTCAAGGTTATTCCGGAGAATTCCTTCTGTGACGCCTTCAATGTTTCGAAATCGCGCTGGCGCGATACATCGACGCAGCAGGACCCTATTTCGAAAGTTTTTAAAGAATTGTAACGATTGGTTCAATAAATTGTTTTAAATCAATTCAGTCCTATTACTTTCCGGACAAACCCTGTATTGCTATATCCGATAATGGTTCGAAATCGGCGGTTCCGTTTAAATCGATATATGATTGACTATGCTCGTCACTATGATTATATTTGTTTTATTAGATTTGTGGTCTTTTCGGAGTTATATTTTCGACAGTTGTTACTTAATTTAAACTGAGTTTGGTTTGTCATTTCAAAATAATCAGACTTACTCCAGAATAACGTTTGCAAATCGTTCAAATTTATTACCAAACTAATTGCTGCTGTGGAACAGCGTATTAAAGTAGAGAAGTGTGCTACAATTAGATCAGTCCACTTTATGGAAGATTTTGCGGAAGATCGTTCCAAGTATACAAACTTCAAATCCAAAAAGCTTTCAAGCGCGTCGTACGTTCGGTGAATGGTGTACGATCCTGATTTTCAATAGAATTTCAGCGGTATCAGCGGGTCAAAAATGAGTTTTTTGGTTAAATGGCATTAGGAGTTCTGATAATCCACAAACCATTATTGAAACGCCGTCTATGGGCAGAGGGAATCATTGGTCCATATTTCTTCAAAAATTGAGCTAGACAGAATTATAAAGTCAAAGGAGAAGGCTATATAGTAATTATTAATGAATTTTTCATGCCTGAATCGGAGTATGTTGCTATGGACAATACTTGGTTCCAACAAGATGACACTACATTTCATTCAACCAACGAAACAATCAATTTATTGAAGAAAACTTGCGTCGTGTGTTGCCAATACTATTTTTCCTTCCGCTGGACTATTTTCGCAAATAGTGTTGGAAAATTAGGCCTCTCGTCTGGAATTTATTTGAGTTATGTAGGTATTGTAGTCACTTGCCTGAAATCATTTTTAAAGTATAATGGCAAACCCTTATCTTAATAATAAAGATAAATTCTTGGTCATTGCATTAAATTATGTTCGCTTCATTTCTTCTTGAAAATCGCATGTCTAAACAAAACACTTTTTACCTCATATGGATTCTGACGTTTCTTTCTGAATGTTACAAACTTCATGGCAAACTTAATATACTTTATTCAGCGAAGAATGGCACGACGAGTATTACTAAGCTGAGATCCAACTCTCTACTGAAACAACTCACTCACAATTTTTCAGACCGTATATCGAGCCAATTCGAGAGATAAGAATTAATTTCGTTAGAAAATCGAGAAATGCCTAAATAACCATATTTTTTGTATAGTTAAAAGATAATTTGCGCCCTTTAACCGTCTTTGGTTGAACTCGGCCGAAATAATTAAAAAATCCGTTCGGTAAAGAAAAAAACTTTTTCTTTATATGTACAAATGTATGTATATAGTATGTATGTATAAGTTATATTCAACAAATAAGAAAAATAATGTACCTTTTTATGTGTCTGTGTGTATGTACATACATACATATATTGCAAAAACTTCACTTCAAAGTAAAAAAATTGCCACTACAGCAATATTAGCTGCTGCGGCAAGCGCTAAAAAGGCGCATAAAAAACGTTATGATCATACAAACTTATGTGTACATATAGTAAATATAAGTACACAAATATACTTGGATACGAACTTGTATGTACATATCCACACATATACATACATAAGTATGTATATGCGTTTGTAGACTTCAAACTGATGCACCAATCATTTGTGACCTACAAACCTATTTAAACCTCGTTTTGGCCCCTCGGCAACGATATTCCCGTTCGCTTTTAGATAAATGTAAATGTATGTATATACAGTTATACGGGTACATAGAAAAACTCGACAGTAGCGCGCTGTATGCATACATGCATATGTACATACATAAGTATGTATGTATACATGTACATAAATGCTAAGTTTGTTTGTTATGCTAAATGCTTATTAATTTATTTTGTATTTATGTACATATTTTTGTTTTGTATACGCGAAATTATGACTTAGCTCAAAAGTTAATGAATTGTTTTCTATTTTTAATTCTAATCTTTGGAGCCATCCAAGCTAACGGTATTAATAATAGGAGTATTTAAATTAACACAAAAGAAGCATATAGTATATATCGTCACCTAAAATGCAAAATAACGTAACAACATTTTCTAAAATTAACAGTGGCATGAATGAAACATGAAATAAAATGGAACAAGAAAGAAAAAAAAATTAATATTGGTTAAAACTGGTTCATATACATACATACATTTGTAATATTATGTATGTAATTGAAGTAGTGAATCGTAATCAATAGGATACTCAATTTCGATTTTTTTGATGATACGTTATTTTACATTTTAGGTGACGATATGCATCATAAATATGAAAAACAAAAATATTAGTTAAATAAAATAAAATGAAAATATTGTGTAGGCGAAAAAGTAATTTCGTATTTTCTCAGTAGATGTCGGCGCAGTCGTATATGTATCTCCAGTGCTACCAATCACATTGTGTCATATCATTTAGTGTTGGAAAGGTGAGATTTTAAGCTTCATTTAACCAAAAACAAAATTAAATTCGGGGTAGCTGAAAAATGTACAGCTATTCAAAAATGAGTGCAAATAATGAAGAAATTCGCGATATTTTGAAATTTTTGTAAAAAAAGGGAAGAATGCCACTCAAGCCACCAATGAAATTTGTGAAGTTTACGAAGACGATGCTGTATCAGTTCGTGTAGCACAACAATGGTTCGCTCGCTTCCGTTCTGGAAATTTTGACATTTCGATTTACACTAATGAAAGGTTTACAATGATGGAATAAAGTCTCTAGCGAAAAAATGGCAAAAAGAAATCGACCAAGATGGTGCATACTTATTTATATATGTATTTATTAGTATAAATATAAAAAACAAGTTGAAGTTGGATTAGAAATACGAAAAGACTTTTTCGACTACCAATATATATTTTTTAGATTAGTTTTATTTTATATTACATATGTAAGTACATACATATATTGTCAATAACATATCATAAAAAAAAATCTAATTTTTTATTGCGTAGCATAAGGTTTTCAGGTTCCGCTGTCAGATATAACCAATACATAACCATTTTATAACCAAAACTAAAAGTTTTTTTAAATATGAGTGGTTTCTATTGGATTGTTTTTCCTTCGCGTGTACACTTATGAAGAGTGATGTTACGCTATTTTTCATTTTAGGTGACGATACGTATGTTTATACATCTATATTAAGAAATTTCGAATAAATACTTATTCTCAATCAAGAAGCAATATCAAATACACACAAAATAGAATATATTATCATATTCATGTTTATATGTATACGAATTTCATTTTGGCAATCACTGTCACGTCATTCAGTCAAATAAAATAAACAGTTCATGAAAAGCAACAACCAAAAACAACGCAATAGCTGCGATAAGCAAATTGGCGAATTTTCATATTCATCTGAGGTGTTCGTTCGCTCGCATTTTGATTCGCAGCCTCATCAGTATACGTACTTACATACATATATGAATGCATATGTAAATATGTGCACAAGCATATATGTGGGCAAAGCTTTTCAATTTAGTGCGGGTATTTACATATGTTCGAGACGGTTAGGACAGACGCGTCTTGTTCGAAACTTTGTTGACTACGTGACAGAATACTAAGGAACATATCAGATCATATAAATATTGGTATTAAGGTGAACCCAAACGAAATGTATACTAAAGTCGAAATAGTTAACTCAAATGTGATATTACATAATCTTAATAAAAGTACTAGCTTGGTCGATATAAGGGAATTATTGATCAAATTCAATCTTTTTTGACCCAAGGGTATATTTTTTTTTAAAGAATTTGAATGATATATCTCACAGTATGGCCGATATTTTCGACTAAAAGTCAAAGATACGAACTGGGGTCCACATGTTTGGTGTCTGGGATCTTAAAGAGTCGTAGTCCGATTTTTGGCCGTAAGATGAAATAGCTTAAGAGCACCTTTAAAGGCCCTTTGTATACTGCACAGTGATAACAAATCATCTGATAGTCTGATTACGCCCATTTTCACACCGTAATTGGGAATATCAAGTTAATATTACCGAATTTAGTTGAACCCGGCCCAATCCAGAAATGGTCCAATATAAGCGGGGTCAGCTCTTATAAAACTCTCCTCTATCATATTGGGTGTAAAATTTTATGTCTCTGAAGAAATTATTTATTGATTTATCACGCTTTTAGTAGATTTTAATGAAACCGTTAAATGGGGAGTAGGCGGGGTCCTTAAGGGATTTTTCCTAAGCGAATTTGGTTGCTATAGCTCTAGTGGCTTAAGAGATATTTACATTAAAGCTTCTGTAGGACGAAGCATTTTTGCAGCATTTTTAGCCCACAGATCATAATTTCGTGCTCAGTTATGACATTTTATAGATTTTCGATTAATGTCGTTATATGGGCGTGGCAGTTGCTTACTTTGTTTTACCAAGGAACCGATTACTTCGTGAGTATCACGTCTAAGACCGGGACTAGTATAACTCAAACAATGATTCGTCAACTGGACAACCCTAATGAACATATGTTTCATGACCTTTGGATATAACACTACATTTTGCGCGTACACAAATGTGTATTGTGTTTACGTACGTGGCAACATATATATTATGTTCAAACTATCATTTTATCTACATGAGTTAATTTATGCAAACACACACACGAACGTGCTTTTATGGGCACTTCACGCGTTCTGTTGGTGACGTTGAAAACGTTGAACACATTAACATGCCGCATAGCGTTCTTTGCGTACTTGGTGTATTGCCATGCGGACGAATTGATATGTTATGACAATATAACTATGATTTCCTTATGTTGTGCACTGCTTAGATTGACTGCTTAAAATATACTACGTACATAAAATAATTTATTGCGGATAATTATGATAAAATACGCATTCATTCCGAATATTGATTGTCATAATTATTTGTGTTAATTTTGTGACAGTTAATGATTTTATAAAATGACGGCAAACGACATTCTGACATTTAAATACAATACTTAAATGCTTAGCTAAATGCCGTAAGTGAGTGGCTAAAAGTGTGTTGACATTAATAATCTGTTAGATTAAGTTTTCAATTATTTAGGTAGAAGTATTAGTGTAAATTTGTGTGGATAAGTAGACAGCAATTGGCTGCATGTTTAAGGGGTTACATTGGGTCCCTCGGGTAAAAACAGCCTTTTTTCAACAATATATTTTCTTATATAGAAAATGAAATATTTTATTACAATTTTTTATTGTTACAAACATACACTATTAACAAAAAAACTGAAATTTTTGGAAAAAAATATTTTAAACTCGGCTATTGCGACACCATTTCCGGTGATTCCTCGGAAGAAAGTGAGAAAGAAATACGTGTTTTAGTTAAAACCTTAACTCAGAACTTGGACGAAGAAAAAAACTGAAAATAGAATTTTTGGCACACTTTTTTACAAAAATATGAAAAATTCAGTGAAAATTTCGCGATATCAAATTTCAAATAATTGTAATCGAAGTCTTCTTCCAAGTCTTTAAGAATTGTATCTGAAAGAACTGTGTAAAATTTCATGAAGATAGGATGAGTAGTTCTCGAGAAATCTTGCCAACCGACTTCAAAAACACAGTTTCGAGAAAAAACGCGTTTAAAGACAGGCCACTTAATCTAGCTACATACATAGTCTCGAGTGCACAAGTTCTCAAAGCTGTATCGCCGAAACTATTATTTGGATCAACTTGAATTTAGGACAATATTCTATAGGTGTTGTAGAACTTAATAAGACAATAAAAAGATCGATTTTTTGAAACCCGTAAACTCATGTAACTAAATGTTTATATTTTTTACATATGTATTTTGATAGTACATACTTTTAAACATACCATACTAAAGCTTTAAGTCGTTATATCTAATAGTCTATTAGCTCTTTGGGAAGAAAGTCTTAAATGTTATAAGAAACCCCTCGTTATCTTCTAATTTTTTTTTAAAAACAGCAACACCTTTGCTAACGTACACACATAATCGATTTTACATAGAATAGCGTCCCACACGGCCTTTAAGTAAAACGACTTTTAAATATTATTTTTGTTTATAAGAAACTTGTATAAAACAGCTGTAGTTACGCAGAAAATCTTTAAAGCTTTTAAAATTTCAGCAAACAAGCATTCACACCATGCATACAGATATACATACACACGTACCTATGTACATATGCATGTAAATTTATAAGCATTTTCAAGTTATGCTATTTGCATACTTATGTAAATACTCTTGTCTGTTTGTAAATTTTGAGAGTTTTTGTTTTTGTTATTTATCTTGTGTTTTATATACTTGGAACTATTAATTTGTTCATTTTAAGCAGAAAAATAGCATGGAAAACAATTTACATTACTTTTCTGTAAGTTTAATGTATTTTTGCGAAATAATGCTTACACCTGATCAGTGTTAGCTTGGAGGGTAATTACCAGTATTTGATTTAAAAACAATATTCATTCATTTCGCAGAAAAACTGTACTTTCATAACAGATGAATTGATGATTGATTTATATACTATACAAAAGTAGTGACTTTTAACTTGTGACTTTTAGCTGGAAGAGATAATCACTGTGAGCTGTGAGATAACGCCTATGCAGCAATGCTAAAAATACATTACAACAAAGTACATACACAGGTAGTTCCATAGAAACGTTACAGAAGCCGCGCATCTTATCAGGAAAATGAAAATAAAATTTGCTATATTGAAAGGGAAATTCCATTGAAAGTTAGATGGGAATTGATTCTTCCAACCAAGTCACGCAATTTACTACGTGAGTTTAGAGAGCGAAGCATTTTGAATAATATTTCACACAAGTTTTTGAAATTTATGTGCTTGCAAATACCAGTCATAATCTTATGATTCATGCAATGTAGATTCTCTCTTAAAAATAAAACTTTTACACGCTTTTAGCAGCACTTTTTATATTCTAAACGAAATTTGTAGTAATACCCAGAAGTGTACGTTGGAGATCCTTTAAAGTATATACATACATATGTACATATATGTACAATAGAAATGATCAGCGTGACGAGCTTAGTT
The DNA here is from genome assembly GCF_016617805.1 of Bactrocera tryoni. Classification (NCBI taxonomy): domain Eukaryota; kingdom Metazoa; phylum Arthropoda; class Insecta; order Diptera; family Tephritidae; genus Bactrocera; species Bactrocera tryoni. The sequence continues at coordinate 34,449,083 of NC_052502.1, read as the reverse complement.
GATTTAGCCATGCCCGTCTGTCTGTTCATACATATGTCCATCTGTGTATATGCGAAAAAGTTTCCTCAGAGGTGTTGATGCTTGGATTTGATCTGACATTTTTCCACGTATTTTTCGCTTCAATAATCTCGGAATCACTGATATGGGGCCACTATAGACCGACAATGGTCGACCTATCTTTGAAAAAGTCAATGAATTATGGAAACGATTGACCAGGACCGTCACATAAGCAGCCATGACATCGCTAAGGGACTTAACATTCATCACCAAACGGTTTTGAGCCATTTAAAAGAGGCTGTCTACAAAAAAAAAGCTCGATGATTGGGTACCACATGAATTGACTGAGAAAAATTTAATGGACCGAATTAACATCTGCGATTCTTTGCTGAAACGAAATGAATTCGAATCATTTCAGAAGAGAACGGTAACCGGTGACGAAAGGACGGATCAAATACGGCAATAATGTGCGAAAAAGATCATGGTCCCAGCATGGTGAAGCTCAACAAATGGTCGCAAAGCCAGGATAAACGCCTCGTAAGGTTAAGCTGAGTGTTTGGTGGGATTGAAAAGGAATCATCCACTATAAAGTGCTCCCGCCTGGTCGAACGATTGATTCTACATTTCACTGTCAACAACTGATGAGATTGAAGCAAGCAATCGAAAAAAACGGCCAGAACTGATGAACTGAAAGGGCTTCGTCTTCCATTAGGACAACGCTAGACCACACACATCTTTGATGACTCGGCAAAAACTGGGAGAGCTTGGCTGGAAAGTTTTTTATGCATCCACCATATAGCCTTGACCTTGCACGATCGGACTACCATTTGTTTCGGTCAATGCTGAACTCCCTTAATGGAGTAAAGTTTTAAGCTGATAGAATGTTGTCTCTAGCGGAAAATGGCAAAAAGTGGTTGCCCAAAATGGTACATATTTGGTTCATTAAAATGCATTATAAAGATAAAAAAATAAGTTAAATGTTGATTAGAAATACGAAAATACTTTTTCGACTACCCAATATATATAAAGCTCATAATCATGCTACTGGACAGTATTAGGCACAAGCGATGATGAAAGAAAAAGCCAGTCTCTTTAAGGCTTTCGACATTCATCAGGATAAAAGCTTTATAAGATTCCGCTGTTTTCCTATTATTCAATATTTTATACTAAGAAAATATGAAAATATGTACTTTGCGTGAGAAATTAAAAACATATCATGCTGTATCGAAAATAAGGTTTAAAGTTCCGTTTTTCAAGCAGCCATATGTTATGCTAGAATTCCGAATATGTTTTCAAAATGTTTTGAATAAGTGTTTGAAAACATATTTAAATGAAAAATTTTGCCAAAAATACGCGCTTATACAAATTTTCATATTTCGTTAAAGTATTTGAGTTGCTATGAACGGAATGGACCAACGGACTCGATACATTTTTAGATAATGGAAAAAAACTAGAAAAACATTTTCGTACTAAAAAATACGGATGTATATATTTTGTATATACGTATGTATATAGATATTTATACATATAAAACTGAAACGTTTTATTCCGCGGCTAAAATACCCGATAAACAATGCCACGCGTGGCAGTTTTCAAAATACACATAAAATGTATTTGTGTGATCTTGCTTCATTCATTGAGTACTACTAAGTAGCCCTCGAAATTTGTTAGGCATTTCGTGTCTGAGGGAATAGTATTCTTTAGATATTCATGTTTTTTTCTTTTATTAGTTTTATATTTTTTCTCTTGCAACATGTTGCTGCAGAGAATTATAGTTTTGTTTACCTAACGTTTATATACATATATCACCTGAAACTAGTCGAGACAGATGTAGGATTGTATAGATATACATATGTAAATGATCAGAGTGACGAGTTGAAATCCGGGAGACTGTCTATCTGGCCGTCCGAACGTCCATTCGCGCAAGCTTGTAAAAAATTAATATATCTTGATGTAACTGGTACACATGTTTTTCTATCAGTTCCAATTTCGCATTCCTATTTCATATTGCAACCATATACATTAGAGTGATTCAAAAAAAAATTTTTTTTTTTTCGTTTGGTACTCGGAAAAATAGGTTCCTAGACACCTCTAAGAAAGCCTCTCCAAACATGAGTTTTTACTTGTAACGGGAAGGTCCGCCAACATACAATTTTCTATTTTTTCTTATTATCAGATAGAAAAATTTATATCTCGCTTCCGACTACTTAAAAAAATATATTGTTCCTTAGATTTTGTAGGAAATTGAATGCTCTACAAAAAAGGTCTATTATGATTTTTTCGTAAACCCAAACGTTTAAAAGATATTAACAGTTAAAGTTTGATTATTTTTGGAAACATTTTTTATTTCTTATGAATTTTATAACTCAATGAAAAAAAATTAATATGAATAGATTTTTGGAAAGGCTTTCTTAGAGGTGTCTAGGAACCTATTTTTCATAGTACCAAACGAAAAAAAAAAATTTTTTTTTGATCCACCCTAATATACATATATATACTATATTTCCAATTTTAAATTCTATTTTATTCTTTCACTTTCTAGTACATAAATCAAGAATAAATTAATATAGCGAAATAAAACTTTGTACGAATAAGACCTTTGAAGTCAGTGTATGGATATACATATAATTGAAATTCAGAGAGAATTTTTTCCTTATAATAGTTGCTCTGTGTATCACAAATGGGTGGAATCGGATCAATACTTTCCTGAGCCCCCCATATTCTTAATATAAAGATTTTCGAACTCCTCGATCGGTCAATATGTGGTTATCTCAATGAAAATGAGAGAGGCGTGTTTCACTCATATGTAGCAGTGTATCTTTGTGTCTAAAATAAAAAAAATTGGGCTTGAAAAAGTTTGATCTAGTCCCCTTATAACTAATATCAGGAATTTCGATAAGCCGGTGTTTACTCAATATGTGCTTGTATGTGAAGTACTTTATGAAACTCAGCAGCCTGTTTTTAGTATGTAACACTCAAAACATTGTGGTATTGACAAAAATAGTTAAAATCGGTTGCCAGCACCCGAAGGAATTCTCCGGTCTTTGATTTGCAAGAGTATGAAATGTTCGGTTGTACCCACATTTAGCCTTCGTTACCTTCTTTCATACATACCAACTTTTTATTTCAAGAAATTTCATAACATTAACTTGAGAAATACTAAACAATAATAAAGAAAAGTCTTTAGTAGCTGTTGTACACATCTAAAGGTTGTCTCACTTTATTCAAAACATGTGGTGCAGAGAAGGCTTTTTACACAGTATTTGATGACATTACGAAAATTACTTCAATGATTACTGAGCATAATATGTCAAATAAAAAAGTTTTCCATAGAAAAAGCCAACTATTACATTTCGGGATTTGACAACCCTAGTGTTGCAATTTGGCAACTCACAACTTTAATGTAAATTTTGACATTTTTGATGTCATACATGCTCAGAACGTTTTGACACACGAGCGTTTTTTGTGTTGTTTAAAGTAACTTAAAATGTTAATTCTAAAAGGTACATAACCATTTGTCTTTCAAGAAAGGGGGAAAACTGTTGAAAATGAACCACTCTCACCAAAACAATGCGATCTCTCACACATCGCCAAAACGCATGTTTGCGAGATACCTCAATCAGAGTGACAAAAGTGATTCGAAAATTGGTTCAAACGCTTAAAAAAGTGTATAGAGATGCAGAATATTTTGAAAAAAGATCGATTTTCGCTGATTAATATTTGCCTTATGGTGGCAAACTTAATACTTATATCCTGTTCAGGCTTTTTACTTTGCCAAGAAATTTGAAAACATCAGCGAAAGCAAGAATGCCGGTGCGGGGTAATGCAGTATATGTAACTAGTAAGGCTCAGGAATAGAGCTGAATGGGTTTTAAAGTGTTGGATTATCTTCAAATTTATCTCAATATACATCTGCACATATGTTTCTGCATATATTAAATATATAAAAAGGTTATTACTTCATTGTATAACACGTCACCTTAGAACAGTTTCATAGTTTATAAGAAAAATGTTTCCGCTCTGTATGGCTTTTTGTACTTTATAAAAATAACGCTTCTAAAAGTAAAAAAAAAAATCCACTTATAAATTCATGAGCGACTTTACAAACATTGTCAAACGTAATAGTACTCTTTGCTACATATTACATACATATGATATCCATTGACTTGTAGAACTTATATTAATTTATATAAAAAAAAGCTTATAAGGTATAAAAAAGACATGCTTATGATATAATTTACTCACTTAATCGTTGTTTAGGAACTTTGCTCTGCTTTTTGTGGTGAGTGAAAAGGTATCGATATTACACGCGATCAGAAAAGTCGTCTTTTTTTATTATAAATGCGTTGGATTATATAAAAACAATCACGTTTTACTTTGAATAATTTTTAAGTTACACTTTTTTCCAAAATCACAGTATTTATTTTTACTAACAAATTTTGCTTACTAAATTTGGTGCCACTTGGTACGTTTTGTTTTTTTTATGCTTTGTTATTTCGATAAGTTTGTTTTTTGTTTTTTTATTTCTTTTTTTTATTTTTTGCTACAAAGACACTATTTTTTCTTGTATTTGCTGTGTGTTTGCCGTTTTTTGAAGGCGCTGGTACACGTTAGGCTAGGTCAGTGTGCGAGTTGCGCGGGTTTCGAGATCAAACACCGAAATATTTAATGTGAAATTTCCGCAACCAAATTGAAAATACTCGTTTGTTCTGTTTTTTAAATTTTCGCTGAAAATGTTCGAGAATTTCAAATTCTTTGCTAATTGCTGCAATTGCGTGCGAAAGCTGCGCGATTTACTTTTCAATAATAATTTTATTTCCTATTTTTTGTGTCGACTTTTGCAGGTTAATGTCCTTTGGCACGTGTGCTGTGTGCAACGATAAGAAGAAGAAGCAGAAAAAACGAGTGCAAGGCGATTATCGGTGCTACGTTGCTTAGTTGAGGCACGCAAATTAAATGCAAATAAAAATAAATTTTTTCTTGGACTCAAAACGCCGCTAAAATGTTCAGTGTTGCTGGTGAGTTTTGGCTATGCTATCTTTATTATATTTATATAATTTTCAGTTATTTAGTTGCATTAATTATTATGTATATATTATTATTTTTTTAATTTCGTCTTCGCTTATCGGGAATGTGTCTATTTTTACACTTTGCAAGTTTAAGTGTTTATGTGTGTGTGTGTGTGTGTATTTTGAATGCACCTTATTTTTGCTCTGCTCGATTTGGCTCTCGAAATTTGCTTTCATGCATTAACTGTGCGCGTTTTCTTTAAAATATTCTTCTTGCAAGCAAATATAGCTGCGTTCGTTCACAAAAGCTGCTCAGTCAGCTTCAGCCGCGGCTTGTGTTGTTGTAGTCATTGCTCGTTTCGCTTAATTCTTAATTATTATGAATGTTGGCGCTTCTGACGTTCTTCACTTTAAATTTAGCAATGCAATTTATGCAGAGTCCATATATGCCTCCCGGCTACGGTGTGACGTGTAGTATTCTTATTGCAATTGCTTGCCTTGCAAATGATCGCCACAAATTGTATTTGTTGCTGTAGTTGTTGTTGCTGTTTCGACTGCAATTGCCGCTGCACTGAAATCGCCAATAATCCAGCCAGTCAAAAACGTATTGATAAAAGTAAACCAACAACGGTTTCACCATTACACTACAGTCACCAATAGACCCGTCTCTCGTAGCTGCGGTTATTGCTGTTTTCGTCTGTTTCCTTCTATCACTCAATACTATTGCTGCGCGCACTTTGCTGTCTACTCCCACTTATTTCTATTTTTCTATTTTCCTTGCTTTTATTTTATTTGAATTTTTTTCAATTAAAAGGCTGCGTGATTTTTGCTTTTTTGCTTTGCCCTCAGTAGTTCAACATATGGTTGCGTTGGAAAATTGCCGCTTCTTCAATTAAAGAAAAATTGAAAGTGAAATGCTATGCGAAATTCACACTATCGAAAATTGGCTGTGAATTGCTTAAATGAGCGCTGCTTTTCACTTGCAACAATAATTAACCGCAATCACGTGACCTTTAGTCATACGTTTGTGTACTCGCGTCAAACTCGTGTTTACCGTTTGCAATTTAAATAATGTATGCATAGAGCACGTGCTGCTAGTGATACCTTCAATTTGTGTTTCGGTTAGCCAATTTCAAAAGTTGCTGTGCAATAATGATTACTTTGCTTTTGAAAACGATTACTTTGCTTTTGAAAACGATTACTTTACTTTTAGTAACAATTACTTTACTTTTCAAAACGATTACTTTACTTTTTATGTGTAAAAACTTGCAGTTAAAGTTGAAAGTTCCGGCGTATACGTCTGCTCAACAGCGCTTCGTCCTACTTTATGCCGCCTTGTGTATTAATAAGTTGCGAATTTCAGTTGAAATATCTGCATACTTCGATTGCATTACACTTATTTTGTATTATTTATATTTTCTTCCATTTATTTTTGCTTACATTTTCTCTCATTTACGCCGAAATACCGGTATTAACGAGCGCAAGCGCGTTTAAATTCAAAAATAAAGTAGAAAACTGCAGCAGTTCTTAAACCCGATTGCCGCATCTGCAAGATAGCTTTCCACAGTTTTTACTGTTTTTTTTTTTTTTTATTTCCTTGCTCGTCTGTCTGCTGGCGTTTGCCTTTCGAATGAACACTTTGTTTCGTTTACCGCCTCTTAGTGTCGTCTTATTCGCATTCACATAAATAACTTTACATTATGTACATGCTATACATATAGTAGTAAGTACATACATACACCTACATACATACAAATTGAATCAAATGCTTTTATTTGCGTTTGTTTAGCATTTCTTCAGCCAGCTCTTATGAATTTATCGACTTTGTGTGCGTTCATTTAGATCTTATGGCTACTAATATATTGTTTGCTTTTCATTTGTCTTTGGTACGAAATTTTTTCGTAGACCTTTTATTTGCGCGTTCACCGATCTTCACAACAATTCTCAAACAGCTCTGAATACCAACTGAGGCGATTCTATTTGAAGCGATACACTATTCTGTGGGCTGCTGCTTTGTATAGCGCCGTGCTTTTGCGCCTCACTTTGTTTGTATGCTCACACATATTCACACGTATGTTATATTACGAGTTTGTAGCTATGCATGCTTGCAAGTGTGTATGTGTGTTGCTGTGACTTGCGGTTGATATAAATACCATGCAAACAGCTACTTTGTGCTGTTGTGATGTGATTACGTGATATCAACATCACAAGTTGATCTTGCCAAGCTTTTTAACAGCAAAACTTTAGCGAAAGTCGTGAAAATTACAGCTTTAAGCTTTCTGCTAAATTTGTGCTTTGCTTTCAAAGTTTTTTAAACAGAAAAAGCAAATAATGTTTAATTTAAAATTAATTGAAATAAACACTGCCAATTGTTAATTAAGGAAATGGAGAACACAAGTTTTCTTGTAAACCAATTTTACAGTTTAAAAGCTTTTTTCCAATGTGAAAATTTATTATTGTTGTTACTAAAACTTTTAAGAGATATAGTTAAAGAGATAGATTATATTTAACTAAAAAGTAGACTATACATACTTATGCCACTTCATCTTACTAAAGAGTTAAAAATCACAATTTCTCTTCAAATATATCTATAACGCTTTGTGAGCATTTTGGTCAAATGAGTACACATTTATAGTACTTTATATACCTAACTTTGGGTCATGACAATTACTCAGGTTAGGTGAGGTAAAGAAGTTGATTTCTCGTGAGGCCACATATAATTTCACTTGAATAGTTAAATACGCTTCTCCGTTGTGATGCCCAAATTTCCTAGGTATGAATGAAAAAAACCATCAAATCTCGACAAAATGCCTAGAGCCTGCCAAAAATTTATTGAGAATATCAAATCCAGACAATTCGTCGGGTTCGTAAAAATTATGGCCGAGATGCTTCAACCTTATTTTGGCGAAAGGTGGTTAGTGGAGAAGAAATTGTGGTGATGTGAGTCTTGCTAAGAGTTAACGGTTCAATAGACCTTTCACAAGCCCACAACTACTGGTTTTTGGCCAACGCTTGCTGAGCTCCCACGTAACCCATAGATCCAGTGCTTGAATGCACGAAGGCAGCGGAATCCCTGCTTATTCCTATTTAGATGGAATTTGGGTATTGGGGCCTTTTCTTGCAAGCTCATCGGTTTTATAATTTCCGACGATTCCGTAAGATTCTGCTAGTGAAGTCTTGCACTCCTTGTCTAGCCTTGAGCTCACTGTCAGACAACTGAAGTCCTGTCTGCATATAGCAGACGTTTAAAAAAAAATTAGCTGAGAAGGAATCAATAAGTGAATTTTGGAAAACTATATCATAAATGCTGCATAAAAGATAAACCTTTCTTGAAACTAGTTAACAGAAGGATATTTAAAAAGATTATGGAAGAACATTTGGCCTGATTTAAGTAAGAGCGCAGACTTTGGACATTCTGTCGATGTGTATAGATGAAATAGTGGAATTAGCAAAACAAACCGGTTTAAATAAAGTAAATGTGGAAGATGTCGAAGAAATAGTGCAAAAAAGAGTGGCTAGTCTTTCTCATAATGAGCTTACGCAGATAGCAGAGGAAGAAGAAAACAAGAATATTGACAGTAGTGATTTCAAAGAAGAGCAAGAAAACTTTCGGTCGTGCTTTTAAAAAGGAGTTTTACTTTTGGACCAACTTATTGAAAATTATCGAAATTTTGATAGGAGTTCACATGCTGTATCCACTTATCAACAACTTCTAAACGAACATTAGATGCCTTCTTGATAAAAGGCAGAAAATTGGAAACACAAAATTTACTAAGTGATCTGGCGGATTTCTTTTTTTTCACAAGATTACTTAATTAGGTTAGATATTACCAATTTTCTCTTAATCTTCCTTTAACTCCACATTGCTCTGAGTCAAAATTTGGAAACTGTGCAAATTTAATACCAGAATAATGATTCATTTTGAATGACGCATCTCGCGCTGTGTCCACTATACGATGAAGCTAAATTTTGCTTGAATGGGTAGGTTAATAAACAAAACTGTAGCATTTGGAGTGCCGATAATTCTCAAGCTACTGTTATATCCTCAAAAAGTCACTGTTTGTTGTGCTCTATGAGCAGAGGGAATCATTGGTTCTAATTTGACCTTTTTATTATCAAAGCTGAAACTGTCAATGGGGAACGCTATATTGTCGATAAATGACTTCTTCAAATCTGAATTTAAGGATGTTGAGGTATACGGCGCTACATGTCATACAACCAAGGAAACAATAACTTTCTTGAAGGAAACTTTTGGTGTAATTGAGTTAATACAGAGGTGGGCATATGAGCCCTCAGTGGCATTTTGCGCCGTTCGAGCACGCGTGCACATTTTGAGGGCTAGATGAGGTGATCATCTCTTGCAAACATGAAGAGGGAAATGAGAGCACGCATTTTACCACTCCTTGTTTAAAAATGTGAGCGCGCGTATATAAATGTATGAGTAGTTGCACTATGGGTAACAATTGTAAAATTGTCTAACAATTTTAAGTTTCTTTATAACTACCATAAATTTATAAAATGGTAGACAAATGATAAAAAGTATAATAAATATTTCTGAAGATGTTCTTTGGTTGAAGTTCCAGCTGCTTCCAAAATGCATTCTTTAATGAAATCTCCATCGAAAAATGAGTGGTTACCTAAAATCATTTGAAGTGCAATCGCGTAGCTAACATAGATTGCACCGTTACTATCAACAGAACACTCCTAAAAGTACAATATTCCCGATAATACCATATTTGGAACAACTTAATAAAATTTAATAAAACAATTATAGAAAAAAAATCTCAATTCTTTGTATATTTTGGTAAAATAACCAAACTGAAAAATATCACAAATCATATATTTTTATGTAAGCATTTTCATTAAATCGAACTGCAATATGTTTAAAAAAATGCCCTCATCTAGCCCTCGTTCGCACTTCGCTAACTTTGCGGGCTAAAAATTTGCCTATCCTTGAGTTAGTATATCTAAGTATTAACACCCATTAATAGCCCTGACAGACGAGCAAAATTAATGCCCATTAACCAACGCTAATGCGCATTGAAATTTTATGGTGACAGACGGCAGACTTGTGCATTTAGACAGCTGATTGTGAAATTTGTTTAATTATTAAAAAAAAAGTGAAATAAAAATAAATAAAAGAAATTATTAATGGAAATTTTGGTATTTTTGGAAAATCAATATAAATTTAATGAAAAAATTCGTTTATTAATAACTTCGTTAAAAGATAATAGAGTGATATTAAAAGCAATAATTGATTGTAATGCGAAAAAAGTGTGCGAAAAGGTTAAGAATATTGGAGAAATGGATGGCAAACTGTGCGTTGTTTGCTTTCTGCCATCTAAAAATATTAAAATTTGTGTTTGTTAATACACTTGCACATAATTTAAGTAGCAATATAAAAACTGCTAACCTCTGATGCGACATCTGTCAAACAATAGCAAAAATCAGACATTTTTAACGAGTGTTGCTTACACAAATTTGGTAAATTCAGCTAAATGCACGAAATTCTTGTATATTACAAATTTGCATTAACACGGGCCAAATGCGGAAGTAAATGTAAATTAAGCCCGCTAATGCAAATTAGCGCTGTCGTCTGTCAGGGCTATAATTTCTTATATGTATGTATGTCTTAAATATGTTGAAATTTTCCGTACTCTCTCTCTCTCTCTACTTCTCTCGTCGTTTCGTAGATAAGCTTAATGGAAACTATAATATTTTTAACTGATCTCATGTTTTCAAGCATAACTGCAGACAAACATATATATGTCTGGAGATTGCACCATCTAAAATACAGTAGCGGACAAAAAAAAAGAGGGCACCTTAGAAATGTGTGATTATTTGATTTTATTTGGACTTTTATAAAAAAAATTTCATGAAACTTGATTCATTTAAGTATTCGAAACAAAAATAAATAATTCAATTCAAAATAAATATTTATACTTTTTATTAGAAGCCGAAACAAAATATTTCCGATATTTTAATTGCTACTAAGATACTTATAAAAAATGTACTCAAAACTAAACGCGATACAATAAAAACTCGATTTTTTTTTAAATAACTTAGTAATAATAATGGAGACATCAAAATGTCTTCATTCAATATTTCATGGCGCCTCATTTGTTTTTTATCACGGTTTTTATTCGTTCGTTCAACTAACGACTGTAAAATTTATGCCGGTATACCGTTATAACAAATCTCTTCAATTATTCGGCCAAGGTCTGGCAATGTCCAAGTCTCTTCTTGGTTATCCGCGCTTTCATGATGTTCCAAAGGTTTTCTATGGGGTTTATATCAGGACTGTTCCCAGGCCAGTCAATTGATAAAACACCCAATTTTGTGTATGTGTATTAACCATGTCTTTATAAAAATGAAATATTAATAAGGATATGCAATATAAAAAAATGTTACTTACCGATTTGGCTCGATGGCATGGCGCAGATCCTGAAATCATCCATCCTGAAAAATTATGTTGTCCATATAGGAAAAGTGATCTTCAATTGAAGGGACCAGGTTTTCCAGTAAGATATTAATTTTGGACTCATCTGAAAATATGACTTCTCTTCAATCTTTCTTGGTCCAGGTTTTGTGCAGTTTCGCCCATTGGAGGAGTTTTTGTCGCATTTTTACCGCCAATAGTGGATTTTGGCAGGTCGACAGGCAGTTAGTCTGGCTTCTTGGAGGCGCCGTCGTACTGTTCGCGTACTGATCTCGGTTCCATTTAATTCCTGAACTTCGCTTCTGATGTCTTTAGATGTTTTAAATCTGTTCTGAATACTAATCCGCTTAATATGGTGGTCATTAGGGAGTGCCATTTTGAGGCAACCTTTTTTTTCAACTGAAAAACAGGCTCAAAACTTTCGAAATGTGTAAAAAAAAAGTCACTCAAAAGATGAGCTCTTAATATTAATATTAAGAGGTGCCTCTTTCAAATTTTCTGTTTTCCATATAAATTACATGGAAAAAAAATCGTTTTTTTGTGGTAGTTATTCGGCGGAGGTTATTATATGTGCACGCGATGGCTGCCAGTTGGGATGGTAAACTCGATTCGGATTCTACTCGAGAATCGAGTTTTCTCGTAAAATAATCGTCAGTGAAGTCTAGAATTATTCTTGTAAAGCTTTATTCAGCCAATCCACACGATCCGTGTGAAACAATCGACAACTATCGCAATAGGGTGAATCAGCTGATTTGTTTTTGTCAAAATATTGTTTTTGAAAAGAATTTATTCTTGTGCGTAAACTGCGCTTTGAAAGATTCAAAGAAATTCTGAAAGCTGTTTTTATACTCTTGCAACATGTTGCTACAGATTTATACTCTTGCAGCATGTTGCTACAGAGTTTAATAGCTTCGTTGACGCCATTAACCGTGAATTAAGGGGTTACAGTTAAAAAGCTGAAAAAAGCGAAAAACTTTTAAATCTTTTGATTCAAAATTTTGTACACATATTATGGTATCTCTTGACTATATTATAAGACTTAGTATTAGTAAAACGATTTATTTGGAAAGGAACTACAGCTGATCTCTGGAAGCACCTCTCAAAAGATACGTTTTGCGGTGACCACTATATCTCTGAACTGGATTCTTTAAAATTAAAAAAACCGAATCGATTTCGTTAAAGGAATGTTAAATCTAGTAAAGCAAAATACATTTTTTTACAAAATGGTGGTTTCTAAAAAAAAATAAATTTTTGACCAAAATTATTGGCAAATTGTTTATAAAAAAATATTTATCGGTCAGAAAAAAATTTTATTTAATTGCTAAACAATATATTTAAGTAGCTCGTGTTAAAATTTGATACTAATCGGTTTAACCGCTTCCGAGTAATGTTGGTCACCGGCTTTGAAGACACCATTTTGAGAAAAACACTACGAAGTTTGTCCTTGCACTTCCAAGCACTCTGAAACGCCTTAAGATATACTAAAGCTCTAATTTCGCATAGGGGATTGCAGTAGCAGGTAGCACCTGTGGGTAGAAATATTTTATAAAGTGGGTTTGGTCTCGCCCTCTAATAATTAAAAATGGTTCATATATGAGGGCAGAACTTGAAAATGTTGGACATATGTAATATTATGTATGTTATTTGAAGTAGTGAAACGTAATCAATAGGATACTCAATTTCGATTTTTTTGATGATACGTTATTTTGCATTTTAGGTGACGATGATATGTCTCCTAAACCTCTAAAGCTACAAAGACCAAATTCGCTGAGCCCAAATATTATAAGAACTCCTACCGACACTGTATAAAAGGAACAAATGTCAGATTTATAATTGAAATTCGGAGAGAATCCTTTCCTAATAGTAGTATGTCTGTGTGCTACAAATCTGTTGAATCGGGTCCCCCATATACCTAATACAAAGATTTCTGAACTTCTGGGTGACTATATGACGTGTACATCGTCCAAATCCACACTAGATCCCATATAACACACCGACCTTATGTTCCTGAAAGTACTTTTCTGGCTTTGATCCTTACAAGTTGCAAGAGTATGAAATCTTCAGTTATATCCGAACTTAGCTCTTCCTTACTACGTATGTAAGTATGTTCGGTTATACCCTCTTTCTTACTTGTTGAAATCTATATCTTGTCAAACTATTCACACCGTCGAAGGAAATTCTAAATAAACTTAGATGCATGGCCGATTTCCCAAAATTTGGTAAACAAATATGAGTATATTATATTAAGTGCTATATATTAAAAATAAATTTATTATTTGTGCGTTAAATTTAATTTTTTTGAGCATAGTTAAAATTATCCGATTTAAGTGAGATGTGCACTGTTTTGTTCGAAGCCCGTTGCCATTTTGGAAATAATTTATGCTGCTCTCATAGAAAGCCCCGTTCATAATGGTAAAAAAACGGACACCATTGATTTTCACAAGCTTTTCTTGAGGTGAATTTTTTACAGCAAAATTATTCGCCTTAGGATGGAACAGGTAGTAATCACTTGGCTATAATTTGTGAATGCACAGGAACCTTCCAACCAAAATTTTGAGTTTTCGACGAATCACAATTTCTCTTCTATTGGCCAAAGCTGTCCACATCCTTTGAAATTTAAAGTTTGGCGCGATCCGTTCGATTTTGTTTCAGTTCAGCAGCGATTCGAAAATGGAAATTCCCTCCTTACGTCGGTTTTTTGTTAAATCGTGTAAAACCCATAGACCGTGCTTCCTTTGTATTCAGCTCTGTTTAAAGGTACATTATTTCATCGATATTTTCCACAATCGGTCTTCCTTTGACATCAAAATGATCGGATTTGAAACCAAAATTCCACATCTCTTTCTGTTATAGTATCACAGTTAAACAGTTAAGTTATAAACACTCCTAGCCGCTTGGCTTGCGTTTGCCTTTATCGATGAAGAAACTGTCAAATATGGCAGGTGTCCATCCTTGACGTGTGCTTAAAAAATAATGAGTCCAGCAAAACAAGTCTTTGAAGTGATGTTTACGCATATTTCAATTATTAGCTGAGTTATTAATCATGCTAAACAAAACTTGAGAGGAGAGCAAACCACACCAGTTTCCTCACTTGGTGTTGCGTACAACAAAAGGAATATTCTATACTGTGAGTTGTGGACTAGTTTTTCAAATATGGCATTTTTTAACAATTGCATTCGTGAGGCCATCGCTTCCGACAACAAGCGCAGTGCCATAAAATCTATTTTATAAGTTCAAATTGAATATTAGTTTATTCACTCTTTAACAACTCAGATGACTCATGATAATAAGTAATTTAAAAACAAGTAAGGAAGGGCTAAGTTTGGGTGTAATCGAATATTTAGATACTCTTGAAATTTGCCAGGACCAGAGTCTGGGAAATACATCCATATAGGGCTAGTTTTCACCCAATTTTATCCATTACGAATACAACGATACATTGTTGTTATTTATGCTCTCTCAATTTCATTAAAATAACTCCCACATTGACTGATATACGTTGTATAAAGTCAATTCAAAAACTCACTATTTGTGCAAAGTCTTGTTCGAATATGTGATTAGCGCTTGATTTGTGTTCATATGGAATTTAAAATTGTGCTATAAAAATAATTCACAAACAAATATCAATCTTCCAAACAAATATTATTACAATTAAATTTCAATGTGTATTTGAAGAGATATTCCTCATCATCAGGACGAAGTTGAACCATCAAATTAAAATGGTTGCAGTAAAGCTAAATTTTATGCATGTTGTCTTGTGAAATGCCCAGAAGGAAACGTCGAAGACACTATAAAATTTATACATTGCGTTCAAAAAATAACGTTTTCGTTTCCAAAGTGAAGGTGGGTCGGTGTAGTGTAGCGCTTATTAGGAAAGATGTTGTGAATATAGAAAAAATATTGTTTTGTTATAGCTGATGTTTATTCAAAACTTGCTTCAATCTCACGGGTTGTTTATTATAGCCTGCCATATTTACTTTATAACTTAAAACTAAATTTTCCGTATATGAAAGGCCAAACATTCGCTATTAGATTGACCTCTGGTGCCTGTGATGACTAATTTAAAGTAACAATATGATTTTCTTGCTTCCATTGAGTACCGAGTCTAGTTCTATGTTTCGGATCATGGTTTTCTTGTATGTAGTTATTATCCAATCATGGTTATTTTTTGCGTAAGACATTTCAGCTGACTTCAGTAAGATGCTCAGGATTTTCTTAACCAAACATGTCGCAAGAGATTGAGAAATAGAAAAGTTGATTATCTGAAAATATCACATTGCTCAAATAACGGTAGATGTTGTCCTCTGCTACGTTTCTGGTTTCTCCATAATGGTCAGACCACCTCTTCACAAATGTATAACTCGCATTTAAAATTTTTTCAATTTTTTTAATAGTACATTTGGGTCCTTTGGGACGAGTTGTTAGAAAGCTTGCTTCAAAATGTTTCTTATACTCTGCACTCATTTTACTTTTTTTATGGTACTACCTGACGCACTAAGAAGATCAGAAACAACGGCTTTTTCAATAAGTTTGCAAATGGTTTGGGATATCAATGACATTTTTTATTCCTGTGAAAGTACATTCGTTGCCATTATATATGACTCTCGATTTCTTTCGCATGGCCACCACGGGCACGCTTGCTGAAGTCCAGACGCTGAATCCAATTTTCGACGGTTTTCAAGCATAAATCGGCCGATACTGCTGCAATTCTACGTTCGATATTCGTACGAAGTTCATCAATCGGGGCTGACTAGGCCCACAGGCCAATTGACTGAGCCATTTCGTGAGACAACACGTTTACCAAACTTGGTTTTCAATAAATCGTTTGTGACATTCGCTGTGTGGCTTGTGGCGCCATCCTGTTGGAACTACATATTAACCAAGTCCATATCATCCAATTCGGTCCAAAAATATTCAGTTATCATTGAGCGGTAACGTGTCGGTCTTGATCATCACGGGGAAGAAGTACGGTTCAATGACGTCGCCGACCCATAAACCGCTCCAAACCGTATTTTTTTCAGGATGCAATGGTGACTCATGGAGTACGTGTGGATTGCTGCTTAACCAATGGCGCATATTTTACTTTTTGATGAAGCCATTCAGCCAGAAATGAGGGTCATCGCTGAAGATGATTTTTCGATGAAAATCCGGATCATTTTCAAGTTGTTGCTCAGCTCAATTCAGTTACATACGACGATTCTGGTAGTCATCAGTTATTGCGTCAATTTAGTCTTTTAAGGATGTAGGCCAAAATCTTTTCGCAAACTTCGCCACAACGTCGTCACAAAGGTGCCCCACGCTTGAGAACGACGAGTGAGAGACTGAATTAGGTCTTCCTCAACTGATGTGCTAGCGGCAGCAATGTTTTCGACGGGAACATTTTGTACTATGCTTGTGGATTTTTCTACTGAACGCTCCATTGTTAATCTGACAGGACGATTATGGAGACCATAAATTGGACGCTCTTAAAGTAGAGGCAACTGACTCCGAATTTCGCCAGTAAATTTTAATAATTTCGGTTCTACTACTTTTGTAGTGTCCCTATTGAAAAACCCGTTAACGGACCGAAATGCGCGCGGAATCAAATTAATTAATAATTTTAATTAATTTTCGAAAAAATCAAATGAGTTTTCCGAGATTTGATCACAGAAAGAAATAACGTTATTTTTGAACGCACTGTATCGGAAACGCTTGATATAGTAAAATAATGAACAGTTTTATATAAAAAAATTCTGAATGATCATGTTTTCCTTAAACTACAATAAAAAACCTTCAAATCACTCCAAATTATGTGGTGAATATAAATAACAAATTCCATTCTCTACAATTATAATTTTAGGATTCATATCTTTGGTATGAATAACTACTTCCTTATTGCACATTTTCGTTCAGCGAAATCTCATTTCCACAACTAGTTTTTCAACTTAAATAATATCGTTTGTTTTGATGCACTATAGCAATAAGATGTGCGAAATTTTCGTCTCCATAATAATTGGCCCAATAAAACTACGCAACCGTTTTTGAAGTCATTCAACTAACAACTCGTTTGCGGCATCCAAATATGCATACATACTCAACTACACTTAATAATGCTCGTGTGCAATTTATATGTTAACAAATGGTTTGTATGGACTGGCTGCAGTAATCCAGAATGCTTTGATTTAATTATGCAAAAACACCAGTTTTTGTCATTAAAATTTGAACAACATTAAGTCATAAACGTTAATTTAAAGTTTTAATGGCTAAGCAACTTGGCGATTAAGGCCTTGCTAAAAAAGGATATACGCCAAACAGAATTTGCAAAATGATTATTGGATCTTCCGCAACAACATTTTTTGCATTTATTTATTCGGAAATAAAAATTCAAAAATCTGCTCAAAAGCATTTTTAAATGCTTTTTGCATAGCTATTGGCATGTATGTATATTCACGATCATGCAAAGATCGCTGGTTATCACTGATCTTGTGATATAAAAACCTGTACTTTAGATTTCTAATAGAAGTGAGAGAGAGAGAGGGGGGAGAGTAAAAATTGTATTCTCTTGCAGATTAGTGAGTATTATATAATTTTTTTTTTGTTATAAGCTACGTTCCCGCAAAAGATATTTTTTCTGTCTATATCAGATATTTTACAAAATTGAGTTTTTCCGCTTAATACTGTAAAGTTGTTTATTATTATTATATTAATTCATAGTGGACATAGTTGACATTTTAGTGTTAGTTTAAATTATTAGTGTGTACAGAAATTGAAAAATATCTTTAGTTTAAGATTTATATTTTGGCTTAAATTGTGGCAAATGGTCGCCCCATGGATGGAAGCCTGTCTCATCAGCAAGATAATGCAGTGTGTATTTTTGGCCATCGGGTGCTATCCATGTCGAAAAGCCGTCTACTATGAGCGCTTTAGTATCTCCGCCAAAATCCTTAAGTTCTGCACTCTCCTTGCGTTCGGTACCGTCACTAGTTTCAAAACTGAAAGTATAAAAAAATAAATATTATATATTATTATATTTATTTTTTTTAATAGTAATAATATATTTATACTCGTATTTTTGGCGGATATCGAGATAAACCGGTTTTAGTCCTTAAATATTCAACCACCCTTCTCCCCTTCCGCTCTTCGCATACATCGGTATGTGAGTTATCTTCTAATAATAATGTACTTTTGTTCTTAAAATGGTTAAAATATTGTGAAAACTTGGCTTAGGCCCCATATAACTAAAATCAAGATATTCAAACATCCTGTGGACTTTATTCCTTAAATACTGGTGATGATATGTGAGGTACCCTAATGAAACTGTTTCTTTTTCTGTTAATAATACGTCTTCTTCTTCTGCTTTACTGGCGTAGAAACTGCTTACGCGGTTGTAGCCGAGTTAACAACAGCGCTAGCCAGAGCTGGAGTGTTTTCGTCCATTTGGACCACATGACCTAGCCAGAGTAGCCACTGACTTTTAATTTGCTGAACTATGTCATCGTTCCATCGAATGCCATATTCGCCTTGGCCAACTCGCAAAAGACCATAAATCTTCCGCAGAACCTTTCTCTTGAAAACTCGTAACGTTTACTTATCTTGTTGTCATCGTCCATGCCTCTGCATTAAATAGCAGGATGAGAATAATAGAGTTTTGTTTTTCTTCGTTAAGTTACTTCTTAGTTGCCTACTTAGTCCGAAGTAGCACTTGGCAAGAGATATTCTGCGTTGGATTTCGAGGTTAACGTTGTTGTTGGTGTTGGTGCTGGTTCTAAGAAAGACGAAATCATCTACGACTTCGAAGTTATGACTGCCAACAGTAACGTTCACCACCAGAACCATTTGCTTTGCTTCCTTGTCCAGTCTGAAGAAAGCAGAACTAACGGCGTGGTTGTTGATGCCAGTGCTATCAATATCATCCGGCGTACGTCAGCAGCTGCACACTCTTATAGAAGATGGTTCCTTCACTATTTAGTTGTGCAGCTCGAGTTATTTTCTTCAAGAGTAGATTGAAGAAGTCACTCAAAAGGGAAAAGCGTGTTGTCTGAAACATCGTTTGATATTGCACGGCTCGGAGAGGTCCATCCCGATCCTGACAGAGCTTTTGGTTTTGCTCAACGACAGTTTACACACCCGTATTAGTTTTTGCGGGAATAGCAAAGTCAGACAATATTTTCGTCCTGATAAGACCCAACCAATAATAGTTATCCCACTGTAGTTCGCGCAGATTGTGGGGTCTGCCTTTTTGTGGATTGGGCAAAGGACACTTAAATTCTAATCGTCGGAAATCTTTTCGTCCGACCATATTCTACAAAAAAGCCGATGCATGCATCTTATCAGTTCTACGCCACCGGCAATCCATCGGCCCCGCCGCTTTGTAGGAATCGATTGGGGAATTGGTTTCGGCATCTCCTGATGTTATGCCTTCATTGCCATTCAGCAGGCTGAAGAGTATGCTCTAGCACTGATGCTAGATAATAGATCACATCGGGGGGATATACAAGAGTACTGGCCTACACCCCCTTTTATGTAAAGGTGAAAAGAGATCTGAGCTAAATTATTCGACACTGGCAAATTTGTGTCGGGAACACATATGTATGTTAATTCGTAATTGATTTCTGATCCTGAAATTTCTGTGACTAGGAGATTTATTTTTTTATATTCCATGGGCACACACATTAAGTGTGAGGTGGATAAAAATTGGAGCACTTTGATCAACATGTAGAAAAGTTATTTTCACTACAAATACCGGAGGATGAACTCATTGAATTACTGCAAAAATTTGTTCTAGTGTCAGTACGTTTTTACCCTTACTTAAAAAGAGATTAATTCTCTTCAATTATATCTATTATTATAAGGCTCATTGACCTCCAAAAATGTCGTTTAACACATTATATTTCCTTATTAAAATTTTATTGAACAAATCTTTTTTTTACCATTTTTTGAACAATTCTTGAAAATGTTCCAGGAATATTTAAATGCAGCTTAAAGTTGAAAACTAGTTCTATAATGAAACAAAGTATTTGCAAAAAAATTTATTACTTTCTTTAAGTATGAGAAAGTTTAGGAACGTTCTCACACATTGGGAACGGGTTTGGTTTAATTAGTCAAGCATTGCATAACATAATCTTTTGCTACTTTTTTAAGTGAAATTATTTATTTCAATATGAAATAGTATAACCAGAAAATTTGCACAAACACGGTACAAATGTGTGTTATAGCATAACACTTACGGGGGGAGTAAGATTATAATTTTTTTTAAATATTTTCGTTGAATATATAATAGTATTTCGAAAATATTTTGGCAAAATTTAATATCTTAAGAATCTTATGTAAAAATTCAAGTCAATTGGAGCAAGGCTGGTAAATTACCAAGAAGAATTTTACAAGCATTTTATCTTGTTGACTCCAAAACTGCTTCTACGTTCAAACCCATCTTCCGCACAACTAACATTTTCAAAGTCCGTGAGCTGTATGCGTTTAAAACTATTGCACCGAGCCTTTTGAAACTTTGAACACTATTTCAACACATAATTCACGAGTGAAACCCGGAGAAATTTCCATATAGGTTAATAATAATTTTTCTTTCACAATAACAAATTTTCCGATTTATTTTCAAATCGCTTTTTTTTCTTCAAAGTGTTCGAAAAATATTTAATCATCATTTAATTATAGCATCGTGAAAATTTTTTTTCTTCGAAAATTATAATTTAATATACCGTTGATTTTAATAAAGAGATTTTAACTGTGTTATCATAAAAAATCACAAAATATGCGTATTTGCACGAATTAACCTTACACCCCCTTAAACAAGTTCCCGGCGAATAGAACAGCATTTTTTAGCACCATGAAGTCACAGCTTCGAATTTTTGATCTCTTGCCTTATCTGTCTTAACCAGCACTCTGCTGTATCGTTAAAAAACAACTGAGGAAATAAATTTGATCCGACACATCTGATTATCATTGCTGAATATTGAAATAATTTTTGTATATTTTTTTTGCCTTTTGTTTCGTGTTCATCCGAGATTCACTACTCGTTGCATTGCCGATTGCATTTGATTCACTTTTTCTGTGTAGTGTATTTTCTGTTTTTACTTTGTTACCTAAAATCATAACCATCTACTCCGATATTGTCAAAATCGTAACGCAACAGTCGTGCATTCGCCGAGTCGTCAAGCGGTGCTGCACAGCCGAGAGCAATTAATCCACAGATCGTCAGGACACTTAATGCAAACTTCATTTTATATTTTGTTATTGTATATTTCTGTTTCTATTGAAATTTATACAAAACATCCGTTAAGTCCGAGCTCGTAGTGTTCTCTTTTGCGGTTTCTAACTAATGCACTATTTTTTCTTATGCTGTTTGCTTTTTATATGCATAAATTAAAGCGCAGAAAATAAGAAATAAAATCGCAATCGGTATATTTAAGTAACCTAATAGAGTGCCCGAAAAACTTGTATAAATACACAGTTTGCCATTTTAACGCCACGAGTTGAGAAAAAATGTGGTATGAAAGAGATGAGAGCTAAATTAGCATCAGAAAACGCCAGTTGTTAGGTAAAAGAATGCATAAAATGAATTTGGAAACAATCTGAGATTTGAAAACAAGTTGGCCAATTAATTATATTTTAATGCAGTTATGTTCATAACGAGATAGATATTTTGTATACATATGTATATATTGTTTGTACATGTGTACACGCTACATATATTTACTCTTTTAATGTGGGTCAATGTTAGGTATTCGGCTTATAATTCGTGAAGTCATGAATGATCCAACTTGAACAACCGGAAATTCTGAGTCCTTGTTATGACCAGAACTCCTAAGAATTAATTAAAAACTCCTAAGTATGGATTAAATAGACCGAAGCATATCGATAATGTGCTTTGCGCTTGACCAAAATGTATTGAGGCGGCTAGTATCAAAAAAGATCATAAAAGCAGAGAAGTGCTGCTTTGACAATTTGTGTCCACCACCAGCGCACCACACGTCGATAATCGAATAAAACTGCCAACATAACTTTGATGAGGTTTTTTCGGTTTCGGCTCATCTTTTCCACGATATTCGACCGATGGAACATTTGTTTTCAGGTCGTAAGCATAGATTCAACACTCACCGCCAGTAATAATCCTGGTATTCGGAAGACATCGTTTCACAGACGTCAACGCCCCGCTGGTTTTCATAAAACTTGAATGATTCTGGAAACAAACGTGCTTTCACTTTTATAAGGTCTAAATGATCTTTCAAAATGGTTTTCAGTGATCCTTCCGATATTCCAACACTTCCAGTAAGATCTCTGACTGTTAATCGTCGATTATCTATTACCAGTTCCTTTATTTTATTGACGTGTTGATCGTCAGTTCATGTTGATGACCTCCTGGCCATGGCTCGTCGTCAACGCGTTCTCGACCCTCTTTCAATATTTTATACCAATGAAAAACACTTGCTTGCCACAAGCAATTATCGCCGAAGGCCTTTTGCAACATTCTGAACGTTTCGGCATCAGAAATCTGATTCCGCA
This sequence comes from Bactrocera tryoni, assembly GCF_016617805.1. Classification (NCBI taxonomy): domain Eukaryota; kingdom Metazoa; phylum Arthropoda; class Insecta; order Diptera; family Tephritidae; genus Bactrocera; species Bactrocera tryoni. The sequence continues at coordinate 34,426,142 of NC_052502.1, read as the reverse complement.
CAAAAATTTGTTGAATACTTTCACTCATCGTAAAAATCGCCAAATGAACTTTATGTACTTCAGAAAGATTAGCGTATACTAAAGACTAATGATTATTTTGATGTGACATTTGACATGGAAATATTTTGGCGAATGGGTTATCGGCCGAAATTTAAATTAAAAAGTCTTACTATTTTTTGCAAACAGAACTAGTAAATCTACTTCAGAGAAACCAAGTGGATTCATCGCTGTTGTTTTCTTCAATACGAACACTCTCCATATAACAGTTATGTTCGAAAATACGACAGAAGTGATAAATATTTCACGAAATACGCCATAAACGTTAAATTCAACGCTATGGGAAAAAAACTTGTTCTAATATATATACTATACATCTCATATTTACATATACCTACACATACCATATATAAAAAGTCATAACCATATTTGAAGACAGGAAAGTAAAATGCATCCGATGGGTGTGGGAAACTCACTTGTAGTTTATTATTTTAGAAGATATATTTTAGAAAATTTATTTGACGTACACATTTATCCATTGAACAGTAAAACCCGTTACAGTTGTGGAAGAGGTGGACATATTTATTACTTATAATCTAAACTTTTATTGGAGCAATTCGCTATTTAAGTTTTCGACCTTAATGAATTTTGCGCCATCTTGCGTAGCTTTAGCTTTTAATTTGTCAAGCAACCATTTACCAGTTTATTAATTTGTAGACTTACCCATTTGAACAATTTATAATTACATACCGTTGGAATACGTCTAGCTTTATTTGATGCACCAGAAAAGGTGAAAAAACTTTTTCAGTTGTAGATATTTTGAATGAAGCGTTGGTGCTTTTTATGGAACCTCTCTCTAGTTTCTTTGTATATTTTCATTTATGAAATTATGATTTTATTCCTCTTTTTTCTCTTAATTACACTTTAAATTCTCTGGATATGTATGTATGTACTATTAGTAATTTGGCTTTCTAATAACAGTGTCGAATTCCTCTCTTTCCGGTTTGCACGAAATCAACAAAAGCTCAAAACGTGTTGTCCAACACTAAACAATTCATTCAGTAGCCTTTCAGAAAGCTTTACGTCTATCGAATGAACGAACGGTTAATATTGAATTTGTTTTAGTTCTTCTTGATGTGGATAAATAAACGGTTATTAAGTGCTTAAGTCAGTAAAGAATTTTGGAAAAATCGAGTTTATACCGTGTATGTTGATAAATTTGCGTGAAATAGTGTTCTCGAGTACACCTGAGTAATGTCAAAAAATTGTGCAATCAGCACAGGCTTTTTCTGCCCCAATATTCTTTATATAGTGATTTTCGACATCCCACTTGTCTTTAGTCCGTTTGGATTGGTCAAAATGTGCGATATTTTAGTAAAATTAAGGGAGCAAGCGTTCTGACAAAATATGGGGCTTAGCGCTTAAGAAATCGTCTGGGTGTAACCCTCCGAAAAATCACTGATTTGAAGATTTTTTTTTAAATAAATACCTTAATGACGAATACGATTTAATGTGAGTGAGGTATGTATGAGGATTTAATGTTTATTTATTGGGTGTATAATAGTTAAATGACAGGTAAAAATGGTCCTGTACGATGTCCAAGATTGCGGTCGTAATTTTGATATAAAGCAAAAATTTCAAAAAGATTATTAATCTGTAAAAAAGTCGCTATCGCGCTATGGGAGCTTTTTTTTGTGTTTTTTTTTTTAATTTGTAAAAATGGCGGCGGTTTGAACAAAAATTATCGACTTCGGAACTTTTTTCACAGTTCTCGTAGAAAAAAAATAGGATGATTTAAAAATAAAAACAAAAAAGCTTCCATAGTGCGATAGAGAATGATGTTAAAAATGTTCTCTCCAAACTCATTTGTCAAAGCGGTTCTAGAAAGTTTTGTACTTCAGCAGTGCTTTCATTATCAGGAATAACGTTCGGTCGAAAAACTGAATGCAAATGGAGTGCAAATGCTTCGGCTTTCTCTTGATTATCTCTGCATCTGACACCATAACTATTTTCAATAATTGTGTTTTTTCTGGTAGGCCTCTTTAAATATTTGGTTGCCTTCCACAGATTTCTTAGATATTCTGCTGTTTCTTGGTATTTTACTTTCCGCAATTTGCACTTCAAATCGTTAATTATCTTGTTTAAAATTCGTTTGTTAAGAGGACTTCGAACTACTTTCGCCACTTTTTCTTGAGTATTCTCTTCTCTTCGCTGATCAGCCGTCTTAATTCAATGGAAAGTTAAATTTTTTTGAATTCATGAGCACTTGATTGTGCAGTGAAAAGAAATCCCGCTTAATGGATAGCAATTATAAGCTTTTCAACTGCTTAGTAAATATCATGGCTAGTATTTACGAGTAGTATATTCAAACTAGCTCGATTTCGGAATGCTGCTGTATCAGTATTTTGTGTATTAGTTTTGTATGGTTTTTCCGTACTCGACACAGTAGTCCCAAACGTTACTCTTATTGGCGAGTGATCAAAGTTTAAGTCAAAGCTCTCCTTAATGTGAAGTTGATGTTGTGATATGCCTTTATACACGACAAAATCCAGCAGCACTGGTCTTTTTCGAGGATCGCTAGGCCAGTATGTGAGATTTTGTCGAACAAGGAATGTTGAATTCTTTCACAAGATTTTTAAAATAAAGTTTTGCCACCACCAAAACATATTGGTGAGTCGAAAAAGTACTTTCGCATTTCTAATCAAACTTAAACTTATTTTTCTTTTTTAATTTATACAAATATGTATATTTTTTTTCTAGCACTTTTTGCCATTTTTCCGCTAGAAATATTATTCCATCAGTATAAAACTTTAATCAGTGTAAATCGAAATTTCCAGAAGGGAAGCGAGCGAATCATTGTTGGGCTAGACGAACTGATATGTCATCGTCTCCGTAAACTTCACAAATTTCATTGGTGGCTTGCGTAGCATTCTTCTTCATAGCGAGTTTTTTCATTATTTTCACTAATTTTTGAACAGTTGTAACTTTTTTTCAACTTCCCCGAGTTTTATTTATTTTTGGGTAAGCTTAAAATCTCACCCTTCCAACACTATATGGTATGACACAATGTGATTGGTACGACTGGAGATATACAAACGAGTGCAACGACATCTATTGACGAAATACGAAAAGACTTTTTCGACTACTCAATATTTCCCAGGCTTTCATTGCAGCTAGTTGCTAGGGTATGAAATCTTCGGTAACGTCCGGAACCTAGCACTTTTTTTTTACTTGTTTAATGTATTAATTGCAACCCTGAATATTAGCAATAAAAATTGTGGTTTACCTTAATATGTTATCCATGAATTTTACCGCTTATATACATACATACAAACAAATTAAATAAGCATTGGCAGTTTATTCTTGAAAATGCTCAAAACATTGAACATTTTTAATATGTATGTATATGTATGCTGTTTTCAATTACATACCATAGTACAATTAACATTTAGACATATATGCTATAACTCTATGTATTTTCATATTTTATTTTTATGTATGTACAAACTTATGTACTTAGTGTGTTCATCTGCAAACAAGTAATCATGTAATATGTATAGTATATGTATGTATTCATGCGACATGCGTCTACACCAATTCAGCTATTTTGCCTTTGTGATAATATTACTCCAAGAAATGCACCAGATATTTACGTATGCGATTTCCAGAAGTTATTACAATTTGCCTAAATTAGTTTACATTTACTTCTTTATTAGTTTAACAAATGTGCCTATTAATTCTTTTTTTTTTCATTGAAAAACTATACTAAAGGGAGTCGAAAGCTCTATAACAAAAATATTTGTTGTAATAAGCGCTTGAACCGGTTAATGCCACATATTATAAAAATAACTAAAATTTAATAGTTTCTGCTGCGAATATAAATATTAAGTCTATAAAAATATAAATAGTTAATTGTTAACAACAAAAAAAATATGCTTAACCATAAACAATCTATTCAATTCCTTTTCTCAATAATCCGAAGCTTTTAAGCTGCATACTTAAAAATAACAAGCTGTGTGACGGTATAAAGTACATTAGTAGTTAAACAATTTCATTTACTGCGACAATAAATCACGCCCTCACTCACCGTAGAGCTCTTTCTATGCTCAGCCTAACGCTTCACACCGAATAAATTTGGTATTGATTTGATTTTCTTACGCGAACAGTTCAAATAATCTTTATACATATCCGAGCGCAAATAACGGGAATACGAATCACTCTTCATGAGGTGATAGACATGCGCAGCGGCCACATCGAAACACCAGCGATTCGGCCCATTCACGGCGTTGACGGCCTCACGTGCCAATTCCACTGATTTCGAGTCCACATTCACCGGACAGGGTGCATCGGGTGCGAGAAACTCTTGCCAGATTTTGTGTATTGCTTCTTTGATTTCAGATTGTGGTAGTGTTTTCATCTGTTGCACCGACTCCCAAAACCTGTACGATAGAAGAGCGCATATTATTAGTAGTAATATTTTTTTTGGCAATTTATTACTGTTTACTTACTTTAAATTCTCGCCACTGTATTCCTTTTCGAGAAATTTCGTGAATTGCTCACGTCCAACGGGATCGTTTAGTAGCTCACGTAAACTGAAGCCCCAACGTTTTACATGACGCAAAGGTACTTCTTTTCTGTAGGTGAGAAATTATTTTTTTTTTTTAATTTTTGTTGTAATATTTGGGAAGATGTCTTCACGAAATTCGGCAGAGGCTATTTTCCAAAACTCCGCTACAATCTTCGAAGAAATGGTTAGGAACGGACAACTATTGGATACAGCTGCCATACGAACTGACAACTGAGACAACTTTTTTACTTGAGAAGATATCTTAACGAAATTTGGCAAAGGTTATTTTCCAGAACTGTATAGGTGTTCTCTGAAGACATTATGGAGATCGGTTAACGACTAGATATAGCTGTCATACGAATTGACCGATCAAAATCAAGTCCTTGTATAGAAAACTTTTTTATTTGACAAAATATCTTCGCAAAATTTGGCAGAAATCATTTTCCAAAGCACCGTTATAATCTCTGAAGAAATCGGACATGTATTGGATATAGCTGCCATACAAACTTATCGATCAAAATCAAGTTAAAGATATTTTATACCCTTTTGTGCAATAAAAAAAAGGCCTATGAAGTGTATTATAGTTTCAATGGAGCCGAAGTTAACGTGTTTTCTTGAAAATGTTGAAAGTGGTCCATATTCCCTCTAATACCGATATGAAAAGAATATTGATTACTTGCGAACTAAACTAACCATTTCTAATAAGCCTTAATACCTAACTATACTTGTAATACCACAACCATTTATCTCAACATCCTTAATTCTATAGGTATGCTACTTACGAGTTACGTTCCGCATCCCACATTTCAGTGCTGTCCGTTTGCCAAGGATTTGGCAACTCGGGTGATGTTATAAAGTAATCAAATTCATTGTATTGCTCGTAGTAGGCAACCAAACTGTGTTATAAATGATAGCACCATTATAAATGAGCACCAAACTATATCTGAATTGAATATTCCAATTTGACTTACGCTTCGGCTGCCTTTGACACCTTTATTGTGCGCCGCTCGAGCTTTTGTTTGCGCAAACCAATCACACGCGTCACCTGTTCGACAGGATTCTTGGCCACAGCACCGCCGGATGTGCCGCAACCGTGACCGCCACGTCGATATGCTTTCTTAATGTCGATTTCGGTTGTATTTACACAACCTGGCATTGGTCGGTGCACATCCCAGAAGGCGCGCTCCTGTGAGTCCAATACTTTGCGCTCGAGCTTATCACGTTTTTTGGCCACTTTGCTTTGTGACTCCGCCTGTTATGAAGTTAATAGTAGTTATTCAAAGGAAATGTTACATTTGTGTGTGCTACCAACCTGCATGAATATGAATTCCCATTTGCGTGAGAACATCTTCTGTAGTTTGGCTAAATTTTCCGCCTCGTAATCGGCCAATTCCAGTCGGGTTTTGTTCTGCATCGTGCGTTTGCACAGATACACGGCATAATCTGTGTTCTCAGGCTCCCAACAATTTGATGGCCAGAAGTAGGGTGTTTGAAATCTATGTGAAATTGAACGAATTTTAATATACAAGTTCACATTTACATATTTTTTATATTCACATACATTCAATAAAATCCAAATCCTACTCACCTATAAAAAGTGCCATCGTTTTTCACAGTCAACTGATGATCATCGATGGGGAAAATGTAGCCATGTGATGCAAGCAAATGCGCAAAGTGCAATGCTTCAGTCACATCTTCAACATCTAAGTTCTTTAGTATCCAAGCGACTAAGTCGGCACCGGTAAAGACCGACGGCACTTTGCTCATAAACGCTTTGACAGTGCGCACCGCCACACCCGTAGATTCCGCTTGCATCTTCTCAATAATTGCTTCCATCTGTGGGTTTGCAAGAAAGCCATACTACAGATTATGTTATAATTTTTTTAGTAATGCGAATTTACCTGCTTAATTTGAAATTAATATGGATTTTATATAACATAATGAAGCAGTAAAATATTAGAAATTATATCTGTTATGTATATCTGCTTCATCTAAAGATGTCCTCGGGCATACCGAAAAATTTTACAAATTGAATACCGCATTTGTTTATGTTTACTCTAACAAGTTCACATAAATATTTTAATGAAGGAAATTTTAGCATTCGTCGGTACTAAGCGATAGGGAGCAGTAAAATTTGGCATTGTATAAATTACTCATACCACCCGTTGTCCTCAATAAAAGCTATTGCTCATATATACGTATATAGGTATGTATATACAGCCGTTGACAACTAATTAGTAACGACACCTATTTTGAAGTAAATGATACTATTTTCCAATAAATCACGTATATTTATTGTATTGTCACTTATTTTATTGAACCTATGATAAACTTAATTAGAAACGAAAATATTTGATCAACAAAAAGTAATGATATTACAAAAACTTGCTTACTTTCAATTAGAAATACGTTGGTTATCTCTTTTGCTTTATTAATGCGTCAAATCAACTCAGAATTGACGTTATAAGACTCTAACAACGCGGCAATGGTGTAGCTTTCAATGCCGTCAATTTCGTCACAAAGAACATCATATTTGGGATTTTTTTGGTACATGTAGCTCTTTTAACATCACTCAGAGCTGTTTTATAGGATTTAAGTCTGGGCTGGACAATTCTCACTCCAAAACATTGATAGAATTTTTATTAAAAAACTTTTGTGGCAACTCAGACGTATGTTTTGAATTGTTATCTTTCTTATAACAGGCAAATTTTCCTTAGCCCATGGCAACATGACATTTTTCAAGATGTCGACGTATTTCTCCGTGTTTAAAATTCCATCAATCTTATGGAGTGGATCAACACCATTTCAGATTAAACATCCCCACACCATGATTGATCCTCCACCATACTCAACTACGCGTGGAACATAGCGAGAATCAATTTCTTGAATTATTGGACGCGAACATATCTTTGATCATCAAGACCTAAGCGATTAATTTTTGTTATATCGTTCCAAACGACATACCGCCGTTGATTTTTTGTTTTAGACCAATAAGAGTTGGCAAAGTCTACGCGTCGTTTCTACGAATTTTAGTCAGAAGTGGTTCCTGCGTGCTGCCCTGCCGTGAAGTCTAGATTCGACCAAACGCCGGGCTATTGTTCTCTTGGATATTTAGACATTGTATTCGCCTTGAATTTCATATAGAATGTCAGTGGAACTCATTTTTGGGTCTCTTCGCGAGATAGTATTAATCCTGCGGTCTATTTCTTTAGCAGTTTTTGGTTTTTTTCTTTGTGTGCAATTTTGAAAATAGTTTTAAAATTCTGTATATGCTTAAGGACATTCAAAACAATTTTTTTGAGCATTTGACCTTATACGAAATTTCTTTGCACATCTTTCCAAACCGACGAAGGTCAAAAATATAGCTGCAAAGGGGAGGTGTACAGCTGCAGCTATTCCTCATTAAAAAACTTGAATATTTTAAACCACTACTTTGAAACACACCCTTACCTGAAATCAATAATATTATTAATAAAAATTAACACCTTGGGAAATTTACTATTTGGGAAAAAATGAAAAGAACTTTAAATTTACAATTACAAAACTGATTGAATTTAGTAGTAAATAGAGTAACACGAACAATGAAAGCCTTTTAGGAATATGAATAACGGTATATCAAATATTTATATGGTTATACTCATTAGCCACCTACAAAAAAGGGAGCGTTTCTAATTATGTAGTTGTCAGCGGCTATATATTACATGTTCTATAAGAAATGTAATGGAGTTAGCATCAAATTAGCTATTTTGCTAAGTGAACTTCAAGTAAATACTTTACAATAGGCAAAGTTAAACGTTGATAAAATATATTTAATTGAAAACCAACGTGGCGTATGAGTAATGTTCCAATATTGAAGTCATCCAGCAGATGCTTTATAAAAACCAGAAAAATTAAAAATCGTAGCGTTATATTAGACTATTTTAAACATTCGCTTTAGTGTTAAGTATATATGTACATATGGGGTTACTACTCCAATTAACATGTAGAAATCTCTCAGAATAGTTAAAAATGTTTGAACTTGACGTATTTTAAAGTATAGCATTTGACAATGTTTTTCGATGCGGGAAATAGGTTTCTAAGCTGCGTTTCACCATCTATCTTATTCCACAAGAAACAAAGCCGGTGCCACGTTTTAAAAATTAGTGATACTTTTTGGAAACCAGTAGTGAAAAAAGGGATAATAGTTTTGTTTAAGCAGATGAAATTATAAGGAAAATTACATATGTGTTAAAAATGGCATATTCACTATTTCCTTGGTTAAGTTATTGAAATTATGTTCTTTACTTTTAATTGAATATTCGGCTAAAGCTGTGTATTGCTTTGGACTTTGATAAAAATAGTATACAAGTACTAATGAAGAAACACCAAAAATGGTGACCCAAATGTGGTGATCTATTCCAATGAAATCAATTAATTTAATCAATTGATCAATAAGTTTTTTTTTGCAAATTAACGCATGTTCAATGTGTTTAAGTTTGGCGCGTATAATTCGTCAAAGTTTTTTTTGATTTTCTGAATGTGTTACATCGTGCCGTGAAATAAGAAAAGTTAGTGCTCAGTAAAAAAAAACGTTTGAAGCAGCCTTTCTATCGATAAAAGTCCCTAAGGAGTTTTAAAAAACTGCAAAGTATTAGTATAATTGTGAAAGGAGGTCCCGACTATTATGCAGAAACTGGAAGCGTAGGTGACAGGCCAAAAAGAGTAAGGAATCTTGTGACATCTAAAGGTCACGAGCAGAGCTGGCCTCTAATGCACCTGCAGGCAATTCCAAAGCCAACATCTACGTAGACAGCCAAGTAGCAATCAAGGCAATAAACTCGTATCGCATATCGGCCAGAAGTGTCTGCGGAACTAAGGAAACCAACTTCAATTCTACTAGGTGTCAGGCCACAAAGGCATCGAAAGGAATGAAATAGTGAACGAGATTGCCAAGAATGGTGTACGGCTAACGCCCGAAAGCGTGATCAACATTGAGAAACCCATATACGCTGATCTGGATAGAAGTATGGTAAAGAAAATCAAATCCGGATGTAACGAACTACCTGCGTGCAAAACTGCAACAATTATGTGCTAAACGGTAGATCGGAAGTAAACAAAATTCTTATTGACACTCAATAGAAGAGACTTTAGAAACATAATCGGAATACTAACTGTTTACTCTGTGGTGGAAACGCTGTAAGCATCTGGGGTACCAACGGTAAGGTACAATAAAGGAGATATCGGTAGTGAGGCCATAGAAACTGTTCAAATTCGCGTCAGGCGCAGGCACCCTAAAGAATGACTACTCCTCATGGACTTAGTAAATGAACTTCATCTGGTATCACAAAAGACCAAAACTGGTCTATGCGTGGCTCATTGGCCTACCAGATTAACCTAACCTAAAGCAGTATTTTGCTAAGAATAGAACAAAACATATATTTAAAAGAATGTTAAGCAAACCTGAAGTCAGCTGAAACAATTTTAGCAAAATATAACCATTTTTGGATACTTCAAGAAGATAATGATCCGGAACATTGGAGCACACTCTGTACTCAATGGAAAGAAAAAAAAAATTATTGCCTTAGAATTTTTGATTCATGGATGATGAAAGAACGAAAGCGGCATTTCTGGAATATTATACAGTTTTTACTATAATCCATTTTTACTCTATGCAGTTCAAGCAAGGCGAAAATTATGATATATGCACGGAGAAGATGTGTTAACCTAACGCCTATATCGGGAGTGACTTGTAAAGTTTCTTTCCGGCAATTTTGATGTTGAGGATGCACCATGTCCTGGAAGGACTATTAAAACCGATATGGATAAAACAAAGTCGTTGATCGGTGCAAATCGTCGAACAACAACTTAAGTGACTGCTGAAAGTTTAATTTTTGGTACAACGCCACAAGCACATGAAACGTCTGGGAAGATATTAAATTCGAAGCTTTACATATGGGTTCCTTATGTTCTTACATAACGATATTTGTTTCGTCGAATTAAAGACTGTGATTTGTTTATCTTAAAAAGCGCAACCGATCATTGCCTAAAAAGGATGAACCAGCTGAAAGCATTTCGAAGGTCGATTGTTTCCAAAAAAAGAAAATACAATTAATTCTGAAATGTGTTCTGATCAGTTGGACAAATTGAGTGATGCACTCAAACCGAAGAGGCCAGAATTGACAAATATAAAAGGTGTATTGCTTTCACCAGGATAATGCGAGAGTTCATACAAGTTTGATGACTCGCCGAAAGCTGTTGCAGCTTGAATGAGATGTGCTGCCACACCCTTCATATTCTCTAGACTTGGCACCTTCGGACTTTTACTTGTTTCGGTCTCTGAGAGAAGCTTCATCTCAAATCAAGACGTCAAAAACCACTGGAACCAGTTTTTTGCTTGCAAGGATCAAACATTTTATGAGCGTGGAATCAATCTTTTGCCCGAAAAATGGCAAAAGGTATTAGATAAAGTGGAGAATATACATTGGCACAAAACACTCCCTGAAATTTAAATTTCCCGAGTAAATGATATTTCAAAAAAATGTATTTAGCTAAGTTAGCAGGACTGTCCTTAATTACTATGCCAAATTTGAGCACGAGGTGCTGTTTGTTTACAGAAGCTGTAAACCTCAGTAATGCTTCGTCGAATTCGTCTCAAATTTGTATTTCTAACCAAATTTCGTTTACGGAGTCGTTGCGAATGTTGGAAAACGGTGATCCAAAATCACAAGCGTAGTACGGAGCCTTCAAAAACGGTCGAGAGATCGTTGAAGACATGCCTCGTTCTGGACTATCTTCGACCTCTTCAACTGATCAAAATATTAAAAAAATTAAGGATATGGTGCTTGAAACTCGTCAGGCAATAGTTAGGGAGATGTCAAGAGAGAGCGACATCTCTCGCGAGTCCGTTCGAATGATTTTGATGGATGTTTTGGGTATGAAACAAGTTCTTTATCGACTCATCCCAATAAAGCTGATTGTTTTTCAAAAAGAGGACAGGACTCTTTGGAATTCCGATCCCACATTCATGGAGAGCATTATAACTGCTGATGAGACATGGGTTTATGGCATGGAATCAAGTCAACAAGCATCGGAATGGAGGAAAAAAACGAGTCGAAACCAAAAAAAAAGTCACGCCACAGCCGCCAAAAATTAAGATGATGCTCATTGTTTTTATCGATATTCGTGATTGGTAAATTGATGATTTGGTGCACTATGAAATTATTCCGGAGGGACAGACGGTCAATAAGGAGTTCTATTTGTCCATATTGAGGCGTTTCCGTGAGAACATCTGTCGAAAACGGCCGGAGTTGTGGAAGAAAAAAATCAACCACCGTATTCACCAGATTTAGCTCCGTGTGATTTTTTCTTGTTCCCCAAACTGAAATTGCCGCTCCGTGGAAGCCGATTTTAGTCGATCGAAGTGAGGAAACAAAATTCTCTGAAGCAGGGAAGGCCATCCCAAAAAGTGCTTATTAAAAGTCTTTCGTAAAATTTAGTGGCACAAGTGTATTACATATGGTAGGGATTACACTGAAGGCGATAAAATAGATATTGATGAATGATTCAATATTTTGCGTTTTATTTACAATTTCCGGGTACTTTTTTGCCAGAAGAAGGAATTCCTTTTACAAAAAGAAAACACATGTTTATTTTAAGTGTTTACTGTGTGTGACTGGGCATATTAAGCACCGAAACTCCTTTCTACTATTTATTGTGCCATACGAACTCATCTCGTTTTCTGTTGATATAATTTCAGTTAGGAGACACTGCATGCCTGTATGTTTGTACATACAACAATTTCATTTGGTGAATTGGAATGGGTTTTGATAAAACTGTTGCTTAGTATAAATATACACTACAAAAACTAAACATACGCAGCTAATATCCGCTTAAAGACTACCACCAACTGTTTAATAAAATATTTGCGACTTTTTGTAATGTTGTTTTTTGATTACCTTTTTGTACACCAGAATATTGGGCGCATCTTCGTTGCGACGCTGTTGTGGGTGATTTAGAATGGCGCCAGTAGTGAGTGAAGGCTTCGCACCAGGCAGCGCAGTATGGGAGCCGTCCGCGCCGCCACCACTGCCACTGCTGGCCGACGATTTCCCATGTTGAGCGCCTGGTTGCTGCTGCTGTTGATGATGTTGATGATGATAGTGACTGTTGCTCACACCCAAACCGGTACTGGCGGCACTATTGCCACTGCCGTTGCCAGTGATGCCACCCACGGCAGCCGGTGTAGACATGCTGGTCACACTGCTGGTGCTGTTTGTACTCGAGGTGCATGTGCTATTGCTTGTGGTGCTGTTGGCGCTGTTCATGTTGAAATTCACCTTTGGCGCTGACGATGATGATATTGGTGATGATGTAGTGGTGGTGCTGGTGGATAGTATTGTTTTGCCGCTTGCAACTGTGGCGGTAGTTGCAACGGTGACAGTTGTTGTAACGTTTGCTGTTGTGATGCTTGTTGTTGTGATGCTTGTTGTTGTCTTATGGTTGTTGCTGCTGTTTTCGCTTTTGACAACAACATTTTCATTTATTGTGAAACTAGTGGTGTCTGTAATGGTAGTTTTTTCGTTACACTTGGTGGCTGTCGCCGCCTCAACGCCTGCAGTTGTTTTCTCTGTTTTTGTTTTTGTTGTTGTAGCAGTTGTTGGTGATGGCGCTTCTACAGCTGTTGCTGTTGGTATTGTTGCTGATATATTAGCTGTATTCGTAGATGTGGCAGGCGGTGGCGCAACGACAGGCGTAACTACCGTTTTGGGCGTTGCTCCTTGCGGTGTGGTTGGCGTTACCGGTGTTATTGTTGTAGATATAGCTGCTTCAGCGACCGTGGCAGGCGTCGCAGCTGCTGAGGAGTCATCCTCGCTCGCCAATTCAATCGAAATTGTCACATTTGACAACTCTAATGGCTTCATATTTGTTGTAGTTGTTGTTGTGATTGCGATTTTTTCCGACACTTCATTACAATTATCGCCGCTCGTTACTTTGCTTGCTGCAAGCGTTTGCGCCGCATCCTCACCATTGTCACCACCCTCAAGCGCTATGCGGTGGCGGTGGCCCATTTCCTCGCCCCCAATTGAACTGTTTGCACTGGCGGCGCTTTCGGCTGCCGACTTGGCAGCCAAGACGATTGAAGTTTGCGTTTTGTCCACCTCTGAAGTCATCGTTACCATTTTTTCATTGATTAGGAGTTATGGTGCTTGAGATTTCGCCGCCGCACAAGTATACAAGCTAGTTATCTATGTACAGGTATCATGCATACATATATACATATGAAAAAACTTCAATTCCTTTCAATTACTTATCACCGTTAAAATCACTTTCCATTTGTGTTTCGTTTGACAAGTCTACACGAAGACATTTACCGATTTGCAGCGCTTTGGTTTGTACGAAATACACGCTTCGATAACGGTTATACGCCAAATGACAGTAAGAACACCCCGCCACTAACCGACCGACCGACCGACCGACCGACCGACTGTCGCTACAAGGTGCACAGAGGGCAGTAAAAGCTAAAAAGGTCAGACCGAACTGCCGTTATCGGAGTTGTAGCACTCGAACTTACACGCACACTTACCTACCTACACGCACCCACATACATACGCACGCACATATGTAGATACACTCTCTGAGTGCGCACACTTAAGCCATTTTTTATTTGATATTTATTTTTATGGCCGCTGCTGTTGCATTTGTTGTTGTTGTTGCTGTTCAAAACAACGGGGTTGGGTCGCGAGTAATTGCTGTGCTCTCTGCGCCAGCTACCTTTCACTCGGCGCTGTTCATATATATACATATATACATATATTTTCTTCCTTTTTCTTTACGCACTCGTACAAATTTTTCCGTATAGCAAATTATCTGCAGACGAATTTATATTAACTCAACCGTATTAACACTTTCAAATTGTTAACTTTTAATTTATTATTTAGTATTGCGTTTTGATTTCAACATTATTTCACATTTTAATACACAAAAACTGTCAGTTGTACCGAAATTTCCAGAGTTATGTATTAATATGTTGCACCGTTAGATATTTCCTCCTTTGCACGCCACACATAAATTCCAAATGTCACTTTGCCACTCGAAGCTGCTTGACACTGGTACTGGCAATGGCATACCGCCACTACTCGTGCGCTCAGCTTACTCGTTTAATCGCTTCGGTTGGCATTCGTTAGCTCGTTGGTGGCGCTCCTTTCGTGTCAGTTGTTCGTGACAATTTGTTCATCGTTTATTAATGCCGATAAAGTTATTTTTGTAGTTTTCCTTTGTTGTTGCTGTCAATTTTATGGTGTGTGCTTCTTTCAAGTGTCTTGCTTCAATGGCTTGCTCTCTGCCAACTTTCATGTTCTCTGCTCTACTACTTTCGGTTCCCATTTGAGCGTCGGCTCTCTGTTTCACCGTTAGCAACGTTAATAGTGTTGCCACTAGCTGTCATTTGTGAGTTAATTTGTAATTCAAATACATTTATTAAAAGTTATAGACAACTTTTGTGTCGAGCGAGTTAGTCACTGTTTAATTTGTAATGAATCTTCAAGAAAAGTCTTTACCTAAAATATCTATATATTATATACACTTATGTGAATTTCTGCTACAAGTTTTGATGTTTTCATGTTTTGTATAGGTTGTGGTTACTTTTCAGAATATAAAATTTCGTGGGTTTGGAGAGTCCAATTGTCAGTTTCGTTTATTTGATTGTTATACATGCCATTGAAATACTTGCTTACTGCATTTGTAACAAGTACTACCTTTGTCTGTCGTCTGGGAATTGCTGGCCAAAACAAGAGTTAACCCATTTCCGGCGGCACCTAGATCCGCTGCATTGATTTCATTTCAACTTTTTATTTTGCTTATAATAAAAATAAAAACTCGATGCTTAAAATTTTTTTTGAGATTGTTACATTGAGCCGTTTAGCCACGGAATCAGAAAGATGCAAAATCGCATACGAATATTGATTTCACGACATATCTCGTTCATTTTCGACTTGGTGATTTTTCAAAGTTGCTGGTCGAAAAATGGACCAATAGCTGTAAATGGGTTCGACCATTGGAAAAAGCACTGGCACAAGTCCATAATATCAAAAGGAAATATTCTGAAAGCGACGACTTTAATGTAGACGATTGAGTAAATAATTTTTAACCAAAAAAAAAAAAAAACTCAGCAACTTCAAATTTAATGTGGAATGTATATTAACATTCGAAAGAACATACTTTCGCTTTTATTTTTTTAAGATTATCTCTTTCAAATTTTGGCCGCGGCTACGTCTCAGATATTCTATCCGTTAAGCCCAATTTTCGGTGACTCGTTCGAGCATTTTAACTATTAACAGGCGAAGGACACGCTTGATGTTTTGCTCCAAGGCCTGAATCGAAGCGGCATTGTCCGTATAGACTTTAGATTTTACATATCCCCACAGAAAAAGTCCAATGGTGCGATATCATACGATCTTGGTGGCCAATCGATCGACCCAAAACCGGAAATTATCTGCTGACCGAACTGATCTCTTTATAAATCCAATGATTGATGCGATGTGTGAGATTTGGTGCTGTTTTGTTGAAACTAAATGTCGTCGAGATCACGAGTTTCAATTTCAGGCATCAAATAGTCGGTTATCATGGCCCGATAACGGTCGCTATTGACGATTTCCTTCTCAACGGCATCATTTTTGAAGAAATATGGACCGATGGTTCCACCGTCTCACAAACCACACCAAACCGTTGTTTTTTCTAGATGAAATGACAGCTTTTGAATTTCTTCTGGTTGCTCTACGTTCTAAATGCGTCAATTGTGCTTGTTTATATACCCATTAAGCCAGAAATGGGCCTCATCGCTTAACAAAATTTGTCACGAAAATGTCGGATTTTCTTGGAACTTTTCACGATCCTATAGAGCGAAGCGATGTCCCTTTGAAAGTTCGAGCGGCTTCAGTTCTTGCACAAGATGTAATTTGTTCGCTTTAAATTTAAAATCTTGACGTACAATGCGCCAAATCGTTCCACACGTCAGTCCGAGTGTTTGCGAGCGGCGCGAATCGACTCTTCACAGTCTTCGTGTACACTCTTAGCAACGGCTGCTATTGAAAAAAGTACCTCCACTTGGATCACCTGTTGTATGTCGACTTTAAGAGTGCTGCGTCCAATTTATGGTCGTCGTAAGCGTGCTGTCGGAGCAAAATTTGAGCGTCTAGTGGAAAAATTTGAATTCACAGGCATAGTACAAAATGTTCGCGTGAAAGTGAGACAAAGATATGCACGTAGTGTCGAGAATATTTATACCGCTAGCGCATCAATTGAAGAAGACCAAAATCAGTCTCTCACACGTCGTTTTCAAGCGTTGGACATCCCTGTGATGCCGTTGTGGCGAATTTTGCGATTAGATCTTGGCGTACATCCTAACAAGATCAAATGGACGCAAGATTATGAAGTCGCTTGATCACCAGAATGGTCGTATGTTGATCCGGATTTTCATCGAAAAATCATCTTCAGTGATGAAGCTAATTTCTAGCTTAATGGCTTCGTCAATTAACACAATATGCGTTATTGGTCAGGCAGCAATCCACACGTACTTCATCACCTTTGCGTCCCGAAAAAATTACTGTTTGGTGCGGTTTATGGGCCGGCGGCGTCATTGGGCCATACTTCTTCCGTGATGATCAAGACCGGCAAGTTACTGTGAATCGGAATCTCTACCGCTCAATGATTACCGAATATTTTTGACCTAAATTGGATGATATGGACTTGGTTAATATGTAGTTCCAACAGGATGGCGCCACATGCCACACAGCGAATGTCACAAACGATTTATTGAAAACCAAGTTTGGTAAAGGTGATATCACACGAAATGGACCAGTCCATCGGTCATCCAATTTGACGCCGTTAGACTATTTCCTGTGGGGCTATGTCAATTCTATGGTCTATGCCAACAAGCTAGCGACGATTGATGAACTCCGTACGAATATCGAACGAGAAATTGCAGCAGTATCGGCCGATTTATACTTGAAAGCCATTGGAAATTTGGTTCAGCGTCTGGACTTCTGCAAATGTGCCCATTGTGGTTATGTAAAAGCAATCGAGTTCCATAAGAATTTCATTTTTATCTCAAAACGCGCTCTGATTGAAAAAGTCGTTACAAAGTTTAAATAAATTAAAATCTGCTCATTACTGTAGTTTTCTGGTACACGTCCAATTAGTGTTTAGATTTGTGGTTAAATTGAGAACGAACTTAAATACTATGGATTCCTTTGAAGAAGTTTCTTGACTATATCACAAGCAACGAACTATCTCTCTGGAGATAGCAAAAGCTGCCAACTTCAAGTGAGCTGCTATTTATGTCTCAAAGGTATACTTAAAATGCTAAAATAAAAATAAAAGTAGTTTTTCTCTGATTCGAATTTGAAGTAATCTGAACTTTAGACCTATGCAGAGGATTGATTAATACAATTAATCAGTGATTTGGAAATGAGTTTAAAAATATATTTTTAATTTGAGTTAATGCTTTTGCATACTGAAATAATTTGGAAATATTAATCAATAATAAAAAGACAAATTTAGTTTTCTAATTTTATTAATATTTGGAAAACGTAATCTGGCAACAACTGCCGTTGCATATGATTCTCATTGATGTGAGTATGTGCCAAAAAATTACCGTTTCTGGTTTGAATTGAATTTTACGCTCTCTTCCACACGTTCATTGACGCGGAGAGCGTTGAGCAAGCAAACGAGTGGTGCGCATGCGTCATTCGGTGGGCCTAGGACAAAAATAGCATAATTGGCATGAAAGGATGACTAAATGACTAACTGATTAATTGAAGCGGAATGAAAGAATGGTCAAGTGGATGACTGATTACCGCTTCGTTGGTTGTGTCGCTGATGTTAAGTTCGAGTGACTGCAAATGGTTGGCCGCACCGAACACCGCTGGGTGTGCTAATGTTTGATAAGCACATGACTACAAATATGTTTTTGTTAATATTAAGTAGTGGTTTCTGTGTGGGCAGATATTTTTGGGCGTGAGGATTTTAAGTACTTCAAATATAATAATGTCACTATACCCCTTTACCCAATTAGTACAAAATTTTGTATTTTATGTACTTTTGTGGTATCAACAAAGTTATTAACTACTTTTAGGTAGATTTATAAATGTGATATAATATATATTTCTTTCTGACTAAAAATACTGTATTTTATTTTTTGAAAAGGCAGGCTGGAATACTTTTGTTTTAATGGCCGTCTCCTTTCTTGCAGTCGAGCCCAAGCGGTTTTCGAGATAAATTAAGACAAATTTATATTTTACAGACATAATGGGAACGCATAACGGTAACCAGAAACGACAGATAGTTGGCGTGACCTTTTCATTAGATACCTTACCAGACCCGATCGGTTTACAAATGTGGGAGTTATTCTACGAAAATGATCGACAGTACTTCTACTATTCGGTTCTGGGCGTCTGGTACAAATTTCGCTCTCAGCTAGGAACATAGCACATCAGCAACACCGAGTGTGAACAAGTTAACATCTCATACTTTAAAGCTGAAAGCAGAAAATGTTAAATTTTCACATGACACCTTAACGATCCCGATCGGTCTATAAATTCGGGAGTTATCAGATGAGCGACGGTACCCCTACTAGTCGGTTCTGCGCACCCGGTACAAATCTCCATGTATATATTATTATTATTTAAATGTATATGTATGTATGTATATTTTTTTAGTAAAAAATAAAGGTATATGCCAAAATAGTGATTATCAAAGTAATAGATGCGATAATATGTCTTACTTAATTATTTTTAACTGAAGACGACAGTGAGTATGCACACAATTTTATTATGACAAATTTCCTTCTATTTTTTCCATATAATTTTTTAATATTTTTAAATTATACAATTTCTATAAATTTTTCGAAATTCCTCTCATTTACCTTTCATTTGACACTAAAATCATCAAAATCGCATCAAAATTAGGAAAAAATGCAAATTTCTTAAAAATTTTACAAACTCCTCTTCAATCCCGTCAATTTGACACCAAAATCATCAAAATCGGTTAAGATTTGCCGGAATTACGAAAAATCCCTATTTTCCTTCAATTTTTCAAAACTCCTTTAAAATCCCTTTGATTTGACACCAAAATCATCAAACTCGGTTGGGATTTGCCGGAATTACGAAAAATCCCTATTTCCTTCAATTTTCCAAAACTCCTTTCAAACCCCTTCAATTTGATACAAAAATCATCAAAATCGGTTAAGATTTGCCGAAATTACGAAAAATCCCTATTTTCTTTCAATTTTCCAAAACTTCTTTCAAACCCCTTTAATTTGACACCAAAATCTTCAAAATAGGTTAAGAATTGCCGATTCTACAAAAATCAGCTATTTTCTTTCAATTTTCCTAAATTTTCCAAAACTCCTCTCGAATCCCTTCAATTTGACACCAAAATCATCAAAATCGGTTAAGATTTGCCGAAATTACGAAAAAATTCCAATCTGGTCACCCCAGCCACACGGCGGCGCAAACAAAAAATTTCATTTCCCAAATCGCCAATTTGCACCAGGCACCCAGAATCGCCCAGTAGGTAGCTGCCGCGAAAAATAATTTTTTCGTGTAGCCTACCCCAAAGGCGCAAGTAAAACTGCCTTAGCCACATCTGCAGGACAGCCGGAAGAAAGGGCTGCTGCCACGTTAACACGAATAACTTCTATAATTCGCCACTGATTTTGTGCATTCAGGTACCAAATGAAAGGGCAAACCCGCAGCAATACAACCAACAACAAATAAACATTAACAAATCAGAATAAGAAGACATTTTTGCAGGAACATGCGAGCAAGCAACACTGTGATGAAAAACTCGAATTTTGTATTTATAAAACAAGATGAAGATATCTTTGTGCTACTAGTAGATTGAGATACTTTAATATGTATAGTCTGCGAAATAGCATCATTTCAAATTCACAACATTCCATTGTATTGATATTTTTAGAAGCGCTTCTTTCGCACTGAATTGTAGTGTTTCCATAAAAGATGAAATAAAGTGCGCTATAAAATTATATTTTCAAAGCGATTACCTTTCGTTTGCCACCAAACTCATTGAAATCCGTTCAGTTTTGCCAAAGTTATAGCGAATATACATTATCGATCGCATATTCTGCATTATTACTGCATTATCCACCATTTCCTGTAGTTCCGTGCGCGATAAGCATTTTGATAAAACCCAGCCGATTTCAGTGATTTTGGTGGCAAATGAAAAGTGATCGCTTCTAGAAAACATTAGCATTGTGCACTTACTTTCATGTGTTACGTAAGTATAGCAATTCAGCTAGAAAGAAGCTATTCAAAAACATGCATTAATTAAGAATGTATTGAAGTTGAAATGTTGCCGTTAACAGAATATACTTAAGAAGTGTATTTCTAGTGATTTGTAGCAGGAATATCCTTTCATTTTACTTTATTAATGTGAAATTCTAATTTTTTTATCGTACAGTTGCTTAGAGACATTTGCATCAAAAAATATCTTATATTTGTAGTTTGTTATAATTTTTTTGTACTTGATCGTGTAGCTGCACGCTTGCCCTTTCATTTGGTGGTTGAACGATCGAAATCGGTGCTGAATTATGAAAGTTATTCAAGTAAACGTGGCATCAGCCTTCAGTTCCGGTTGTTCTGCATGTGCTGGTAACGCAGTTCAAAGTGCGCCTTTGAGGTATGCTACACGAAAAAATTATTTTTCGCGGCAGCTACCTACTGGGCGATTCTGGGTGCCTGGTGCAAATTGGCGATTTGGGAAATGAAATTTTTTGTTTGCGCCGCCGTGTGACTGGGGTGACCAGATTGGAATTTTTTCGTAATTTCGGCAAATCTTAACCAATTTTGATGATTTTGGTATCAAATTGAAGGGATTCGAGAGGAGTTTCGGAAAATTGGAAGAAATGAAGAAAATAACATTTTTTTTAGTAAATTCGGCAAATCTTAACCGATTTTGATGATTTTGGTATCAAATTAAAGGGGTTTGAAAGAAGTTTTGGAAAATTGAAAGAAAATACGGATTTTTCGTAATTTCGGCAAATCTTAACCGATTTTGATGATTTTGGTGTCAAATTGAAGGGATTCGAGAGGAGTTTTGGAAAATTGGAAGAAATGAAGAAAATAACATTTTTTTTGTAAATTCGGCAATTCTTTGCCAATTTTGATGATTTTGGTGTCAAATTGATGGGATTGAAGAGGAGCTTGTAAAATTTAGGAAAATTGAAAGAAAATAGCTGATTTTCGTAGAATCGGCAATTCTTAACCGATTTTGAAGATTTTGGTGTCAAATTAAAGGGGTTTGAAAGAAGTTTTGGAAAATTGAAAGAAAATAGGGATTTTTCGTAATTCCGGCAAATCTTAACTGATTTTGATGATTTTGGTGTCAAATTAAAGGGGTTTGAACGAAGTTTTGGAAAATTGAAAGGAACGGAGAAAAAGTCATTTTTTCATAATTTCGGCAAATCTCAACCGAGTTTTTTGCAGGTGTTTTATCTATATACATATGAACATATATCATGAGTACCTATGAGTGTTTTTTGTTTAATGGTTATACTTACGCCTACATCCTTTCTTCTTGCAGCAATTAGAAAATCTACTTTTAATTAGTTATAATTAAACTATTAAATATTTATTTAAGTAACTTTCAAGCATGTTGATGATAATATACACGCATTTCTTTTATAAATCGCTCGTTTTTATATAAATTAACTTAATATTAAAATATGTTATAATATGACATTTAAGCAGATGGTTTTTAGGCTTTTAGACATGCATTTGCTTAAAGCTAAATTTCTAAGTAGTATGTGAAGAATATAGTTATTGTTTAATTATATTTTTATCGTTTTAGACATATGCATTTCATATATAACCATTATCTTTCATTATCTTTTTATTTATCAACTCAAAACTGCCATTTCTCACAATCATGGCATGGATGTTTTACATTATTATGTGTATATTTTAAAGTGATTTTTTTCTTATCACTACTGACTTATTCTAACTAAAAGTAGTTGCTGTTGTATAAATATTTAAATATATGTATGTATATGCTTAATAAATTCTTGTTTTTGTTTTTGTTTAGAGTGAAAATACTTTATCGAATCCATTCAATTATTTTGCTTAATTAATTTATTTATTTTTGCTTACAACCTAATCTAGTGAATCAATATTTTTAGTACAAGCTTTTAGTGAAGCAACAAACTATGAAACGTAATAGAAGTGAAGAGTACGAGTATTTAAAAATTAAGTTGAAGTTAGCTAAAATATCACTAATAAGTAGATATGTTACAATGTTTTTTCCTTTCATTTATTACTGGATAGATTTTGTCAAACCAGATTTCTTAGCTTTGCAGTGCTGGATATATTCTTGACGTACATTTATGGTTACATACAAGCATCTTTAATAAATAAGGCTGGTTTTCTTCCAAGGCACCGCTCGTTTTGTTTCAGTAAATCTGTGAAAATCTGATATTTTGTTGTGTAGATATGTAGAATAGTATATTCGAAGAACGATTGATATATCACAACATTTAACAATTGCTTGTTGCCATCGATTTTAGACTATATAACTTTTTCAAGCTTCTGTCTTCTATGTATCTTCTTTGAGCAATTTTAATCAAGAATATGCCAGCAAATACTCCATCTCTCCTATAAACTACAGCACAACTTATTGTTCGCTTTTGATTTGGGCAATAATTCCATGCGGCAATGCTACCGAGTTTGTTTCCAATGCTGCCAAATGAATACAATTTTTACTCGTTCGTTTCACCACTCACTAATTGCTCGTGAATGGAAGGTAAATACTATTTAATTTATTTTTTATAAACCATAAATCCTATGTAAAAATAGTAAATAGAATAAGTGAAAAAGGGAAAGTAGAAGCTCAGAGTATGGTAACAATTAGATGTTTGGTTAATACTCAAAATTTCTAGATCAAATCACCAATTGTTTTATAATTGTAAAAAATCGTTTGGTTTCTGATGTAATCTACAATTTTTGAATACCACCCTAACCCTACCTTCTCTTTGTGACTTATATTTTTACATAAGGTATGTGGTTTATCAAAAATAAATTAAATTAGGTGCTTATAAGTTGGTTACAAACGACTATATTAGGGTGGTAAGCAAAATATCTAAATCATAAGCAAAAAGCTTTTTTTTTAATATAGGAGTATTCAAAATCTTCGGCCGAAGTAAAATAATATTTTCAAATAAAAAAATTTATGGCAGACAAATCTAAATGTGTTACTTTTCTTTGCTAAGATTTTTAAAAAAGGCGTTCGAAAGGCGTTCTACGTACTTAAATGAGACTTCAATTGAAAGTTCTTTTAGATATATTTATTTTTTCTTCTCTGCCGAAATATCAAAGTGCTGTGCGATTGTTCTGTTACAAAAACACACTTTTGTGATAATTCGTTACTTTTCGCGAATTATGTGTTACTGAAAAGAGCGGAAACAAAGAGTTGGTTTGAAGAGTTTTTTTTTCTTTTTTTTACAACATTTCACAAAACTATTATTACTAAAGATTTTGGAATTAATAGTTGAGACAAATCTTACTTATTAGATTTCCACTAACAAACTAGTAAAAAGTTTAAAATTAATTTTTGATATTTAAAAAATTATTTTCTATTTTTTAATTTAGATCTTTTGAATAAAAAAATTAAAAAAAATTGAATTAAAAACAAAAATTAAGAAAAATTTTTGGAATTTAGAAACTTAAAAAAAATATCTTGAAGTTAAAAACTTAAAAAAAAATATTTTCTTTTCTTAATTTAAATTTTTTCTAAGTTAAATTTAAAAAAAAATTAAAAAATTATTATTAATAAAAATATTTTGTATTAAAAAATTAAAAAAATTATAAAAAAAAAATTTGTATTTAAAAATTAAAAAATCTGGTTTAAAAATTTTTGAAAAAAAAAAAAATATTTTCTATTTTTAATTTAGAATTTTCTTAACATAGAAAATTATTTTCTATTTTTAATGTAAGTATTTAATTTTTGTATTTAAAAAAAATAAAAAAAATATTAAAAAAAATTTGTATTTAAAATTAAAAAAAAAAAATGGATTTACAATTTTTTGGAGAAAAAAAAAGAGAATTTAGAATTTTCTTAACATAGAAAATTATTTTCTATTTTTTTTTTTAAGTAAGTATTTAATTTTTGTTTTCTTTTTTTACCTAATCACACAGCCTTTTACATTTTTTTTCACAATTTTTTTGAAAGCAAACATTTTGTAATAGTTGGAATGGACGAATTTTCTGGCATACCAGTTGCAGCTGATCGGAATGTTTTAAGAAAGAAAGAAGTCCACAGCCTAAATCATAAGATTTCGCAGCATAAGAAAAACTTGGAGTGGTTCTGATAAAACCTAAGTAGCTAATAAGTTATTCAGAATCGAATTAATTATAAAAATTATCCTTCAGAGTCGAATTACTTATAAAAAGGATTGGTTATTGATATAATTGCATCAAAACCGCTGCAGAAGGAATTTTGTTCGAACGTTGGTGCTGGTCATGCAGTTTCTCAAAATTATTTTCGATACCGGTTGGCGGGATAAAAAGCTTTTCGCGGTTACTAGCTGAACAATTTTGGAAGCCTGGTAGAGATTATTGATTTAACAAACAAAATCTCTTTTTTCTCCGTGGGTGTGAATGGAAAAACATATTAAGGGGGGGTAGGGGGTAAGGATTTCATGGTAAAAAAAATGACATTTTTCGCAAATTTATTTCTTAAATATGGATTAAGTAATTTTGTTCGGACCTTTTGTACATTACTGAGTATGCTTTGGACAATATAGAGTAATTTTTTCGTCACTTTTTTAGTTTATAAATTTTACTTTTCCAAAGTCCGTGTTCACTGTAATTTAAAACTACTTGACCGATTCATTTCACATTCTGTACAGATTTTTGACATATAAAATACAGCCCCTCAACGTTTAGTATTTTTTTTTACATTAAGGGTGTTTTCCACCCACAAAATGGCGAAATTTTTTAGTGGAAGTTTTCACTTTAAATGGCAGCCAAAACTTTTTTAATGAAAAAAAAAATTATCAGAAAACGATGGGGGGAAGATTTGATTCAAATTTGAATAATTTTCTTGGTTTTTTTATTTTCGGACAATTTCCAGCCGAGTTACAGTGAACACCGCAAATTGTTTTTTTTTCCAAGACCGGCTTATGCTTCAATATTTCTGCATGAATTACCTTATTTTGTCAAAAGTGTGCTCAATAATGTACAAATGGTCCGAATAAATTACTCAATCCATATTTAAGAAATAAATTCGCAAAAAAAGTATTTTTTTACCTTAAAACCCTTACCTCTCTCTAAATTTATGTATATAGTACTTGCTATCAGATATGAAAGTTTAACTCATAGAAAATAGTATTGAAAAGGTAAATGTCATGAAAGCTGGAACGCACTATAAAAGGTGATGTGAGTATTCATAATATTTGTTCAAAACTTGTGTAAATAAATGGTTATAACATATGATGTTATTTTTCTGGCAAAATTTTCGAAAATGAAATAGTTAAACAATAAAAAATGGATCACTCAAAATTTTGGAAAATTTTACTTAAGCTTTCAAAAAAATTAATTTTTGATCCATATGGTAAAAAAAAAATTATCAATAATTTGGAATGAAGATGATGATGATGAGACTGAGGCAGACTATACAATTATAATTTCAGAGTTTAGAATTCAATACAGAGAGTTGAAATCGATAAATTCCAAATGCAGACAAGCATAATTAAGACACAACGCATAATATATTAACTAAGGAGAATTTTGCTAGGATAAGTGTGGGTGAATTTTTTATTCATTAACAAATTTTTAAAAATTTTGACTAATTATTTCAATTTTTTTTCAAATTTTTTTCTGTTGTGTCTTTTTTTCTATTTGTCTGGATTTAGAATTCAGTGATTATGAGTGCAACTGTCATTGAAATACAGCTATACTTCCAGAAAAAATTTACGCTAACATAAGCGCTTAATATATACTAGCATAAGAGCACTCATATTTAATCACCAAAGTATGTGTTGCAGCTAAATTCAAATAAAAATAAATGTGTCAATATTATTTGTTAATAATATTGCTACACTTACCCACTACCTACGTGGTCCACAAAAAACAGACAACGACGCTGTGGCAACTTGAAACGCTTATAATTTGGCTTACGCTCCGCGAGACTTTGCCGCGGCTGTTAGTTGGTGAAGTACAAGCAGCGCGCTTAATACTAATGAGCGATTCATGGATTGGCAGGTTGGCAGGCAAATAAATACAGGTGGTGCAACGCAAGCTGTTAAGGTAGGCATTTGTTAAAGCACAGCTATACGCACAGCAACGCACAAGTGCTCATTCAATCATTCAAGCACTCCATCAAACAGTCACTCAGCCAGACACACCCGCGCTGCGTGGCCGTACGCTGACACTTACACCACAAATCAAACATAGCTACAAAAAGGCTTTGCTGCTTTTCCTATCACCGCCACTTTTTGTTTAGTGATTAACATTACCGTTATTGCTGCGCGTTGGCGTTTTCGTATTTGTGGCGGCATTCGTTTTGCCGCCCTCGTCACCACGACTTTGGCTGTCGTTGCTGCTGTCGTCATTGTTATTTTTGTTGTCGTTGTTACTGTTGTTATTGTTGCTGTTATTTTCGTTGTTACTTCTGCCACTGCCGTTGCTATTATTGGAGCGTCGAAATTTTGGCGCTATGTAATAGAGACCGTCCTGTTCGCCCGTCGCGGTCAGTTGCGGCGGCAGACGCTGAAAGCCGTTCGCTCGATATAACGGTGAATAGGCTTGTGGTCGCACCACTTGCGGATGTGAGATGTATTCACTGTCCGGGTTGATGGGCGGCAATGGCTGCCGGTAGTTGACCAAAATGTCACGATGCAGCGGAATTTGCGGTTGATATTGACGTGGTGGCGGCAGTTGTTGTTGTTGTTGCTGTCGCTGCTGTGGTTGTAGTTGTGGTGGCGCATAGTATTGCGCTTGGTGTGATAGTGCTGGACCTGCCGATTGTTGTGGCGCTGTATAGCGTTGTAATTGCGGCGGAAAAGGACTTTGCGGTAATGCCGGTTGATAGGGATTAATGTATTCCGCGTCCGGATTGAGCGGTGGCCGATTTGGTGCATAATTCACATATGTATCGTTCTCCAAGCTCCACAGTGTTTGCGGTTGTTGCTGTGGTTGCTGATAATTAGGCTGTGGCGGCGGCGGTGGTTGGCGATAGTTGATGACGCGCCGCTGTTGGAATGGCTCCTCGTAGAAGCGGTTGTTTTGACGTGCATGCAGCGCCGGACCACCGTAGTAGTAGCCATTGAAACCGCGTTGTTTGGGTGCGAAAGCTACCGGTGGCCGTTCAATGCGTTGGTACTGCGGCGGTTGGGAATACTCATTCAGCTCTTGTTGTTGATTCAATGAGACCCAAGGCGCCTGCGTGGTGACATGTGTGCGCTGGTTACCTTGGTATTGACGCGGCTCTGGTTCTACTGAGCGGTATTCGGGTAGCAGTGGTGTTTGTTGTAGATATTTGGCGCCTAAGCGCAGCTTCTTCGAACGCCCTTGCGGTAGAGGCGGTATTTGTTGGTAAGGCGTATCTGGTTGTATTGGCACGAGTGTGGTGGTCGACTGATAACGCGCTTGTTGCTGTTGTTGTTGTGAGTATTGCTCTTCTTGTTGTTGTTGCTGCTGCAGGCGCGCATTCGCCTTCTCTACATTAATGGCTTGGAAAGAATTCTCATCATCTACGGGTGGACTATAGGTGACCATTGGTTTGAAGGGTGCTTCATCATATTCGGCTGGTGGTTGGAAGTCTTCAGCGGCCGCTGTAGGTTGTGCCGGCTCCAAATTCTTTGACGCATCGAAATTGAATTCATATATAGGTTTGGCTTTTGGTGTGCGCGGTATGTTGTTGTCACGCAACTGTTGATTTTGGTAATAGCGCAGTGTTTCGCGTATCGCATTCACCTCCTCTTCAAAGTTCTCTAGGGGACGTGGTTTGTAGACGGTAGGCTCGATCGGCACTTGTGGTGGTCGCTTGTAACGCACCGCTTCTGGTTTGGGTGTGATGTAGACCACATCTTGTGGCAGGTACGGACGTTGTGGCTGCAGCTGTGGTGGCAAGAAGTTGCGTTGGTTTTGAGGCTGAGATTTAAAGGGTCGTTTGCTGGTTGCATACAATTTTATTGGTTTAGCCAGTACCGGCTTTTCGGTAGTGGAGAGGAAATCATCGATAACATTTGTAGTAACACCGTTAGGTTGACGCTTAGCCTCGAAGTATTCGTAGTATATGGGGTTGGATTTCGAAAGTGGTTCTTGGTTATTACGCGGGGTGGTCGGTTCATAAGCGATGGCATTCGGACGCGATTGTGGATATTTGTGAGACGGAAAGATGGGTATGTGAACAGCCACTGGAACAGGGATAGCCTGAATGATTTCTGGTGGCGACGCGGTCGGTGTTGGTGCTGGTGGGGGTGGCGGTTGTTTGCTCGGTTGCACATGTTGTACGGCATGTGGTGGCTCTGGTGTAATGATAATCGTTTTGGGAGAATACTGATGTATTTTCGTGATAACTTTTGGTCGATGCGGCGCCTCAGTTGTGGTTGAGGTCGTAGTTGTTGAAGTAGTAGTAGTACTTGTGGTGGTGGTTGTTGTACTCGTAGTGGGTACAGGTGTACCATAACCGCGATGTCTTGATGGCGTATGGACTTTTTCTGGTTTCTCCAAACGACTAAATTGATTGGCGGGTGGCGGTAGCACAATTCCTGGCACTAATGGACCCGGCGGCACTGGATTTGTGTAGTTACTTTTATAGATAAAAGTATATGCGGGCGGGTAATACAATGAAGGATCATCTTCATCGAAGTAATCGGTACCATTCGAATTATCCAATGAACCGTTGTGTGCAAAAGTGAATGGACCCAAATTTGGGAATGTAATGGGTCGTGCATTATTCAAGAAGGGATTCACGAATGTTTGGTTGTGATATAGCCACGGCGGCGAGGGTGCCGGGTAGTTGTAACCCGGTTCGCCTTGCGCAGTATCTTGAGTCGATCCCGGCCGGGTAAGAAGATTTTTCTCGTTGTCACTGTCACTTTCGGTTGATGGGTAGTTGGCTTCCGCGCCGGCGGGATAAACTGGTATCGATTCGTTAGCGATCGGATAGACGACCGTGAATTTATTATTTCCGATAAACTGTAGCGGCCCATTCTCCTCGAGCTGGACGGGAAATGGTGGCGGGACTTTCGGATTCGGTGGTATTTTGATTTGTCGACCGGGTGCATCGTAATCATCGATGGGAGGCCACGGTTCATCCGGTTCGCCCTCATTGAGATTACCACCCTTGATTACAAGCAAATGATCCTCAGCCAGCCAAATGTCCTCTTCATTGAGACCACCAAATGTGCGTTCATTATCTATGGGCGTCTCCTTATTCGGTAAATAACTAATAACACCAGGTCTTTTGGGCGGTCGTCGAAATATTTCCTTTTCTATTAGCCCATACTTGCCATCACGTACTTGATCAGAAAGTGTCTTCTTTGATTCGTCCTTAATTTTTTTCGACTTAACGGTGTTCTCTTTGCCTGAACCGGCACTCAGACGCAATATACCGTTATCCCAATTATCGAAATCGCCGTCATCTTCCAACAACGCTTCATCATCTGCATTATCATCATCATTCAATGTGGTGTCTTTGCGTTCGGCTTTCATATGAAATGGAACCGCCGTTATAGTTGTAACAGTATGCGTTGGTGTGACAGCAGTTGTGCTCACTTTTGTCAAACGATATGTACTGCTCATGGCCAGTTGTCCTCCTTTGGTGCGCACATATTGATATGCGGGTTTCTGAGTTGTTGAATTACTAGTTGTGCTGTTGGCTGTGATGGCCGAAACCTGATAGGTGGAACATCCTTCCGCATTTTGAATGTGTCCCGCTACAAGACGATGGATCATGCGTGGTCTGAAATGAACAACGAATAGTAACAGAAAAATAATGCTTAACATAAAAGGAAATCAAAATTTTCAATAATTGTCGAAAAGGTGGATCTATATGTACTCCACATCTGCGTGGATAATAGTTCTTTTAAATGTAGTATCCAGCCTATGTAGAGACTTAAGTTATGATTGAAAGGGAACAAATTTTTGTGGAGCCTTGATATAAGGATATAATAAAATGTGAAGTCGGTAAAGTTTGACCGATCAGATGCAGACTACATTTATACTCATACATAAATGTAGTCTGCATCGGAGCAACTGCTCAGCACGAAAGTAATGCTCTCAAAACAAAAAAAAAATAAAGAAAATTCATGCAACTCTTTAATATCTTGTGTTCCTCCAATCCAGGAAGCTGAGAATGTGGCTGATTGACTTCTCCTAGCTCCGAAACTTTTAATTGTTATGTTTAAATATAAAAATATACCAAAAATTTGATTCATGCGAAGCGAAAATTACGAATAATTACAACAGAACAAAAACACATTCGAATGCGACTTTCTCAGCAACAGTTGGAGCGTTTTAAAAAGGATAAAATGGATTTTGTGCGTCGATTCATCACTATGGATGAGACTTGGGTCTATCACCATGATCCTGAATCAAAACAAGAGGCTAAAGAGTGGTGTGAACCTGGTTGGTCGGCTTCGAAAGGAGTTCGTGTCCAGAAATTGGCCAAGAAGGTTATGGCACAATTTTTTTCGGATGCGAGAGGTATTTTGTTTGTGGTTTACTTGCAAACTGGTAAAACAATTAGTTCTGAATATTATTGCAACCTTTTGGACCAGTTGAAGGAAAAACTTCGTGAAAAAAGACCCGGTTTGCAGAAGAAAAAAATTATTTTTCATCAGGACAATGTACCGTGTCACAAGAACATTTTGATTATGGCTAAAATCCTTGAATTAAAGTTCGAATTGTTAGAACATCTACCGCATTCACCAGCTTTGGCCCCCGCGACTTCCATTTGTTTCTAAAACTCAAAAAATGTATGCGTGGCAAGCGTTTTTCATCAAACGAAGAGGTCATAACGGCTGTTGACGCATATTTTGCAGACCTTCCGGATTCTCACTTCAGGAATGGGATCCACAGATTGGAGGATCGTTGGAGCAAGTGTATTAATATTCAGGGAGATTGTACTGAATAATAAAGTGTATCTTGAATCTTAAAATTCTTATCAAACAAAAAAACTTATTGAACAACCTGGTACCTTTATCTTTAATACCGTTTGATTTTTTTTTGTTTTAGCAACTCATTCGGCCGGAATCATGTCAGCAGTTGGGGATCTTTTTTTTGGACCTCCGAACACAGCACATAACTCCGTTATTTTTCAATATTTTTGTAATAAAAAATCTTCAAATATACATAGTTGAAAACCAAAAAACCAACCGAAACAGTCGATTGAGTACTTTTATTTTTTAAAAATTTGTTCATGGGTTACACTGGTATAGCCCCTAATCCACTTATGAATTTCAAATTTCGATTTGTTTGCTTATATATCGAATGTATATATTAAAAATATCTTTCTATAACAGCTGAACCGATCGACTTGAAATCTTCACATGGAAAATTTTTGATAATATGGGCATTTTATGGACGAAATGAACGTATGACACATGAATTGTGTAGGTTTTCAGGAGCTGTGATTACTTCAGATATCCGTTATACGGTGCGAAAGTAGGGAATGTAGAGACACGACTTAATTCGTACCGACATTAACGGTGTTTTGATAAAGAGATCTGATCAAGAGATGATCAAGAATTAAGGTGTCTTTGCCATATACAACTACCGGACGTCTTAAAAATCGTAGATTGACAATTAGAGACCTCGCTGATAGGATTGGAATATAATTTTCTGAGCACAAACCTTTTGTAGAATAATTTGTGTCTAAAACGCGTCAATTCCCGATTGGTGCTAAAATCAGGACAATGCAGCATTCCATGCTGCCTTGGTTCTTCACCACTTTTTGCATAAAACTCGGCTCATATGGTACCGTCATTACCGTATTCGTCTAATTTAACAACGTGAAACTTCCGTTTTGGCACGATTAAAGCGATAAAAAACGATTCGAAGAAGATCTTGAAGGCTATACCTGAACAAGACCTCCTACTGTTTTGAGGACTCGAAAAATGGTGGAAAAGCGCAAAAAATTAAAATTTACATTTTATAAAAAAAAATTCAACTTTATTTTTGGTCATAGTAGTATTTTTAGACTATTATATAACTACGACTACTTAAGGCTCCCACAAGCAACTATTAAAAGCCTTCAATAGCCTGGTATACCTAAGGGGGCAGAGTTGCTTATCGCATTCGTTGGGGTAATTACTTAATTTCAGATGAAATCTAATTTCACTTTAAGTACTTGGGCAACGCCCCGCTTATTAAGCTTAGGTTTGAAATGGTCGATTTATTTTCCTTTAAGGCCCCGGAACTGGAGCTGATTATTAAAGCGTTAAATTCGCATTCACCCGTTTACAACGATAGTGCTTGACCCGCAATAGCCGCAACTGCCCACTATTATTACAAATCACGTGTACAACAAAAAAACAAAACAGTGAAACGCTCACTAGCGTTAGCTGGCAGTAAATCACAAAATGCGAATCGTAAATCGGCAGTCACTTTGAGTTTCGTACGTCTGCTTGTTTGTTTTTGCAAAAAATAAAAATGTATGAAAAAGGCAACTCACGATTTTGGTGTCTGCGGCAGACGCGTCGAATTCGCCGTGCCAGCGCCATTGTTTTCTGTCTGCAGTGTCGGCGTTTCGCGTTGCACGTTGGTTCGCGCCGCAAAGTTGGCGATTTGTTTTGACTGGCGCTGGAGTGGCGGCTGCTGGTGATGATTCGTCATCGCAACGCTTGCTTTGGAATCAATTGATGACGTGGTACGTGACGCGCCACTGCTAACGGTTGTTGTAGCAGTCACAGATGGCGACAATGAAGCCGTTGCCGGCACTTTAGCTGCGCTTGTCACAGCGCTCGTGCGCGCTACATCGGCGCTGGCATTTTGATAATGGCTATTGTTGCTGCTGCCTTGTTGTTGTTGTTGGCCTGCATTGTTGTTCTTGTATGCGACACGCTTTATTTGGCGGCTGTCAATTTGTTTGTTTGTCTTGCTGGCATCAGCGCTCCTACCGACCGGCGCCACTGCATCTGCTTTGCCATTTTGTATGCTCTGCGTCGCTGCTGCGCTTAGAAAGCTACGATTTTGGCGCACATTTGTCGGCGCGCTCTCATCAGCGCCGCGTGTCGGGCGGTGTATTGATGGCGGTGTCGTTGCTGCAGCGGCTTTGAAGTTGGGTGCCGCACGACGCGCCGCTTGCGCCAATGGCTGTTGCTTCGGCGCGCTGAGTGTTGCAGGTCTGTTGGTTGTTGTTTTTGTTCTTGCTGTCGGATGCGTCATCACCGTGGTAGGGCGCGGTGTGCGCATGAGTCGCGGCGCACGCAACGATGGTGGCTGTTGTGTTGTTGTCGACGTTGTACGCTTACCGATGTGAGCGGAAGTTGTCTGCTCCCCTTCCGCCGCTGCGTCAACCATATTTTGGCTGTGTTGTGTTGGTAATAACAACAACAACAGCAACGGAAGTAACGTGATGAGCTGTAAGGTCAACGACTTCATCTGCAAGCAATTGCAAAAACAACAGTAAAGTGAGTGAAGTGCAAGTGCAACGGCAAAGTTCCATAATGAATTTAATCATATAAATTAAGTGATTTAATGTTAAGGTTTTTTCATGTGCATAATACCCATTAAGTGTGTGTGTGTGTTATATATGTGGCATGTAATTTTGTTTAACGTAAATAATATGTAGCTCGTGCAAAAATTTGCTGCAAACAACATCTACCGATTTTAAGCGCGTGTTTCAATCCGCCACTTACAACACCTTTAAAAAATTTGAAAAAAAATCCTCAAACTCGCCCTCTCATATCATCCTATTTGCCTATCTCTTCGTGTACAACTTTAGCTTAGCCGTTATTGGCGCGAATCGTGCAGCGCGCCGAAACGATTTATGGTAATTAGCTGTAATGGATTCCACCATTCAACTATTCATGCAACCACTTGGGCATCTATAGGCGCTGGGGGCTGTCTGCCTGTGTTGATGGTTGTCTGCCTCAAGTTGCCAGACAGTGCGCTGTTGGCGCTGCTGCTCATCTCTTATGCTCGGTCAAAAGCTGCAGCGTTTTATGGCTAGCCTTTGGAGTCATGTTTGTTGGTGTACATGGCACGTGCGGCATAAATTTCAATGTTTACTATACAGATTTATTTATTATGTTGCAAATTGTGTGAATGAGCATTTATTTTGGTTAACGGTGTTAAAAATTGTTATTATTAATTATGACATGATAAAGGAAATCCGAGTTTATGCGAAAATTTTGTTTTGACTTTTGAAGGATTTAGATATGCACAATTATATACTATATTTATGTACCTAAATTGAAATATGTTTTGTTTTTATAAAACCATTATTATTATTAAAAGTTATTGCAGAAAATTGAGTTTTTGCATGAAAAGCGGAACACTAAATAATACACAGTATATACATAATTTAAAAGAGTTTTTTTAAAACGGGTGATCCAAATAGAGATACTTATTTCAATACCCTTTCTGACAGATCACGACGTGAGTCGTGTCATGTGGCAATGTTTATTTTTTATTGGATAACATTCCACCGAATTGACTACCAGAGCACGCAGTGAAGAAAATGTAGCAGCCGTAGCTGAGAGTGTACATGAAGACCGTGGATAGTCGATTCGACCCAACTCGGACTGTCATATGGAACGACTTAGCATAAAAAATACAGCTTGTGCTAGAACCAATGCCGCTCGACCTTCCCAAGGGAGATCGCTTCGCTCTATGGTTTCTTGAAAAGTTCCAAGAAGATCCAACATTTTCGAGCCAAATTTTGTTCAGCGATTGGTTCAGCCTCATTTCTGACTCAATGGGTATGTATGCAAGCAAAATTGTCGCGTTTGGGACGAAGAGCAACTTGAAGAGATTCAAGAGCTGTCATTTCATTCAGAAAAAAACGGTTTGGTGTGGTTTTTGATATGCTATGCGGACTATCCCGCTTCGATTTAGGCGTTGGAGCAAAACGCGTGTCATTCGCCACTTACCAGTCGAAATGCTTGAACGAGTCATCGAAAATTGGTAGGACCATCTGAGACGTAGGCACAGCCGACATTTAAAATATTTTCTGTGTGTAAATTTTAATTGATTGAACGATTATTTATTTACTAAAAAAAAATGAAATAATTATAATAGTTTTATATTAAAATGGACCTTGACCAAAATCGGAAAGTATATCGTCACCTGAAATGCAAAATAACGTAAAAACATTTTCGGAAATTTACAGTGCCAAGAATGAAACACGAAATAAAATGGAACATGAGTGAAACAAAATTTTAGTATTGCTTAAAACTGGTTTATATCTGACCGCAGAACCTGAAAATGTTGGAACATATGTAATATTATGTATGTAATTTGAAGTAGTGAAGCGTAATCAATAACACACTCAACTTCGAATTTTTTGATGATACGTTATTTTGTATTTCAGGTGACGATATATTCTTCAATCCTTTCCATTGACATAAGAATACAACATACTTAAATTAAGTAGCTAACTGCTGCTTTCAAGATGTCGCACGAATGCAATTTAGATGAGTTTTATATTTCGAGATTTGGCTTTCCTAGTTTTATTATTTGTCAACTCACAACTTTATTGTAAAACTTGACGTTTTTGATGTTATACATACTCAGAACGTTTTGACATACGAGGGCAACTTTGTTGCTTACAGTAACTTTAAATATTATCGAGCGATTATTTTTTAAAACTTTCGACTCCGCAAAAATGCATCCATGAACTTAATTAAATTTTTGACGATGAAGCTCCATTATAAGCCAGTGTTTATCAATGGTATCGTGATTTCAAACGGGGTCGTATATTACTCCAAGACAAACAAGACCAGACATAACCACTTGTTGCCAATTGTCATTCAAGAAATCAGGAAAACCAACTAATGAAAACGGATCCCTCTTCACCACGACGATGCGAGCTCTCACGCATCGATTTGATGAGTTATCCTCAGATTCAGAGGGGGAAATGGCGGACAAGGGCCAAATGGCTTATTAATAATTTTACTTCTCTGAAAAAATATAAAGTAACCAGAAAAGCAACGATACTCATCGAAGCCATGTGAAAATTTTAATTTATAATTGGAATTTTTTGCATATGAGATATTCCATCTCTAACTCACTCACTCAGCGTGATTCTTTAGAAAGAATCCATCAAATGCTTCTAACGTTCCAAAATCCAAGACAAAAAGCTTAGCAACATTTTCGATCCAACAGAAATGAAAAATATGATGACAGAACTGATAGTTAGTTGACGAAGAAAAGCCAAGGATCTGCGGCCGACAAACAAAACGAGAAAATTTCTGCGTGGGATATTGCGAAAAATACTATAGGGTCTCAGTGTACATTACCATTGGGACAGAAGCAAAAGTCAAAGACAATAAGTTACCTCCTACTGCATTGGAAACGTTGAAGAACTGCGATGTAGAACTGTACACCATAATTCATAGCTTTCTTCGCATATTCTACACACTTTCTGTGACGAATGCGAGCTCTGAACGCTCTTTTTGGACACTTCGCCGCATTAACACTTGGCTGATATCCGCCATCGTCACTTTCAAATCGATTATGCTAGGAACTTCTGCTTTCGACTACAAGGAACTAGAACACCCTTTATTGGTGCATTTCTTAGTAAAATTTTGTATAACTTCATTTGAACGACCCTCAAGTCGAAATATTTAATAAAAAAACATCTTTAACTTGATTTTGATCGGTCAATTTGTATGACAGCTATATCATATAGTGGTCCGATATCATCGGTACCGATAAATCAGCAGCTTCTTCCAGAAAAAAAGGATCGTTGCAAATTTTCGGATCGATATCTAAAAAAGCTAAAGGCTTAGCTCACTTATATACAAATTGACTCCGCTTGTCATATGCAATTATATTTATACCTAATGTAACCTTTTCAGGGTACACGAGTACAGAGACTATGTTTCGTAGTCAAGAAAAATAGTAAAGCTTCAGTTTGATATTAAAAATTTTGTTACAAACTCTGGAATCATTAATAAAAGCAAAGAAAATTATTAAAGCAACGAACATAATGCAATAAAATTGGACACATTTTTGTGTGACTTTTTTATCGCTGATGGAAAACCAACACCATAGAGCAATTCTCCAGTTTTGCTGTGAACATTTTTAAAAATCTTTGTGAGACCATACAGAATACTCCAGTTTTTTTATGTACATTTTTAAAAATCTTTGTGAGTATTTTGAGTTCGGTTTTATTTGCTTAGATTTATTTTGTGTTAGCCGCAAGTAGCTGGCTGCAAAGCCTTCGAATCGCGAGCAAAGTGGAGGGTAAAACAAAGAGCGGTCTGCAGGCAAATTAAAGCACCGCAGCGAGGTGGACTGCAAAGCTTGTAACAATAAGCGGCATGCAACAAACATGCAACAGTTAGATCGAATGCAATTAATTAAATCTACCAGTGCACTTTTTCTACTTGCTCCATTTGAAACCGGTTTTGAGCAACTGAAATAATTCGGCACTCTAACTTGACTGTCGTTGCAATTTCAATGAACCCGCTAACTGTACTTGTACTCGACTAAGCCATACATATAAACATTGCAATGTAGTTATATACTCAGTGGTATAAACGAATGTAGGTATGTGTATATTTTTTATATGTCTGCGGTGTCTAACGACCAGCATAACGGTTATAAATAGTGAAACAGCAACAGAAATGTTCATCGAAGCGGACTTGATTTAGAGAAAAATTAATTCTATACCCTGAACAGGTTAGATTAAGTGTGCCACGATCGTTGAATCCATGTCTCCTTCTGGACGACTGATAAAAATATTAAAAAGGTGAAGGGTGTGGTGCTTGGAAATAGGCAGGCAAGTGCTAGAGAGATGGCAAGAGATCTCGACATCTTTCTAATATTTCGACATCATCTGTTCGAATGATTTTGGTGGATATCGATCTGCAATTTTGCACACGTTCTTTTCTCCTCAAAACGCTGCTCTTTTGTCAATATCTACTATAGAACATAGCCATAACACAAATTGACCGATCAATAACACTCATTCACTCAACTTCACGAAATTGGCATATATTATTTCTCTAGGTATACCTAGAATCTCAAAACATATTGTTCAGATCGGATCACTATAGTGTATATGTAGTTCACAAATAAACTGATCGATCAAAATCAAGACAAAGATCTTTGTATACCTTTTTGTGTTATACGAAATTTAGCTGTGGAGGGTATTGTAGTTTTGGTTTCTTATTCTCATATTTTGCTGTTTTTTGGTTTTTATTTTTCATATTTTTTTTTTTTTATTATTTTCTTTGATTTATAACCAACAGTGTCAGTCAATTCGCCCGCCGTCAACGTTAACAACGTTCAATTCGCTAAATTGACAATTTTACTGCCATTTTCGTCAATAGGAAATACATGTGACCCCCTCCGCACTGCGTAGAATCACAAAAAAGTCGCGGCGATGAAGAATTCCATTGACCGCTCTGAAATGAAGTTGTTAACCATAGCGAAACATGACATTTGTGATTTATGTCAACATATTGTGGTCCGCACTAATATACAGTTAGCAACAAAAATAACAGCTCACTGAGACGACAAACCTACTTAGTCGAGCTCATGCCGCTTTCAATTGAGGTTACTCACTTGGAGTCATCAGATTGCTACCAAAATTGGTGGAAACGTCAGTGGATGGCGCGTGCAGACGCTTACAACTTGTATTATATATACATATATATATTTATTTTCGACCATATCTTATTCATTCATTTATTTTTAAAGGCAATTGTTGTAATTCATCCGCTTGGCAGTCATGTAGACAGACATACTCTTATAGTAGAGAGGCCATCATAGGCGATGATGACTTTGGGGATGACTAGGCCAATACATCTTATAAAATAGTTGATATATAAATGTATGTGTGTTGAAAAAATTAATTTTTTCTATGAATGTTGCATTGTGCAATTTGTTTTGATCGTCAGGCGGGTTATTAGTGCAAGTTCAACGTCGTTGCGACTAAGATCGGTACTTTGAAGAATCTCGACTTTTGAGGTCATGTACATACTAGTGTTTTCTTTCTTTACTTGTAACACACTGCAATAAAATGAGTGGTATGGAATTGATTTCCGATAAACTGTCAGTTCGTTTGTCTGATCATCTGTCGAAGCAAGCGATAACATGATGAAAATTATGATATTGTGATGAAACTTGAGACAAATGTTTCTTGGCTTACATGGAAGGTTGATATTGAGAAGCACGTGAGCAAGTGAAAACTTTGATTAAATAATAACTTTCAAAGAGATCATGATTTCAATTTTATTTTATATCCAAAAAGTTCGGTTAAAATAAACAGACCAAGGTAGACAATTAAAGCATAACACCTATATGTAGGAAACAAAAGATAAAATAACAAAAATACACGGAAAAATAACTATGGGTCGTGAAAAGGAAGGAGCGAAAGCGTGGTTGAAATTTAGAAATTCAGCTTCATCTTATTAGGGGTTACATAGGCTTACAAAACTATGTTTTTGAAGCCGGTTGGCAAGATTTCTCGAGACCTACTCAACCTATCTCATTGAAATTTTACATAGGTCTTTGAAATACCATTTTTTAATGAATTGGATGAAGGATTTTTTCGATTTTTCACTGAAATTTTTATTTTTTTGTGAAAATGCCTGCCAAAAATTCAATTTTCAGTTTTTTTCCTTCGTCCAAGTTCTGAAGTTAAGGTTTAACACGTATTATTTTCACTTTAGAATTTCCTGTAAGGATTCTGCTAACGCGGGCGCATCTTTTTTCCGAGCTGTCGCCAGAGATGGCGTCGCAATGGCTGACCTTAAAATATCTTATTCCACAAATTTCAGAATTCATTTTGTTAATAGTGAATGTTTGTAAAAAAAAGAAATCTAATAAAATATTTCATTTTTTTATGAGAAAAAAATTGTTGAAAAAAGGCTGTTTTTTACCTGAGGAAACCTATGTAAATTTAATAAATTTTTAAACAACATCCCATAACAAATATATTTTGAAAGAAAGTAAATAATATGTGAGAAAACATACATATTTCCATATACATATGTAGTATTGAAGGGACAACCATTTTGTAATGCAGATTTTAGTAAATTATTCTCTTTGAAAACCAGTTGCCCGAAGTTGACATTTCTGTATACTAAAACAAGAGATGCCCAAGATTAGTAGTTATTTGTAATGCAATTTTTAGTATACGATTGTCTATTGGCTAGAATTTGTATAAAATAGGGCGGTGGTATAATTTATTGGAATATCTAAAGTAAAAACATGCACGACAAATTAGACAAGAGGTTTATTAAATACCAAGATTTACGATTATATTTAATTAATACCACATATAAATGTATATGTTATATATAAAATATGTACATATATGAGATTGATATACAAAACGGGATATGTAGTCTTGGCTATTACAAGCATTGCTACATTTTCCGATTATTGAATTCCCAACCCAAACATCTTAATTACACGTTTAAATATTGAATTTCAATTAAAACTTATCGTGGAATGAAATCAAATAATTGCTCAACACAAGCGATAGATATCAGCACCGCCGTTAATTAATAACAGAATTAATCAATATTGCACCTCCATGCATGATGAAGGAAAAATAGAATGAGCACAAGTAACTATGAGATATAAACCTTTCTAATTAAAAGCGGTGCTGGCAATTAATTAAAATTCTAAAAAAATATTAATTAGATCTGCTAAAAGAACTAATTACAATAATAATACAGATGGGAATACAAAACAGATTAAAATTACATATATATATGTATAAATATGATATAGTTACAAACACACACGCGGGTGCATGCTGCAAGCCAGTTGGTATTTAATGTAACGTGTAACGGCTCTTTTGCGCTGACTATCTGGATAATAATAAAATTGTTGCACAGTGGGTGTGTGACACACCCGCGGCAATGGAGTTGGTTGCATGCAGTGCGAAAGAATGAATTTCAATTGCCAGCGAGTGCAATGGCAACAAAAAGCGTTGGAAAAGTGTTCGCACACCCAAACACCAGAGCGCAGCACAGCCTTTACCGGTTGGCGCATTGCATGAAGGCAACAAAAAATATGTTCCAAAAGTAGCCGCGAAGTGCAGCCATTAGTTGGCTTGATTGCTGTTGTTGTTGCTGTGGCGGCGAAGTGTGCGAGCGCTTACTAATGATACCGTTAGTGGCGTTTTATCGCCACCGCTTGGAGTAACTCTTTCGGTAACCGAATGCACACCGAATGTACGCCGTTACTTCTAGTTCTAGCCAACTCGATTTGGCCAGGCATATATGTATGTAAGTACGCCTGCGCGCCTCTCGACACCTTTTCTTGGCCGGTTTAAGCCGTTAGCAAAAAAAAAAATATATATATTTAATATGTTTACTACGCCAGTTGTTTTTCCACTTTTTCTTTCTGGCGCGCTTTAGGATTTTTTAGCTTCTTTTCTATATGTGTATGTATATAAATTGGCAAGTAGACGTTTAATTATTTTGTTTCTTTTTACGCTTACTAATCAAATGTGAGTTCGTTGCTTTATTTATTTATTACACAATTCTTTGTAGTTTTTTCAGCCTTTGTTATTGTTTGCGGCGGCTAATTGGTTCAAAAGTGGTTGCAAATTTACATTACATGAGCGCTAGCGTACATACATATATGTGGTATGTGTGTACGTGTGTGTGTGTAGAGATGCATGTATGTGGGACGTTATCTACGCGGCGCATATTTCCATCGGTCTGCCTTTTCTTTGTAAGATTATATTTTATTTACGAGCGGTTATTTTCGATTTTGGTGTGGCACATTCGAAAATTGAGTGATTTACGCCTTTGGCCTTGATTTGAATTGCAGTTATTTCTCTTGTTGGTAAATATTTTTCTATCAACCGTTAACATTTTCTCAAAGAAAAATAACCAAGAAATTAGAACTTATATATTCTTTATGATAAGACTGGTATGGGTGCCGGGTCATAGCGGAATCGCAGGAAATTGTAAAGCTGATTAGCTAACAAGCTAGGGTGCCAGAACCGCTATCGGTAGAACGGGAGCGGGCCCAAGATTGATCGCAGGAGACCTAGTGATCTCTTTGCTCTCAGTAAGGTGCCTAGTTGTAGGGCTTTTAATAGGCCATTGTCTTATTGACGTCCATGCTGTAAGGTTGGGAATCTTACCAGACGCCTTTTGCAGAAGCTGTATGGAGGAAAATGAGGTGTAAACAACTCAACACTTCTTTCTTGACTGTCCTACGTTTGGGTGGTCAAGACACTTGGGAGCGTATATCTTCAGACATCCCACCGAACTGGCGGGAGTTGAAATTAAACGCCTGTGCAAATTTGTAATAACTACGTCCAAGCGGTATTACAAAGCTTTATACGGTACAAAAATTATATATGGTATACAAGTATTAGAAAGAAAACCATAATTTTTCTAACAGAAGTCTTTACGAACTTGTATAATTGTATAAATGCATTCGGGTTATGTTATATGGTGTTAGAAAGTGAAGATTTTCAGACAGTTTTGTGATTGCTTGACTCAGTTTGGTTTGAGCAGGTGCCAATGATGAACACTACGCCCGATTTTAGATTTTTCTTCGAAAAACGATGAAAACGCGAAGCAATCAACCGTCTGGAAATGTTAGTAGCGCTTTGAAAGGTTATTTATCGAAAATATCGATAAAATAATGGAAATCGAGGACTTCGATCAATCGATAAGCGCTCTTTAAATTGCAGAAGAGTTATAGGTTAAACAAAAAGCAGTTTGGAACCAAAAATCGGAATACAAAAAGTAGCTCTATGTATTGGTAATACACGAGATAACGAATTAAAAACTCTTGGATCATCGAATTTCCATCTGGGAATCGTTGCTACATCGCAACAAAATCAGTACATTTCCGTAACGTATGTTAATAATGGGGCGCTATAAATGAAAAAAAGCTTAGGCGAAGGCAATTTTGACCAATAGAGGAATTATGTTCTATTATGACAATGCCAGCTTCTTTAGGAACGAAGCATCGTACTTGATGCAAATTGGAGCATTCGAACTAAGCTAAATAAAAACCTTCAATTTAATGCAACAACCACGGATTTCTCTATACTAGACTTCACTTATATATTTAGATTTTTTTTTGGAAAATATATATCTAACTTACAACTTTATTGTCGATATGCATATTTAAATATCGAAAATGGAATATCAAAAACATTTTACAGAAATTACCATTTAGGAATTAAAAATCGAAGACATTGTTCACTTATCAAATGTTTAAAATCCATGGCTGCTCATGTGAATAGAATGTTCTACATAGCAAATTCATGTGTATTGTGAAGATTAATTTGTATCCTACAAGTGTGATGCACCAAATGATCTATGATAATTTGTTTAATATTTTCGGAGACTTGGCTGAAGCTGGATTACCCTTGATTTTGATCGGTCAGATAGTATGGCGGCTATATACTGAATTAGCTCAATTTGAGTAATACAAGTATGTTCGAAGATTATAACCTTGCCTATTAGAATAATTTATGCCGAATTTCGTAAAGGTATATTTTTAAATAAAAAAAATAAAAAATTTAAAAAACTGGGGGAGTAATTC
The DNA here is from genome assembly GCF_016617805.1 of Bactrocera tryoni. Lineage (NCBI taxonomy): Eukaryota > Metazoa > Arthropoda > Insecta > Diptera > Tephritidae > Bactrocera > Bactrocera tryoni. Next base: position 34,381,877 of record NC_052502.1, on the reverse strand, counting down.
ACGAATATATAAAAAGACAAAGATTTGATTTTGTTTTAAATTTGTGAAAATACCAAATGTGCGCGTATAATAGTACAGCAAAATTTCTATAAACTTATATATTAAGTAAATTTTTTAGAAGTTGAACGCTTACTATTCGAATAGTCGAAAACGAAAGGTTAACCGGATAGACGAAAATGAGCAGTTAATCGAATAGTCGACGACTTACGACTATCCGGATACTGCAAACCGAATATTATTATTTGAATAATCCCCTATTCGGTTAATCTCGTTAATAGATTAGTCGAATACCAAGGGCTGTGGTTTCAACGCTAATTTTTAGGTGTTGCAAACTTCGCGTATACCGAACCAGTACAGAAAATACGTAAGTCATTAAAAACGATACACAATGAAATTTCCGAAAGGAGTAACAGAGAGATCAAAGTGAAATGGAATGTCTTAATGACATGCTAAGATGATACACAAGAGCGCCGACGAAACTCACGCGGTCTCGAAAGAATTGTAAGACTAAGTGACAGGTCACAACTTACTGACAACTCATGGCAGCCGGAAAGACAATATATGTAAGTAATAATGTTAGAAGTCGTCTCAGGTATCTAGGAGCTTCGTAGTTCAAGGGACTAGGTGAGGTATCAAAAACAGATATGAAATCGCTTTCAATGTTTGCAAAAAAACTTGATTGCATGACGAATACTTCATTACTACTGGCATTACTAAGGACCAGTAGGTTTACTATATGCATTACGCGAAAGTCGGCTAGTATAAGTCGATTTCAAGAACTACTTACTCTAAGTCAATAATTTATGGCCTCGATATTTTCGTGTACAAAAAAAGTGTTTCTTTATGAAATTAGTGAAAATTAAATAAGTAAAAATCTCGTTCACGAAACTAAAATAAATTGTGTGACCTCCTTTCATACACAGTTTTACCTTTACGACACTATGTCAAGTACTGTTGAGCTGACCGTTCACTACTTCCTAACGTTCATTTTATCAAACATGTTTGCCTTCTGATATGGAATGTCGAGTTTTTCTTGCAAACAATGAGTTACCGCACAGTTAATTGTGGTAAATCGGAAATATAAAAGCAATTATTAAGCATTTCATTAGAGTGACAGTACGTAGTTAATCTACAGCGATAAGCACCCTCGTAATAGTTTAACATATTTAATAATATCAAAGAATTTTTTATGCAATCAACTTGTAGAATATGCATACTAATCACACACTTGCAGTAATGAGTCACATATTGAAAAGCAGCAACAAAAAGCAATTTCTCATAGTTAAATATTAAAATAAACAGGGCAATTGCATAAAATGAATACTAAACCATGTTACGTAAACAATACAAGTAGCCAATGTGTGTTAAACGCAAGACAAATGATGATTAAATTTTACATAATCGGTTATTCTAATTTATAGTCAGCGCAGAATTAGAAATGCCTGACTTATACCCATAGTATTTGCACTATTTGCACTTGAAATGAGTGCCTGAGAACCAAAAGTGCACAAGCCGTGAACTGGTTTGCATTTCCGTTTAGCCGTTAGTTATGTAACGGAATTGGGGTGTGGTCGCGACATTTTAAACCCATATATTAAGTATTACCATACCTTTATTTTATTGCTATTACAATTACGGTTATTCTAAATTATTAACGCGCAAACCAGTTGTGCCAGTCTTCGAGCTCTAAAATAACCTGGAGAATTTACACAATCACGCCGCTGACACTGACATAACCAAGCGCCTGAACAACAACCAATAAGCTGGATTCTGCGCGCGCATGCGCAAACGCTAACCAAAGCAGTAACAATTTGTTGAAGCAAAATCAAAAAGTGCATATTTATAATGAACAAGTTAAAGTGGTAGTCAAACTGAACTGTCATAAAGTGTCACCATTTACCGTTCGAAATGCAAGCAGCAAGCAGCCGAGATGACAGTCAAAAGCGCAAACGAATTCGCTGAGCAAAAGTAATCGCTTAAATTGAATTGTCGTTTTGGCTTTTCGCAAGTTGATTGGCTGAATCGCAACAAAAAACAAAAACAACTACAAATTTGTCGAAAATTGTAACTGGAAATATTGGGTAAATATTGCTGTATATGTGTTTAATAATATTTAGAATATTTTTAGCGAATTTTATTTAAAATTCTAACCGCACTCCACAAGCTAATTAACGAAACTGACCGAACTTGTCAGAATTTGCCCAATTTTTGTTGGAACGCTGGTTTTAATTTAAATTTTTCTTTTTATTTTATTTTTTATTTAATAATATTTGAATTGCATATGTAGTAACACTCTCGCGTGTTAACGACCGCTTTCTACATGCTCTAGTTATCAAGTTTTGCCGCGCACAGCGAGTATGTAAATATTTTACAAAAATATAAATGTAAATTAGCAAGAAAAAAGGGAAAAACGTAAAGCTATACCCTTAACAAACACAAAGTTTCCTTACAATAATTTAATTTGTCTTGATCGGTTTGTATGGCAGCTATATGCTATAGTGAGCCGATCTGAATAATTTCTTCGGAGATTATACCATTTCTTCGAACAATAATTCATGGCAAATTTCATGAAGATATCTCGTCAAATCAAAAAGTTATGCCTGATATCGTTGGTTCAGTTTGTATGGCAGCTACATACATATATGCTATAGTAGCCCGGTTCCGACAAATGAGCAGTTTTTGGTGAAAAAAGGACATGCACAAAATTTGTGATCAATATCTCACGAACATCTCTTAATCGACTCAGCTCAAAATGGTGATCATTTATATAAATAAATGCTATAGAGTATCCAACATTTCCTTCTAGGTGTTACAAACTTCGTGGCAAACTAAATACAACCTGTTCAGGGTATAAAAACTACAACAATGCTGCAAATGCCCACTTCAATTGCATAAAATCCAAAATTCTAAAAAAGAATGAGCGCTTATTAAAATCACGCGATGATAACAATTCAAAAATCACAATAATAACAAAATCATAATAACAACAAAAGTCAACATAATTTTTATATCTAAATTTTTTTTATTGCTAAAATTGTGTGCAGAAAGAAAGTCCGCCATCCAGCCATGCGCAAACTGCAGCGTTTGCTAAAGCCCTATATGACATTCAGTCACTGAAATTTTTTAAGTACACGCGTACGAGTACATATGCCGTTAAAATTACGCTCATTTGCAAGCAACAAATACAACAATAGAAAAAACTACGAAATGCGTGTCAAATTTGCATATGAATACATGTATATGCAAACATACATATGTACATATATAAAGACCTCCGAAGCTGCGTTCACAACGCATATGCGGGCTTTGCACCCACATACCGGAACTACAGTCAAGCCTCACTTGCTTTTATTACGTTTTATTTTCATGAAATAATGTGCAAAGATTAACATTCTCACTTCAAAGGCTTTCTTAAGTGATAAAGCTTAGTTCAAGTGTCATAAGTGTCAGGAGAAATTTGCATTAACTAGCTTTCTTTACATGTTGAAAATAAATTAGTAAAAAAAAGTAGATCATTAAAAAAAGAGGCGGAATTTCCTTCACTGTACGAGTATGACGTCAGCAATTTCAAGAATATGCTATTTTCTATTTAACCGGCAACGTCGATAATAGAATGGTTTTTTAACTAGACAAAAGCCATTTTATCCCCACACTTGTTGAAAAAATCCATTAAAGGAGGTAAATATGGTTTTTTTATGGTTTCTGAACCAAACAATTTTCTTCAAAAATCGGATCCTTAATGAAAAATTATTTTTCCGTTTTCGATACTAGCCTGCATTTATTTAATGCTACGTGGACCCGTCCACGCTTCACTGTGGCTGATACATAGATAATACAACTACTGCCATCTATATGATTTCTATAAGTTGGATTATAACTATTAGTTAATGAGATATATTATTTTTGTGAAGCAACATGTGTTAGTTTACAAAAAAAATGGATCATATAGCATTTCGTGTGTTAATAAAGTATTGCTTTCTGGGGAAAATACTGTTGAATATGGGCTCAGGGAAATCTACAGTTGAAAAAATATTTGCTAAGCTGGAAACAGGCGGTATGAGCACCGAGGACAATGATGCTCTAAAGAGGCGAAAGCTCTGTGCAAAGTGGGTGCCTCGCAAGTTCATAATCCAACAAAAACAACGAATAACTGATTCTGAGAAGTGTTTGAGTGCTCTTTAATCGTGATAAAACAGAATTCTTGCGTCAGTGTGTGACAATAGAAACATAGCTGCATCATTTCCCACTGGAGTCCAATCGACTGTCATTCTAGTGGACTGCACACGATGAACCGGTTCTCAAGCGTGGAAAGACGAAAAAGTCTGATGGAAAGATTATGACATCAGTCTTTTGGGATGCACGTCAACGACAGATTACTGAGCCAGTTATAATCTACTTCACTGCGTATTTGGTTGCAGTTCTTTTTTACTGTTACAAATACTTAGCAATTGTATTATTTTTAAGGAAGAATCTGTTTAAAATTGTACGCATATATTCAAATGATTTCTAGAAGAATGAATTTTGAACAAATGGTTATTATTTGAAATATAATTTTTGTATTTATGACTTGACATAAAGAGATAAAAGGTATCCTATGTCCTTACCCTGGTTCTAAGCTACCTCTCCACCAATTTTCAGCCAAATCGGTTCAGCCGTTCTTGAGTTATAAATGGTGTAACTACCACAACTTTCTTATATACATACATATACATATATAGATTTGCATTTGAACTTCGAAATTGAGCTTGTTGTAAACATTTTTGCTAAGTATTGCATATAAGTTCCTAAACAAGTAAGATTAGATGTATGGAGTAATTTCATATAAAGTTTCATCCTGAAATAATACAGCTATTATACATACATAACTTCACCTAAAATGCAAAATAGTGTAACATCACTTTTAATAAGTTTACAGGCGAAGGAAAAACGTTGAAATAGAAACTACTCATATTGAAACTAAATTTGAGTTTTGGTTATATGTATGTAAAATGGTTATACATTGGTTATATCTGACAGCGGCAGCTGAAAATTTATATATAGAAAAAGTAACCTTGCATTTTAGTGCTCCTATCCAATGTTCAAAAGGAAGAGTGCCAAACTAACTAATGATTATAAACCGATTTGTCTCCTTATAACAACCATGTTATCTTAATAGCTAAGTCATGACAGCTCAAAAAAGTACGAAAGCCTGACAATACGCTGAAAAATAGGTAGGAATATCCTTATGACAAAACAAGGAAATTAATAACAATTTTTTGGTGTGTGCTGAAAGTCGGAAACGTGCTTGATTTCAGTGATTATAAACTAAAATGTGGCGAAAAAAAATTACTCAATCCATATTAAAGAAATAAATTTGTAAAAAATATCTTTTTTCCCTTAAACTAACAAAAAAATATAATAATAATTGATAACTTTAAATCTAGTCAGGAGTCACAACCACTGCTTTACACAATGTTATATTTAAAAGGACCCTAAGTCGTTGGCCATTCCCTTGATTCCCTTGCTTCAATTGTCCACCTATGGGGTGTCAAGTGGAAGGAGCATTTTACTGGAATATTACCTTCCATGCGAACGACATGGCCTAATCGGCGCATTTGTTGGAATTTTACACGCTTAACTACATATATCCATGTCGCCGTTGGAGCTCATATAGTTTTGTAACACTAAGAGTAAAACTTAAATCAAACACGAATCAACTTTCTACTTCTTCTTCTTAACTGGGTCGATCCCACCGAAACATATTATATAATGACCTCAATGTTTACTTAAGCTTTAGTGTAAATACTGCAGTTAAAAACTTAACTCTTCTCTTTTTCTTATTGGCCTAAGATTATACATAAAGGAAAACTTTTATAGACATAGTATGACTAGCTGTATTCGATTCGAAAAACGTTAGTCTCCAGGGTATCGAACAAACTACATCATATGCTCTAAATAAAGGTCATTGCTTGTGGTGCAACTTTGCACTATCAAGTCTTCTGACACATGCGCAATAGTGTTATGATTCTTACTTAGTGGAGAAGTTATTTAAAAAAAACGTTGCTGAAACCTTTATTTTGGTTTTCGATAAAGTTTATTGATTGATTTTAAAAATCTAGTTCTAATGATTTAAAATTACAAGAACAGAAGCAAATTTGTATTTTCATTTGCCTTTTGAATCATTCAGAATAGTAAAACTGATGAAAATAGCCAAAACAAAACTTAATAGCGGCTTTACCACTTTAATCAGGTATGCGCATACTTTCTCGCATGAAATCAACTCGATAAATTTGTTGTTGCTTTTGCATTTAATTTAAACAAGCAAATAAATGGCGAATCGAAGACAGCTAATATAATATACTATGATTACTCTTCACAGCTTTAAACTATCTCGATTTGACTTTATAAAAAAGTTAAGAGGAAAGGTACATAATGAAAACCATTTATACAAAGCTGTTTGGTGCATCTTCAAAGCTTTTATTGCTTTAAAGAGTATAGTCCATTTTACGGTTCAGCGACCAGTAGGCAGATGTACCATAACACATATTCCTTGATTGACTCGCAATTACAATGAGAAGGCGTCAGGCTATCGGGCAAATTAATCCGGTGAGAGAAGATGTCACCACTATTAACTCAGGAGCTTTGATTAAACTGGGTTAAGTAAGGTGTTGATAAAAGAAGGCGGCACAATATCGTCCCAGTCCTCATCGTTCAATCTAACATAATTTAAGGGGATATACCAGAGTAACACTTTCAAAAAATCGATTTGTTTTTACTTTTTCGATAGTTTATATTTACAAAAATATTCTGTGAAATCGGCAAAGTCATATCTTGAATAGTTTTTGAATGGAAGCGTTCGAAAGAGCGACCTCTCGCAAGTATAAATAGGATAGTTGAAACTTTAAACGCGTTATTCTCGAAACGACATTTTTCAAAATTGCTGACAGCATAACTCAACGAGAAATTGACCTTTCTAATCTGAGTATTCTTCAATATATTTACTACACAATGACTTACGATCTCTTGAATGGTTGAAAATTGTCAATTTGGCATTAAAAAAGGACAATTTTTTTACTTAAAAAAAGCGAGATATTTTTCAAAAATCGTAGATCATTGTATAGGAAATGCAACTTTAATAATTTTTTTGATTTTTTATGTTTCAGCTGTTCATTCGGCCGGAATCATGTCAGCAGTTGGGGATTTTTTTTTGGCAACTCCTTTATTTTTCAATATTTTTGGAAAAAAATCTTAAAATATAACTGAAAATATACTTCATTTTGCCCAAAGAACTTCGAAACATTCATTTGAGTACTTTCTTTTAACAAAAATTCAGGAAATCTAATTTTTCATAGGTTACACTAGTATAACCCCTTAATAGTCTGCTCTAGAATTCCCATGAAACACAAAATAAAAAGTAAAGTGTCTATCCAATAAAACAGACTTTTAATTAAATTATCACAAAATCCTAGGGCTTTAACCTTTCTACAATTTTGATCCATTTGCAAGTCGAATCTTTCAACTCGAAAGAAAAACTTTTATTATCAATTAACAGTTTATAAATTGCAGCTGAAATCGATGGCACTAATTCTAATGTAGCAACGCAGGCAGTATGATACACATTTATAGTAATAAGTCAATGGACCTTCAAATCACGTTACCAATTTATTGTTGAGACAAAGACATTTGCTTCTCGTAATAATGCTCCCTATAGTTTGTTAAAAAGTGAAAAAATAGAAGATAAATGATTTTTTACTTTGCAATGAGCATACTATAATCACATCTCAGCAACTGAAAATTAGCTAAAAAAGTATTGGCATGGAATTTAACCCTCCCTTACTTATTTTTTTTTTATTTAACACAACATTATCGTGGTCGGCACTTGTCAATTTTAATGGGTGCAAACTTGGCGGAGTAGTAGAACACCTGCCCTGCCTAACAAAGGCGCACGTATCACTACACACTGTTTCCGTTAATTTGCCTTTCTTGTCGTCGTCGCTGACGGCATGAATATTTGTTCGAGTATATTTCCGTAATGTAGCCGCTGTGCTGTTATTGGTTTTGTTGTAGAGTGACGCTGAACAAACCAATCACAAGGGTATGTGCAGACAGGTAAAAAAGTAAATAAACCGACAGGCAGACAGACGAACATGTCAACAAGCAGCACATTTCAATAGACCACGAAGCTGCCAATACTGCCGAAGCAGAGCTGAGCGCACTTGTTATTTTTATTGCTGCTGTCGACAATGATGGCCAAAGCTCACAACAATCTGTAATGGCTAATGGCCAGCAGATAAACGAACAATAACGCAAGGTATTGGGGAGCATACACATGTTTGCGGGTAAATAAGTAATTGGGCATTCTGCCGATGTCCATTTGCACCAAACACCGAACATTTACTTCACTTTGCGCCGCGTGTGTGCGTTGTTTGTCGGTGCGCGCAGGTTCGCTGCTTAAGTCTTTCGTTTGTGCGGCGCTTCGCTGCGGTAGTTGGGTTTATGTGTGCACATTAGTATGTATGTTGGCGCAGCGTGGTAACTTTTGCTATTTGCTATAGTTGTTGTTGTTTTTGGTGCATTTCATTAAATGTTGCATGCATTTGGCATTCTCTGCTCTGTGTGGTATGCGATAATAAATTGTGTAAATTGTATAGCATTTAAAATTGGTGGCATTTGTGGAGAATTTGTCTATTGCATAACAATTGTAGGCATGAGTGTATGTGTGTGTGTGTGTGCTTACTTTCTAACATAACTAAAAAGCTTACTGTAGGTGAAGTGAGTGAAATTCAAATATAAAGATTTTTATATATGATAGTGATTGAAACATAATGGCTCCACAAGATATCATTCATGCATAATTACTTCATTTCACGCATTAAAATTCTTATTTTATGTAATAAGTTAACAGCTTAACCACCTCGCGATGCTTACACGTTCGTTAAAGTTAAGAAACTTTTCGAAAACATGCGTTCATATATACATATGTACCTATGGTATATACTAGTTTAGTAGTATATATATATGTATAAGTATTAGGGTGAGTCAAAAAGACCAAATATATTTTTTCCCTTTATACTGGGAAAATTTGAAATTTATTGAATATTTTTAAGTGCGTTGAGCTCATATATTGGGTAGTCGAAAACGTCTTTTCGTATTTTGTCAATAGATTTCTTTGCAGTCGTATATCTCCAGTGCTACCAATCACATTGTGTCATATCATATAGTGTTGGAAAGGTGAGATTTTAAGCTTCATTTAACCAAAAAAAAATTCGGGGAAGTTGAAAAAAAGTTACAGCTGTTCAAAAATTAGTGAACATGATGAAGAAATTCGCTATATTTTGAAATTTTTGAAGTTTTGTGAATGAATGAAATTTGTGAAGTTTACGGAGACGATGCTGTATCAGTTCGTGTAGCACAACAATGGTACACTCGCTTCCGTTCTGGAAATTTCGATTTACACTAATGAAAGCTTTACAAAGATGAAATAAAGTCTCTAGCGAAAAAATGGCAAAAAGTGGTCGACCAAAATGTTACTATTTTTGTTCAATATAAATATAAAAAAAATTAAGTTAAAGTTTGATTAGAAATACGAAAAGACTTTTTCGACTACCCATATTGGAAAGAAGAATTCATATCTCACAATCTATTACTTGATAAACAATTCTCGTATCTTATATTTTTAAGAAATTCTATTTTCTACAAGAATTATCACTTACAATTTTTCGTAGGGTACGAAAAACGTGCAAAAATTATTAAAAAAGGATTTAAAAAAAAATCAAAAAGCCTCTTCCTTCCTTTGAATATAATAAAGTCATATTTCAAGCGAACTTTTCTGACGTTCTACCAAAAAATTCTTCACATACAAAGTGTAAAAAAATATTTTTTTTTTATCCACCCTAATACATTATACATAAATATATACAAAACCATATGTATATAAGCACTATAGCAGTATTGTGATGGATTATCTGCGCTGTTTGTGGTAAATTAAAATTGTTGGTTTTGCTTGCGTTTTGTTACGTCAACTGACTTTTGTTTGACTTGCACATCTGCCACTCGGTTAGCTGGCTGCGCGTTTGCTTACATACTATTTCGATGTGCTATTTGTCGATTATTTTGCAGATATTTTGCAGATATTTTGCGCAGCGTGAAAGCACAAGTGATGCCCCAGTTACGCGCCGTGAATTATGAGCGTGCGTTTTGTGTTCCAGTTTCTCGAGTTTTTTTTTTTTTTTTTTTGATATTTGGTGAAATAGTCTTTATTTTCAAATCAACTTACTAGTCCAATTTCGAACGTCTGATTAATGGCATGGTTTTGAGGAAGCAATTTAACCGCATACAAGTTATTAGCAATAGTTTTTCCATGGAGATTTTTAAAGAATTTATTGTGTTGATTTCTATATTTTGACAAAATTTAATTTATTTTACTTGTAGATATTAGATGTCTTCGATTCACCATTTTTATAATATCTAATTAAAATTGTATTACTATAAGTTTAGTTTTACCATTTTAGATCACATTTACTATTGTGAATTGTTCAAATGAAAATCTATTCACAAAAATTAAAACGCAAATATTTGTTCCTTATATGCCACTTTTAAATAACTAAAATCGTGTTTAATGCGGAAAGAATTTCTTTCCGAACAAAGATTCGCAATACAATTGCGCATGCTTCGGAAGACATGTTAGGGCAGGGTTGCACTGCAAGTGCTGTCCGTTTGTTTGAATTAAATATTGTTAAGACAAGAAAGAATACACTGTTTTCTGATAGAAAAAATTGTCGTATTATCATTAGAGAAACCAGAGGCACTAAACCTCGCTTTTGGATCGAAACAAACACGTTTTGGACGATTGAAATATGTAAAAGTCCGTAAAGTTTACAATTTCTTTAAAAATAATACCGAGCGGAGATTGTATTAGATATACTTAGCGAGACACGAAATTATCAAGTAGTTCCTACACTGACGTGAGTCTTGTCAAGCTGTCAAGTCATTTTTTTCAGTATAGTTTGACATTTCATTATCTAAAGACTTACACCTGAACAACGTTTACAAATCGTTCAACCTTATTACGAAAATTCATGATCTGTAAAGAATGTGTTTCGTTCAACTTATGGCCAACAAAATCGGCCTACAAAGCGTACTATTCGCAACACCATTACCCATGTCGAGACCCAGCCTTTATCATTGGATAATATTCGACCGAATAGGTCAAGTGTAGATCGTAGTAAAGAAAATATAGCCGCCGTAGCTGAGAGTACACGAAATCCGTGGAGAGTCGATTCGGCCCAGTTCGCAGCAACTCGTACTGACTGATGGAATGACTTGGCGCATTTCAAGTCGATATCTTAAATTGAAAGCGTACAAAAACACGCGACCTTCCCAAGCGATAACGCTTCGCTCTATGAGCATTTAAAAGTTTCAAGAAAATCCGACGTTTTTGAGCCAAATTTTCTTCAGCGAAGCCTATTTCTGGCTAAATGGGTATGTTAACAAACAAAATTGCCTCATTTGGGATTCGAAGAGGAACATAATTAGATTCAAGTGCTGCCATTTCATGCAGAAAAAACAATGATTTGCTGTGGTTCGTGGGCCGATAGAATTATCGGTTCATATTTCTTCAAAAATGATGCAGGTGAAAACATAATCGTCAATGGCGACCGTTATTGTGCCGTGATAACTAACTATTTGATACCTAAAATTGAACCTCGTGACTTCGACAACATTTGGTTTGAACAAGACGGCGCCACTTCCTACACATCGCATCAATCAAGGGATTTATTGTGAAAACTCTTCGTTGAGCAGATAATTTGACAATTTTGACCCGTCGATTGGCCACCAAGTGTGACCTGTGTTACACCTTTAGACCTTTTCATGTTGGTATATGTAAAGTCTGAAGTTTATGCGGACAAAAAAACAATAAAAAAAAATGGACTCAACGAATAGACCATCTGAGATGCAGGTGAGACCAATATTTGAAAGAGATAATCTTCAAAACATAAATGCCATAAAATGTTCTTTCGAATGATAATAAACATTAACCATTAAAATTGAAGTTTCTGTGTTTTTTTATTTAAAAAAGTAGGAAACATCGAAATGCTTCACCCTTTAATATTAATCTTCCAATTCAATACATCAGAAATTCAATTTTCGCTACAATTTCAAACACTTGTTTCTTTCCATTCATGTTGCGTTTACATTGCAAAACAAATTTCACACACAATAAAACCGACGTAATATTTGGAAAAGTGAAAGATAATGAAGTAATAGGAAATAAGTGAACTTAAAAAGCGTTACGCTGCTGTCAAAAATCGGCACTTCGAACTTTTCAAACTCAATTAAATTGGATTTTTAATTAACAAACAGATAAGTAAGTAGATAAAAGGTAATAAGTGCAACATAGTAGCGGCCAAAATAGTGTGCATATATGGAAATGTGTAAGTAGAAAATATGTAACAGTAAATGCGTTAGGAAAAAGCAGCTTTGAAAACACTTATGCACATATAATATATACAGACTCACATAAATAATAATAATAATAATAATATTAATAATAATAATAATAATATTAATGATAAAAAATAGAATATAATACATTGGCCTCATTGCCCGCTCATTTGCCAATGTTGACAACTTGAATGGGTTTTTGTTTCCGCTACACAGCGGGTACAAGCGCAAGCGCAAAATGATTGACAGGGGCAAAGCAAATGTGATTCCAATTAGATGCGAACAATCAAAACGTTGTAACACCACACATAACGTAGAAAAATAAATAGACGCTGAGTGACAAGTTTGCAAGCTGGTAAGACATTAGCGCTTAAATTTGAAAAACAGCGGGTGTTGGCGCTTTTCCCCGTGCAATGCCAAGCATTCGTGCGAACATGCGCAGTACTTGTGTTTAACTTTATACCCTGAACAGGTTAAGTTTGCCACGAAGTTTGCAACACCCAGAAGAAAATGTTAGAGACGCTACAAAGCGTACATATATAGTAGACCATAAACGATCAGCGTGTCGAGATCGAAGTTGATATAGATTGATATGCGAACTAGACGCTTAGTTTTTGAGATATTGATCCAAAATTTGGTACACGTTCTTTTTTCTCCAAGAAATTGATCATGTGTCGGAACCGACGTTACCGGATCATTATAACATATAGCTGTCACACAAGCAGAACGATCGAAATCAAGAGCTTGTAGGGAAAGCTTATTTATTCTAAGAGATATCTTCAAGAAATTTGGCATGGATTATTATGCAAATATCGCAGCAACTATTCATATCGAATCACTAGAGTATATAGCTGCCATACAAACCGATCAATCAAAAGCAAGCGCGTGTGAGGCATATTTCGCTCTTACTCTTCATGGTATCAGTGCAACCGAAGTTAACATTTTTTCTTGCATTTTTTCTAACGGCATTTGCATATGTTCATGCATATTTGAATTTATGGGGGTGTTGTCCCATCCATGTAATTTTAAATACAATGCAACATGCCACGTTTGATTCATTTCGAATGCGCATGCGCACCGTTACTCCCTGACAAATGCTTTACATTTATTGTCTTATATGTTATCGTTTTGATGTTTTTTTTTAGTTTTTTCCCTAAGTGATCGTGTTAGCGCCCAGCTATTTGATCTGTTCCTCGGTGGGTGCTGCCAGTGATTAACTGGGGCTCACAATGTTCGCTGGATATTTTTTTCTTTTTGTTCGCTGGAGTTTTTATATTTTTGCTTTTTTTTTTTAACTGGCAAATAATTATGTACATGAAATGCAAATTTTAGAGCGCACACTATGACCGACTGGCTGTGTGAAACATTACAACACTTTTGACAGCCGCTATGTCACGCTTTCTATTGATTGCTTTTAGATTGCTGGCGATTGTTTATTGTTACTTTTACTATGCAACTATGCGACGTTGACAAAGCATGATAAAATGACACCTACACCCATGTTATGTAATATATTGGAGTAAGTTTACAATTTGTGCGCAATGCTGCATATAATTGAAGCAGAAAAAAAGAAGTATAAATTGATTGAATGATTGCTTTAATACTTTCTACTGTTATGACCCGCCGGAAAGGTTATGTTAATGCTTTTATACTTATACGGAAGATTTTATAATTTATTTGGTATAGTATAAAGATATATTAAAGAATACATATTATATCAGCATTTTTATTATTTGAAACATCGAATTTGATCTGTTTAATTTTTTTTTAGGTTGGTACAATTATTTGAGGGTCACAAATATTCAGTGAAGGTGGTGACGTCAACGAAAACTTACTTCTTTCGAGTAGCTACAGAAGTGCGAATTTTTAAATCAAACATTTTGGAATGAAAATTAAATTTTCAAATCCGATTTATAATTTTTAATACAAAAATATGGTTGCCCATCAACCTTTGTTGATCGAAAAAGTGAAAGAAATAGTGATTCGAAATCGTCGTGTTGGCATTAGAGAAATAGCAGAAAATTTCAATGTCTCTTAAGGACCGACTGAACACATTTTGGCTAATTTTTTGGTTAATATTTTGGATAATATTTAGGGTATAAAGCGTGTCAATGCTAAACTTGTACCAAAAGCCCTGAATCTTTTGCAAAAACGACGTCGAGTTTAGCATGATTCTGACTTTTTGGACAAACACCAAACGAGAGTCATTCCGTATCCAGTGTGTTTGCAAAATTTGGCTCCTCATGACTTTTTTCTGTTTTCGAAACTTTAAATACGAGTTGAACGAACCAATTTCCAATATTCACACGAGAGGATAACTTTTCAAGGTTCCTTGTCAGACATAAAAAATAAAAGTATATTATGAAATTTAAAAAAAAATATATTTTTTTCGATTATTGAGATACTAAAAAATATCTCTTTAAAATTATTTTTTATACTTTTTCAGCAAGGGTTTTATAAATATGTATCAATGATCAGTATGACGAGACGAGTTGAATGACTGGTTTCCGTTCGTCTGTCTGCCTGCTTCTTTGTCTTCACAAGCTGGAACTAGAGTAAATATTGAAATCGTAATGGAACTTGGTACACGGGTTCGTTAGCAAAAAAGAGAGGACGAGTTCGTAGATGTACATAATCGGACCATTACCACGTCCACAAAACGCCATTAAACGAAAATTTATAAAGAAAATGTATGTGTGTCGTATTTTAGGTAAAATCACATATCTGGGAAACAGCTCGACCGATTTCAACCATATTATATTGACATTCTTATTTTAAAGTGGGAAATGGCCAAAGTGGACTACAACCACTCCTACTTCCCACATAACACAATTCGCTCAATTTGTTTATTTTACTTTCTAGTATACAAATAAGGCACCAATTTATATAATAGGATAAAACTTTGCACGTAATAGCTTGTCACATTATGACCAAAAATTGTCCAAATCGCCCTGAAACTTTCGAAAACCCTAAGGCTGAATATTTGGACACCAGTACTTAACATATATCTGTCAATCTGTGAGATATATAATTAAAATTCTTAAATAATCCTTTCCTAATAATAGTATGTCTGCTTGTCAAAAATGGGTAGGATCCGGTCAATATTTCCCTTAACATCATATACCTATTATAAAGATTTTCGAAATTCCGAGCGACTTTATACCGCATACATCGGTCTTATGTTAGAGTGTGTTTTACTCATAACAGTGTACATGCAATGGATAAGATTGGGCGAACACACGACCTAGCCCCAATGTAACTAATATTGCGATTTTCGAACGCCCGGATGACACCCGAAATTAGTCTTCCTTACTTGTTTAAATTCAAATTATTTTCAAAGTTATAGTCCATTCAATGTCTTGGCACTTTGAAAAATTTAAATCTTTTTTAAAGAAGTCTTAGGAACCGAATATAGAAACGGCATCTAGTAGCATTCTTAAGCCGATTTTTAAACTATTTTTGCACATTTAAGTGGATTTTTCCTTATTAATTTTTTTAACTAATTATTTGGAGAACCAAGTAACTATGTTGAAAAATTTCCTTGAGCCGAGCCCGGTGCTTAAAAAACAAAAACTAAATTAATGAAAACAAATTCAATTAGGGAGGAAAATCTCTATATCAGATTTCAAAATCTACATTTGAAATAATTAAATTAAACTCTGGCAGCAAGCGTCATGAGAAAAATATTTAAGAATTATTTTTTTGATTGCAAATTGCAGCACTTGCAACATTTGGAAATATTTAAAAAAAAAACTTTCATTTTGACTTCTAGAACGAATATTTTCTATACCCTGTAAATTTCGTTATTTTTATGTTATATATTTAGCATATTATTTGGCTAAATAAATTTTTTTTTAGGTAGTAAGCTTTACCCCTTATATATGTACGTTGCGATCGGTCAAAAAATCTAATATTTTTTTATTTTTAGTGAAAGTATAAGTCGTAGAGAATGTTCTCCCAAATTTTCATAATAATATGTGCATTAGAACCAAAGTTATAGCGTTACATAACGCACGTAGTCATGGGACGAAAGCCTAGCACATGCATCTTCAAACGTGATTATCTGGAAATCATTTTTTTCCAAAGTGCCATTGCCGTGAGCACGATTGCAAAAAATCTATCTCCGATTTTCTTTATTTTTTTTAATACATTCATAACTAATATAGGCAGTCCGTCAACGAAGCCTTTTTTATATAAATTTAAATTGCAATGTTAAGATTTTTTAAATAAATTTTTTGACTGTGACTAATGTGACTTATTGAAAAAATGATCCTCGTTTCCACAAAAAAATTTTTTTTTAGGAAAACCCTTCGTTCACGGACTCCACACGTCTATATACAAACGAAATTTTTTGTGTTTTATGATTTCAGTTGAGTTGCTGCACCGGAATCGTGCTCACCGTCAACATCTTCAAGAAAATCGCATTTTGAGGAAAGCGCACTAACTCCGGTATTCTTCATTATTTCTGAATGGTTAAATGTGTTTTTTCACTTCGCAATATGTTCTTTCGAAACGCATTTTCAATAAAATGATCGCTACATCCCTTAAAAAATTCCCAGATTTTCCCTTATTTTTCCGCAACACAACGTATATAACCCTTTAAACGGTCCAAATATTTCACCAATAATTCACTGGCATGCAAATAATGGATTTTCTATAGCACAGCTAACTTTCGTAGCATACATGATAAGTAAAATCACAAAAGTGCAACACATACAAGTAAATATATGCAAAATATCGAAAATGTGTTGCTAGCTATTTGTATTAAACAAATATATAAATAATCGCAACATTGTAAAAAGTCTTTGTATATCTTTAAATGTGGGCCAAAGTAATATGACACCAAGCACACCACACCAACAAAACTAAAAATAAAATCGTTTTCCTCTCCACACTCAAGCGTCACTAAGCTTCCACATTTTTAACCAGCCCATGTACAGTAGTTAAATCGTGTCAATCACTAGTATGTTGCCTCGTTCCCTCCCGTGCCACGTCAAATGACCATTAGACACTCTTGTCCAGCGCCTGCGACGTAAAAAGTAAACGCCACACATTGCGGCTGCCCGTTAGCGGAGGCATGGCAGGCACTTTGGCACGGCATTTGCGAAATGCCACTTGTAGTGTGCAACAGCATGGTCCAAAAAGATTTGTTGTTTCGGATTTAATATGGGCACAGACTTAGAAGAAACTCATTTCAGTGGCAAGTGGCAGTAGTTTGTTGGCGCAACGGTGAGCGATAAATTGTCACCCGCTATGCATGTTGTCGCGGTATTTATTATTTGCGTGCAACACAATGAAATGACAGAGGCAAACCCATTCATTGTCAGCTAAATTTCGCACGAAAATAATAGCACGAAATTGCATCCGTCGTATATAAAAAGCGCAAATATGGATTGGAGAGGTGGTACTAGATTATCAGCGATAGCCTAGTGTTGAAATTTTGGTTTAAAGTGATTTGTAGAGATTTTGGTTTCTTATTTAATGTTGCACATATTTCAAACTTGATTTTTTTTTTACATAAATTGTCAAATATACACAATTTTCCCTGCACTCAAGTGAATTGATTATCAGATTGTCATTTCTGTTCTTAATTCGTTTAATAACACTTATCAAATAATAGATTATACATTATTTGATAAGTGTTCCCCGAAAGTTTGAAGTTGATTCAGCAAATAGTTTCGGAGATATGTGCATATTTATATAAATTCTCTGACTAATTGGCTCCCAAAACTATAACGCGATTTTCTCGAACGCTGTTTGCAGACTCGGCGAGTAAAATTTTTCTGAAATTTCAACCGTACGACATGAAATTCTCAGATACAATATTTTTATCATGAAATTCTTAGATATATTTATCAGACTATGAACCAATGAATAATATTATTGATTACAAGTTTTAAGACACTCTGATTTTGCTGTCAGAATACATTTTTTGGTTTTTCGATTTGAGGTAATTTTAAGCAAAACAAAATTCCTCATCACTAGGCAAATTTTTTCGGAAGTCATTGTGGAGATCCATTACAGAATCGAGACAATCCAAAACGTTTCCAAATGAATCATGGAATATTAAAACACATTTAATTTTGGAAACGCTCACTTCTTTTATTTATTTACTATATAAAATACTCTTGAAAATAATTCACAAAAAACGTTTTTTCTTACTTGCAAATGTACATATATAACCCTTTAAATAAATTTCAAATGTAAAAAAAGAGGCAGATAACGGGCTGGATACGGAAAAGATAGGAAAGTAAAGAGGACTAGCAATCAATCTTATCAGTCGACCAGATAATAATTCAAAGGGATGTCCCTCGTTTTGGAACTTACGTGAGAACCGAGATGTCTTAATTTGGGGCAATATGAAAGTTGGTTATGTTCGAAGCAAATGTAGAAATGATTGGTAAAATTTTGATCTGAGACAAGGAAGACTCACATAACATAATATAAATATCGTTAACTACTTGCTGCTGTACTGACACAGGGAATATCTTTCCAAGTCTTCTAAATAGAATTTTCAAATGATGTGTGACGATATTCTACAGATTAATTCGAACAGGATGTTTCAAGCAATTTCATACATAGATATGAAAATCCATAAAAGTGAAATTCTTCGCAAGATCGGAATACAAAATGGTCCGATCCGAACAATTTCTTCGAAGATTGCCTTGAACAATAATATATGACGAATTTCGTGAAGATATCTTGTCGAATAAAGAAGATTTCTTAACAAGATCTTGATTCTGATCGTTCAGTTTGTATGGCAGCTATAGTCGTCCAATATCGGCGGTTACGACAAAAGAGCAGCTTCTTGGGGAGAAACGGACATGTGCAAATTTTCAGATCAATATCTCAAAACTGAGAGACTAGTTTACGTATATATAAGCAGACGATCGGACCGACGAGCAAACGGGCGAACGTGGCTAAATCGACTCAGCTCGTCATATTGATTACTTATTATGTTTTATAGGGGATCCGATGATTCCTTTTGACTGCTACAAACTTCGTAGCAGTCTTAATATACCCTGTTAAAAGCGCAACATTCCTCTAAGGAGGTACCCTTCGATAAATGGGACACAACTCTCTCTCAAGGACCTTGGGGTAGCCTTGGACAGCAAACTGCTGTGGGGGCACAACATGGAAGACAGAGTGAGGAAAGTTAGCAATGCTTTATATGTCTGCAGGCAGATGCTCAGCACAATCTGGGGTCTCTCTCGCTCTCTCAAGCACTGGTGCTCCACAGCTATTGTCTGCTCTAAGGTGTAGTAGTATGGTGGGCAGGTGTACGTTAATCCACCTACCGGAAGCCGATGGAAAGGGTTCAGAGGCTCGCTGCGCTGTGCATAACGGGAGCTTTAAGAACAAACTTTAACGGTGGTACTAAGTCTGCCACCTATAGACCTCTTTGCTGCAAACTGCGAAGCAAAATCGGCGGAACGACTATTTTACTGGGTACCAGGTAACAAAGGCATTGAGAGCAATGAAATGAAGGACGAGATTGCCAAGAGTGGTGTATGGCTAACATTCGAAAACGTGATAAACAAGGGGAAACTAATGCATTGTCTATACGACAGAAGCATGGTAAAGAAAATCAAAACTCGATGGAACGAGCTACCTGTAATAGTCATGTGCAAAACGGTAGATCGGAAGTATACAAAATTCCTATTAGCACTCGATAGAAGAGGCTGTAGGAACATGCTGCGAATGCTAACTGATCACTGTCTGGTGGCAACTCACGCCCGTATAATGTGGCTGACAGATCGAGAAGACTGCAAGAAATGTCTAGAGCAGGGCACCAGGGAAACAACGGAGCATCTCTTGTGTACTTGTCCCGTATTGGCAAGACTAGGAGGTATCGATAGTGAGGCCGCAGAGTCTGTTAAAATTCGCATCAAGCGCAGGCATCCTATAGTATACAGAATCTCTTAGACCCAGGAACTGAACTACATCTGGTATCGCAAAGGACTAAACTTGGTCTTTGCATGGCTTATTGGCCTACTAGATTAACCTAATCTAACCTAATATACCCTGTTCAGGGTATAAATATTGGATATAATAATACATTACAGTTATTAGGAGGTTAGTAACGTGAATGTATAGGTATGTCTTTGTATATACTTTTGATGCCTGGCATGCAAGATAGTGTCGAATCGAACAAACCGCTAGCATAAATAATATAATTAGATTAAAAGTGGGTATAATGTAGAGCTTTACTGGCGTTTTCACATACACATTTTTTATACTAAAAGTCGAATTTTTAAGACAAAGAACATAATACTCGTATTGTTCAAATTTTAGAGTGATACCAGGCAAAAACAAGTTCTCTAAGAGTTATATTGTAGTCCATGGATAACACATTTTCTGAACGAAGTTTACCAGAATTTTAGTAATAGTTTCAGGAATCGTTATTGCATTAATAATGGATTCTTTGGATAACAAAACTGGACATCATTGGACTCTTACAAAATTATATAACCACGTTAAATTAGGATACTGGCTTGGTCAGTTGTAGTAGATTACAAAATATTAGAATCAAAATCAGCAGCATAAATTATATTACAATACCGATCAAAAGTATGCACCTGACAACATAATCTAAACTTGACATATCTAAAACAATATTTCGTTCCGTGATTCCAAATGAAGATCTGAATGAACTTTACTAAAAATAACATAAGTCATTCCAGAATAGTTAAAGTGCAGTTTTTACTGTCGGGTAATTATAGTGAAAGGGATTACACTATGCTTGGTATGCATAATTAATATCGACGTAATAAATTCAGTACATATTTTCCTCATTTATTATGTAGTTCTGTTAAAAAAAACGCTGTAGGCGGCAACACTTTCACAGTTCATTAAACCAGATAAGCGCCGTTTGCAAGTAACTGACCATATAATAAATGGGTGACAGACGCTATATAGAATGACGGGCACAACGTGCTGACAGATCGGCTAATAACATTGGAATGGATGTCGATATGGCAGACATTATTATCGATGGCTTTAACAGCTGCAATTTTTCGCCGACAAAGAGACAGACAGACAGACCACCCACAAACATGACGCTACACATACATATTTATGAATATTTGCATTAAAAATCAATAATTCACTCATAAATATTTCATCAGTAAATATTGTAAATATTAGATATGCGTATATTATTTCATATTTCTTGTAGTTAATGCCTTTTTATTGCGGTCTTGATCGTTAGCCTCAACGACAGGTACTTTGTCTGACATATTGGCAAACAAATGTTCATTATTTAGTAACAAATAATTAATACAATATGTGAAATTAAGATTTCAACGCTTGTGAGTGTATTCATTGGTATCAATAAATCTAAATGTGGTTTCGATTGCGTCTATAAGCGCATAGGCGCAGACGCAATCCACATATTTAGTACAAAGACCGCGGTGCGCAGCCGCAAACGCGCCTGCCAGTTCATTGTCATTGCGTAAATTATCAAGGCGTGAAATGTTATACGCAAACTCTATATCGGTGCGAATAAGTCGATTTAGCTAATAAATAAATAAATGAGCTTTTTAATCAAAGTGGATTTTTATGCACGCAAAACACGAGCGGCCTGAGAAACTGCACCCAACATAGACATTTTTTGTATTTCTTTTCTTCTCGGTATGCGGGTAAATATTTGTGCATGGAATTATTCTTATTTTGTTGACATATTTTTTATCTTTTTTTCAGTGTTGAGCGCTTATATTGCCATTCTTTTATATGCGCCAGACAGTTAAGTTTCCAGTTTTCGACACATTTGTTGTTGTTGAGTTTTGTTAGTGCGTGCCGCTTAATAGCCTATAATTTTCCACTCTTATGTTCTAAATGTCTCGCTAATGGCTTAGCAGGCCTGCTGCAAAAGCTGCAATTTTATCGTCGCTACGACGTTGTTTCTCGACAATTAAAATCTGAAAACTATAATAAATCGATCGTAAAGATCGGTCGTAAATCTGCCCACTTTGCGCGCCTACAAAAAGAGAACCATAGAATTTTTGCTTGTATTTTACGATTTTTCTATTTATGGGCACAGTTGTGAAAGTATTGAAAGGAACTGTTTGGAAATTCATTGTTTAAACGTGTCGCAATATCAGGTTTTTATTGCTCGAGTAGGAGAAATATTAGAAGTAATTTTCCGCTTCTCATTAGCGTCATTTCAATTTATACAGGTCTTTTGTACGTAACTGTACTTGTTTATGGCACAATAAAACGCATAGAAAGCATGCATAGAATCCAAAAAGCAACAACATTTTGAGTTCTTTAGAAAAAAATGAACCTCTGTATCCTTAAAAAATGAAAAAATCAAATAACAAATTCAAATCATCACTTGGTAGAGAAGAATGAGTGAACAAAGTTCGTCTGAAGTCTATTGGTCAGGTGACAGAACTTGGATCTATGGTACATTTAGATAGACATACGATATCAAACCCCATAAATTTTGTTTAAGAAAATTATTACTTTCTCTAGAAAAAATGTGGCGATTGCTAGCGGTGATCTGGGAATCAAATGACGAACTCATCGCCAAATCGAAGAATATTAGAAATCGCCGCTTCACAAGTCACCACACAAATGATATTGTATCTCTCATACAGTTCATAGAAGGTACCTTGGCGTTATGATCGACACGAAGCTCAATTTCAAGGCGCTCATTAAAGAGCCTATGGTAAGACGGCTACAGTGACTGCCCTTCTGTTGAGAATCATGGCGAACATTGGTGGCCCAAGCCAAAGTAGAAAAGCTCTGTTAGCTAAAGTTAGCCAGTCTATACTTATGTACGCAGCTCCGATATGGGGACCATGCACTAAAAAACATGTGTCAATAATAGAACGCTTACTTTAAATTCTATTATATCCATCTACTATAGGCCTTGAGACATACTCGAGCAAATTATTTAAGTCAGAGTAGGCGAGAGCAAGAAAGTCACATTTCCATTTATAAAAGAGTTGATCAAAGTCTACCGGTTATAACTACAGAAGTGGTAATGAAGCCTGATCCCCGTTAGGTCAAATAGCGAGGTAAGCCTCTTGCAAACAATGTTTTCGGTAAGTAATCATCAAACTAAACAGCAAAATTCCTGTTTTAAGGGTCTAGGGTTTTAAGTCCAACCGTTATATAGTAGACGAACACACATGAAATGGTTTAGATTGTTACAAAGAGACAATGAGAAATCAATAAAAAACGAGAATTCTTTTCAAAGTTTTTTGAAATAGATAACTGAATTTCAAAACTACCAAAATATGATATCGAATCAAATTATTATAATAAAGTTATGTAATAGAAATACCCTAGTGGCTTAATGTCACAAAAAATTTAATAACGACTGGGTACCATAAACCTACAGGTTTTATTGACTTCTTTTTGTGTGGTTATTTGGTAAACAAAGTGTGCGCAAGCAAAACCTAAGGACATTGAAGAGCTAAGACAAAAGGAGAAAAAGGACCGAAAATCATCGCAATAAACCCATAAATATTCAAAAAAATAAAGGAAAACTTAAACACGTCAATTTTATAAGCCAAAAAAGACTAAACGAAATAAATACCAAAACAAATTTTTTTAGAATTAAGAAACTGATGCACTCATAGGTGTCATTTTAAGGGGTTACATGGGTTTACGGGTTTGAAAAATTTGATTCTTTTTATTTTCTTATTAAATTCTACAGCCCTCTAGAATATTGCCCTAAATTTTTAAGTTGATCTGAGTAATAGTTTAGGAGATACAGGCCGAGGCCGTCTTTAAATGCGTTTTTCTCGAAACTGTGTTTTTGAAGTCGGTTGGTAAGATTTCTCAAGAATTATTCAACCAATCTTTATGGAATTTTATACAGGTCTTAAAGATACAATAACAAAATACTTGGACGAAGGATTTTTTTCGGTTACAACTATTTGAAAAAAAGTCGCCAAATTTTCAATTCATTTGTAAGAATGTCGGTCAAGAATCCAATTTTTCGTTTTTTCCTCGTCCAAGTTCTAAGTTAAGGTTTTAACTAAAACAGCTATTTAATTTCAATTTAGATGATCCTGTAAAGAGTTATACTGCCAACGCGGGTGGATTTTTTCTCCGAGGGGTCACCGGAAATGGCGTCGCAATGGCCGAGTGTAAAATATTTTTTTTCGAAATTTTCAGAATTTCTTTTTAATAGTATATGTTTGTAACAACAAAAAATTCTAATAAAATATTTCTCTTTTTATATGAGAAAAAAAATTTTGATAAAAGGTTGTATGTTACCCGAGGAAACCCATGTAACCCCTTAAAGGTATTCGATTAAAATATTAAAAATTGTAAGAAAATGGTAGTACCACTTCTTTTGCACTCCGTAATCGAGGCTATACGAAATTTCTTACATACAAGTATTAAAGGTATTTTTACGAAGTTCATACACAACGAATTTAAATTGGAAGGATTTGCTCTATATTTCTCTTCTTACACAAGCGCTTATGTACTAAAAAAATTTCAAGGCATTGCAATGTAACTCAAGTTATCAATTAAATAAGGAATTCATGGCTTTGAAATTGAGCCCTTTACTATTATATTTTTATTTTTATTAAGAATCAAACTAAATTCCACCATAAATTCCAAAGGCTCACAATGCCTCACTAATTATAATCAACCAGTCACGCTCGTTTACATGTGAAAGATGTCGCCTTAGTAACAACTTTCGATTTCATTTATGTTAGCATAATTATATGTGCGTATGTATAGTATGTATAATAAAATGTAAATTAATCAAGACTTTAAAATTAAAACATAACTCGTTTTTCAACTCACCTTTTGGTTCTTATATCACAGAATCGTTGTATGAATGAAGTTAAGACGTTTCTTTGTTAGCTTGTTATTAGTTGTAAGTTGTAATGTGATGCCACCTTGGTGCGTTTTGTATATTATTTAATTTTTGTATTAAAACTCATCACTTTGCACAAAAAATTAAATGATTTTAATTAATATTATATTATTTAGTGATTTTATTTATGTTTATTATTGCACTTATGTGAGTGATTAATGGAGGAAAACGAAATTTGTAGGGGATTTCGATACGCGGGCTTGTGAAAAAAATACTAAAACACTTGATTACAATTTCTTTAGTGGGAAAAAGAAATGGAATATTGGAATATTTATTATTTTTATATTTAAAATTTTGGAATAAATGAGACTTAAAAAAACGATGTGAAGAAACGACTTTTCAGCCGCTAATATTTACATATTGGTTAAAAGTGTGTCGAAGATAGCAGATGTTGCTGTTGAAACGATTATATATATTTATTTTTTTCAAATTATACGCGCACGTTTCGTTAAAAACTTGAAAATTTATCGTTTTCGTAGTTATGCTGCCGACACTTAGTTGTTGCTTTGTGTGTGTGTTGTAGCGCGTTGTAGTTTTACTGAAACGAAATAACAAAAATATAATTTGAAATGATTTGCAATTTAAATTCCAATTTATACATTGTGAAAAAAAGGTACCCGGAAATTGAAAATAAAGCTCAAAATAAAGAGTTATGTATCAATATTTACTTTGTTACCTTCAAAGTAGTCTCCACCAGATGTAATACCCTTATGCCAACGATTTTTCCAGTCCTGGAAACAGTTTTCATATGCACTTGGCCTGTGGTATGGCCTTTAGCGCCTTCAGCGGATTTTGTTTATCTCTTCGATAGACTGAAAACGGGTTCCACAAAGTGGCAATTTCAGTTTGAGAAACAAGAGAAAATCACATCGAGCCAAATCTGGTGAATACAGTGGTTGATCGATGGTATTCATTGCGTCTTTGGCTCTAAATTTGGTCACAATCGTACTCTTTAAAAAAAAAAACAGCTTTATCGGGACGAGTCGAGCAAGAACGCGTTTCATACCCATAATATCCACCAAAATCATTTGAACGGACTCGCGAGAGGCGTCGAGCTCCCTTGCCATCTCTCTAACATTTTCCTGACGATTTTCAAGCACCATATTCTTCACTTTTTTAATATTTTCATCAGTTGAAGAGGGCGAAGGTCGTTCAACGATCCCTCGACCGTCTTTGTAGGCTTTGGACCACTCGTAGGCTTGTATTTTTGATAATACTGAATCAAAAAAATCATTTTTTTAAATATCATTTACCTGCGGAATTTAATTACAATTTCCAGGTGCTTTTTTGTCACAATGTATATAAGAACTTTAAAAACAAAAATACACTAATATAAATATATCAAAAATTTAAATTGGAATTCTTTTAGAAACATACACGCGCTCGCAAAAGGCACGAATACATGTTTTGGTTGTACAACAAAAACATTTATTTAAGTAAAACTTAACACGTTTGTACTGCCAAATATAGCAAATCAGCAATTAGCTGCTCACGCAATAACAATGGCTATGGAAAAGATTAATTGAAAGCAAAAGTCCGTGTGGCGAATGGTGAACTGTCAATGGGGCGATTGACATTTCTGGGTGTAGCCTGAACACTCTCTTTTTGCACTTTAAAATGCCCGCATATTTGCGATGTTGTTGGCCTTTTGTTTAGAACAAAATAGTGATAAATACATTTATATGTGCGAGTATGTGTGTGTGTTATTTAATTTGCAACACAACTCCGCTTAAAGATATTATTCAATAATGATCTAAAAAGAGGTAGTTAAAAAATGGTAATTATGTGGCAAACTATATAAAATAAGTTCAAACAAAATCCAGTTACTTAATATTAAAGAACAAGTTTCAATGTTTTTTCTTCTACTTTGTTCCATACATTTTGTTTCCCACTGCGCAACACACCCATTTGGTGGACCACATACATTCATACTGCCAGTAATGCTAATGATCTTTTGTCTGTAATTTTGTTAAGGTATTCAAGCAATTTCAAGTACTACATTTACAGGAAATAAAATGTAAAAGTAACGGTTAATCACTACTGGTATTGGCACTATTAGAGCAACATTTAAATAATGCTTAGTCATAATCGTATGAAATGAATCTGAGACCGAAATGATCGGTAGTTAAATATGAAATTACAATCGTCTATGCCTCTGGGGCAAACAACAATAAATTAGCTCGTAATTTATCATACTAGGTAACAGCGATTATTTAGTTGGAGCGAGGGTGTTAACAACAGCAAGCAAGAGTTGTATAGTTGTCCGATATTGACGATTTTGAAAAAGGAGCAGCTTTTTTGAGTGAAAAATACGTGTAAAAAATTAGAAAATCGAAACGAATCGACTCAGCTTACTTCGACGATCAAATACGTAGGTAGTCGAAAAAGTCTTTTCGTATTTTGTCAATGTTTTGTCTGTTGGCGATCAATACACTGAATACATTTTATATATTTTTTTAATCCTTTCGCTACTATATTGCGATATTAATTACTTTTAAATATAGGAAAGATCATGTTGACTAAAAAATATAAATTTCATGTAGACTAGTGTTTTATGTATATTAAAGTATATTAAACCACATCGCCCCGTTATTAAATGAGTTTAACTTTAATACTCCGATTAATAGCCACATATGAAGGCTACAGACATATTACGCTGCTACTTATGACAAGTACATACAATATAATGAGTAAGTTAACAGTATAGACGTAACTAGATATGCGGTAGTTCGAAAAAAAAAGAGATTTTATGTTAATTAAAGTTCATACATGGTCCACATTACAAGTATATGTATGTAATGTTCCTATTAGGGGGATTTTTCTAACAACTAATTCGCGTTTATTGGTGGTGTGGGAACATATTATAATGGAAAGTGTTCTCAAACGAAGTTTGGAATTTACAGAAGTTGTCTTCGATTCGCCAAGTATTACTCTCCAGCGAAACGAGCAAACTATAGCAAAGGCTTAAATAAACGGGCAGCATATGTGGTGCAACCCTGCTCAAATATATAGTGACAAAAAAAGGTACCTGGAAATTGATAATGAAACGCAAAATATTTAATTATTCAACAATTTTTAAACAAAGTATTCCGCATCAGATAAAATACACTTATGCCAACCATTTTTCCAGATCGACTGAAAACGAGTTCCACTGAGCGGCAATTTCAGTTTGGGGAACAAGAAAAAATCACACGGAGCTAAACCTTGTGAATACGGTGGTTTATCGACGATATTTTTCCACAATTTCGGCCGTTTTCGAGAGATGTTCTCATAAAAATGCCTCAATACGGCCAAATAGAAATCTCTATTGACGGTCTGTCCCTCCAAAATAGATTCGTGGTGCACCAAACCACAAGTGTCAAAGAAAACAATGAGCATCACTTTGATTTCAGATGGTTTAGGCTCTCTTTTTCCCTCCATTCCGACGATTGTTGATTTCTTTGCATGTTAAACCCATAAACTCATGTCTAAAGTTCATCTTTATCGGTACGAGTCGAACAAGAAAGCATTTCAAACTCAAAATATCTACCAAAATCATGGTGTCTAGCTCCGCTATTAGTAGAATGGGAACAGTTTGGTGCTCCGCTGTCCTCATGTGTTTTACTACCGTATAGCTGGATATCGCGCGAGTCTGGCCAGCGCTGGGCTATCATTGGTTCATGCGCTGTCACAAGATCCTTTTGACCCAAAATCGATCGTAAAATATCTCTAGATGTGCAGTTTCTCACAGATCATTGCTCTATCGCTGTTCAGCTGAGGAAGCTCTATGGCAGAAAATGGAATTATTACAAGATTTCCTTCTTGATTGGCTCACGTTTGCGATATTAAGGCTTAAACACGTGGGAGCTCATACTTTCTGATATCCCTCCGACGTGGTGGGAATATAAATTAATCGCCTAAACAAATTCGTACTGACAAACAAGCACTTTTTCGACTTATAAAATTGCATACAGGAGTTCTTTTTTCCAAGTGCGATCACTGGAACAGTCGTCTAACCTAACTTAAGGAGCAGCTATTTGTTGAAAACAATGATGACGCAGGAAACAAAAAATACATTTTCTAGCAATGCAATAAACTTTTTTTTATATCTACGGAGTTTTTAGGCAAATTTTCTCCCCTAACGCACTCCTAAATCTATCAAAAAGGCTGAGAAGATCCTTTGAAGAGAATTTCACGCTAAAGAGCAACAAATGTTCGCAGCTAACTATGCTAACTAACTATAATGTTTAAATTAATAAGAGTTCAAATACCGGTACAAGTTTTAATAGTCGAAGATTAATCGAAGTTTAAAACCTAGGGAGAAAGCTGACCAATTACTCAACCTATTGTAGAGATTATAATATGTATTTAGTTAAACAATTTGTTACTGTACTAAGTCAATTGCCACCGAAATTACTCACTATTATTATAAAATTCCTTACATTATTTTATTTCCAAAATAAAAAAAATCAAACGCAGGGTTAGTGATAATTTTATTAACAATTTCCCTATGTTGCTTAAAATAGTTCTTCCATACTGCTATGTTTGCGGCCTTCACCGTGGAAAAAAAGAAAATAAATAAAATAAAAAAGAGCGTAAATCTATAAAGTAGAATCTTACTTTTAGAGACATAAACTATAGAAATAGGGGAAAAATATTATTGAAATTTTGAAGTAAATGAGCTTCTTAAAACCAATAGCAAAGCTAAAATTCAAGGAACATCGAGTTCGAGAAACTAGTCACTCTACATTTGATATTATTTTTTGTTCTGCAGTATACACAAATATGTTGAACAAAAATTTTAATTGAGCTACATATTTTTATTAAGCTAATTAAATTCTTGTACTTGTATGTGGAAATTTAATTAGAAAAAAAATTAAAACTTCATATCGACTAATTGTTAGCTGCATGCTTTTTATTCTCTCTAAGCTAACAATGTAGTTTATGCTTTTTACTTATATTATGTATTCCTAACAACTTGATATCAATCCTTTCAGCTCATTAACACTTGCAATTCATCGCAGCTGTTTTGGTGCAGAACAGAGCAATGCAGATCTGAGTGATTGTCAAGCACACTTCTGATGACACAGCATTATCGTCAATAACATTGAGAATTCTTTGAACAAAACAATCGTACAATCAACAAAGTCAACAAAACCTCTTCAACATTTGCGAAATTTCGCATACATAAATAAACATAACGCTCAAGTAAACAATCATATCTTGCCATATGTATAGCAGAGCATCCATTGCGATATTTAGCTGGGAATCAGTTCAAGTCAACAACAGATTATAAAAAGGTGTAATTTCTACTTCAGCAACAACGCAAGCAGCCGCTCTTCACATACAAGTCGGTATGGAGTTATGTGTGTAAGACTTCAAAGAGAACAGACGGTGTGACCAAAAGACCAAAAAACAAGCAAAACATCTTTAAGAGCAAAATTCAACCGCCACAGCAGTAAAAGTGGCAAATAATAAATAAAAGCACACAATTGTTTGCCAGACACTTGAGGTTGACTGTATCAGTTGCCGCTAACACCGTAATGACTGTTGTCACTGCAAGTGAGCTTACGCTGGTGGTGTCGATGTGTTAATGTTGATGTTGCAGCAAGTTGCAAGAAATTTTCTGAATGTCATAATTTGTTGTAAGTAAGGTAAAAAACGTAAAATAACAGCAGACAACACTTACTGAGACATTCAATTGTGTGTCATTGTGCGCATGCGCACCTTCTTTTTCATAACTGCGGCTTAGAGTAGACCCTCTAAGTTGAATACGTTTCGAGAAAAGGAGATCATTAAATTTTTGTGTAAATTTAATGTTATGACAAAGAATTTAGTGTTATCATAAATACGAGGGGTTTTCATTATGTTTTAATACTGATTTCTGATATATGACCAAAAAACAGATCAACATCGAAGAAAGTATAGCCTCATTGAAAACCTTATGATAAACAACACCTTCTAAAAAATGTTTCAAAACATAAAAATATAAATAAATGCTCAAAAAATTGTAAAAATTTTCAGATATCAAACATGTTTAATTTTTTATGATTTTGCAAAAAAAAAAACTTTTCTTTCGTGCACATCCTAGTGATCGCTTGCGCGTGATATTGCAGCATGAATGCAGATAATTGTTATTACAAAAATTTTGCGCAATAGTAGCAAAGAAGCTTCACTATGGCGCATTGAATGTGACAAATCAGTTGCTCAAATAGGCGCCAATCACGTTCTTGTTTATTATTATGTTTTACTTGCGCTTAAGGGGTTTGGCATGTGTGTTGCAATATCTGCCAGCCTTGAAATTTTATAGCGATAGCTTTCGGGAAAGAAAAAGAGTTGGGTGAAAAATTTATCCCTAGACAGCCACTTTTTGAATGTATCCACAGAAACGATTTACAATTTTTGGAGTTGTTCCCAAACGCTTGAATTATATCAGTGAGATTTCCCTAATAATACATATAAAAAATAATACTGGTTTCAGAAAAATGCTAACTGAATTACAAAATACTTTCAAAGAAGATCAATATTACTTCGTCCATGAAGAAGTATTGTCGAAAAAGGAATTTTAATGCACCAACTGCTTCTACATGTTTCGAAAATTGTTACCCTCTTTTTTGTTTTTGATTTAAGACAATGAATAAATGAGAATTTGAAATTTGAGTCGATAGATCACACAGGACGAGCTTATTAAGATATCGAAATTAAACCACAATTCAAGAAAAGGGTTGTTGTAGCGAAGAAAGGCACCCGCCTCTGTACAGCAAAGCACGTCCGTCATCAAACACAGGGAAGGTACGAGTCTAAAAACTACTACTGCCACCGACGGCGAAACAGTTTTCTACTCGACTTGCACTCCTGCGGTCTAAGAGCACTCATCAGCAACTCGGTATAAGGAAACTGTGGGAAGGCATTTCAAACTCAAGAAACCAGACAGCGACCACAACACGAGTGCGGTGGGATAGACGCCGAGAGTTAAAGAGGGAATAGAGGCGCATATACAGACAAAAAAGGAAAAAAGGCGAAATGTGCGAATATGAAGTGTTTGAGTAGCTGGCCGACAATGCTCGAAAATCCTACGAAAAGCAGCGGCGACTAACGAAAGGTTTCATAACCGGACCGAAGAATACCCGACGACTGGAATTTAGTAATGCTTTGCCCAATCCACAAAAAGGAAAACCCCACAGTTTGCGCCAACTACCATGCGATAAGCCTTCTCAACATCGGATGTAAGGTTCTATCGAACGTGTTGTGTGAGAGGTTAAAGACCACCGCCAACAAACTGATTGGACCTTATCAGTGTGATTTTAGGCCTGGGAAATCATCATCTTAGAAAAGACCCGTGAAAAGAGAATAGACGCGCACCACCTTTTCGGCGATTTCAAAGCTGCTTTTGAAAGCACGAAAAGGAGTTAGCTTTTTGTCGCTAAGTCTGAAGTTGGTATCCCCGAAAAAAACAATACGGCTGTGTAAACTGACATTGAGAAATACCAAAATTTCTGTCAGAATCGAGGACTTCTTCAACGCCGGGGGAAGTAGAGGAAGAGGAAGACCTCCACTCCCGCTATATGGTGCGGAGGCATGGACAATGACATCATCCTATCAGTCATTCTTACGAGTGTTCGAAAGAAAAGTTTTGTGGAAGATTTATGGTTCTACCGAATAATAGAATTACATACTCGAACGGATATCGTGGGCAAATGAGTATAGTTAGTAGAACTACTAGCTACCGTTTAAAACCCTGAAGCATACTGATCCAGAAAATCAGAGTTTATTTATACAATAATTACTATTTTAACTCTGTTTCCTGCACAACCGATTTTCTGCCGATATATCTCTTTGCAAAGAATTGTGCAAGAAATGTGTTTTTTGAAAAATATTTAACTTACAGCGTTTCCAGAAATTTACCGAAAAACTTGTTTGCAAACATTGAACATGCAGAAAATAATTCAATGAAGCTTCCCTCTCAGAAAAAAATCGCATATATTTTTTACTTATTTCAAAATGTGTCACTCTGCTAAAATTCTCACAGTTATTTTTTGTATATTACTTGCAAGCACTCATCCAGACGCAGTACCGGTCCGTTAGTCGGGCTGTCAGTTGCAATTTTTACTGGTCAATTACATTTGGAAACTCGCCGCTGCGGATGTAGGAAATTTGAAGTGACATTTTTTTTGCTGTCAACGACAAATGTTTTTCCAGTGAATGCATGTAAAATGTGTGTACATTACAAGTAATTAAAATGTATGTCGCGTTGATGACTTTTGTTGCAACAATATTTGTTCACTTTTGTCATGAACGCAGTTGCAGTTGCAGTCATTTATAATTACTAGTTTTTTTACGCCAGCACACATTTGCCGTTTGTCAAATTGCATCTATTGCAAAAGCAAACAAAAAACGCAAATAAAGTTGACATAGTGAGACGCTGTAGTGCATTTTCAAATGTTTTTAAGATATGAATACATATGTATGTATGGAAACATAGTAGTTAGGAAATTATTTCCTCTCGCAGAGCACTACTGTACTTGGACCAAAACCTGTATGTATGTATATGCAGCAGCTTACTGCGGATCCAACGAAATTACCAACTATTCCTGGCATTTCAATGGAATTTGACGGTCAAGAACCCAATCGGTGAGCGCACTGTTCGAAAACGTTTGAAGCAAGGAGCTTTTAGGATAATTTAAGCTAAGGACGTGCCGTATATATCGAAGGGAAACAACCTTAAAATACTGGCCTTTGCAAAGGACCATCTGCACAAGGCAAAGGAGTTCTAGAGAAGTGTTCTATGGACAGATGAAAGCTCCTTTGAGTATAACTCATCAAAAAAAGCAAGTTTTTTGTAATATTGCCAAAGGTGTTAAGGCAAAATAAATGACCTGTTTGTCAAAAAATGAGCCATGCTGGAGGCGCTGTCATGCTCTGGGAATGTGTGGTGTATAATGGACTGGGTGACTTGGTTCCTATCGACGGCTCAATGCACCAAGGTCAATATTTGATGATCCTAAATGATAATGTCATTATTTCTGCACACAGGCTTATTGGTGAAGCCTTAATTCAGTTACAGGATAACGCCTAGTGCCAGAAAGCGCGGATGATATTCAATTTTTTGAAAGGTGCTGGTGTTAACACTTTGGACTGGTCACCTCAAAAGCCGAACTTAAATAACATTGAAAGCGTCCAATCTCTTTTGAAACGCAAAATAATGGTTTTATTAAATAAAACTAGAAAAGAAATAATTTCTGAAATCGAAAAGATTCACAATTTTCTTTCGTGAAAATAAATATGCCGACCAGTGTACATAATATGTATCGAACTGCCGATTGACTTCGCCCATTATACATATATGAAATTTTATATTTCGGAAAAATTTACAATGTACTGTAAATAAATAAACAATATAAAGTTTTGTCAACACCTAAAAGTATTTCTCCGGCTTTGATTCTTGCAAGTTGTGAAAAATATTCGATTACATCCGTACTTAGCGCTTCCTTACTTATTATTTCCACTTTTTATAGTTTGAAAAGCAAAAATATATTGAGGCTATAGTACTTAACTAAAAGGTATATTTTTACCAACAACAATTACTCTATATTAAAATTTAAACTTCAGTTTCTTCGGACAATTCCACCAATTAAATATTTTCTTATTCAATCACAGTGCCGGATGCCCGTAGAAGCACTTGATTTGTGCAATAATAAATTTTTATCGAAGACATCACTGCCACCCAGCTGCCTGAGGGCGGTCTAACCCAACGATGTCACCAAATCTGGAATAAATGTTATTCGCGCTAATAATCAATCAACGCCTACTCTTTCATACTACAATACAGCCAAGTACTCATCAAAGGTGATGGAATGCGAAGAGCAATGAGTAGAATAAATTCAAGAAATTCTGTTGTCGTTGACGTAAGCACGTTCTTGCTAAACACCCTAGTTGAGCAAACATTGCGGTGTAATTTATTGCGCGCCTCTCCAATCAAAGCGCATGCGTGTTTGGCCTTTTAAGTGATAATCATTGCACGATCCTTCTCGCATTACGCTAGGGATTGCATAGGTGTTACTTTCGCCCAGATAATTGCAAAAAGCGCTCACGTTCCGAGACCGATCAATCGTCTTACAATGATTTTCAATTAAAATTGCAAATGTAACAGACAGGCATCAACGACGCCCTCACTACTGACTTTCCTGCCTGTCCGGCTGCCAGCCTACTTGCCTACCAGCCCCTTCGTGGTTGCCACGTTCGGCGCGTGTGCAAATATACATATGTACATATGTATATACAATTGTACTAATATGTTCTGCATCATTTGGGGTTTGGGGCACGGTTGGCTGACAGCATCGGCAGCGCTGTTGTATTATTTGCCGTGCCTGCCTCCGTGTCAGTCTGACTTAAGCAATTAAAATAGTGTTGATTGCATTGCTGACGTTAGTTATTGGAAAAAATAAAAGCAACAAGATTTCAGCGATGTGCCGGTAATTTTTAATTTTAACGATTACTCGGTAGTTACATAAAATCAACTATAAAGCAAGTGCGGTGCAAAGGTTGAGACATTTAGAGAACTACTACACTGTTGTTGTTGTATTTTTAATACATAATTCTGTCTTGGTTCATTATTATTTGTGCACGTGCTAATAAGTGACATATGTATATTTAATATTTTTAACACAATGACTTTTACATTTTTAATTTCAGAACAAAAGACTTAGGAAACAAACTTGATTGAACAATGTCGGTTAATTGTAGAAAATAGCACGGATAAGTAAATAATATTGTCCATAAGCGTGAAAATTAACATTTAAATAATAACATACGTTCATAGCAATATTGGAAGATAAATATGGATATATCAAATTTGAAGTTGAATCGAAATAGTGGATGAATTTTAAAGAAGCCTTTTCACGGATATGTTTGTTAGGCTTATTGCCTCCCGAGAGTCGAGAGACGGCTTATAGAAAAACAAAACTTTTGCATATTATAATTTTAGTTTGATCGTTGAGTTTATATGGCAACTATATGCTAGAGTGCTTTCATATCGGTGGTTCCAACAAATGAGCAGCTTCTTGAAGAGAAAAAATTTTAAATCAATATTTCAAAAATTGAGGGGCTAGTTCGCATTTATAGTATATAAACAGCGGACAGATAGACGGACACGGTTATATCACTCAGCTCGTCATGCTGATCATTTATGTACATATTTTATAGGGTCTCCGATGTTTCATTCTGGAATAAAAGCCATTTAGGCAGCAGCGCATTCAATAATGTCCCTCGAGAGATTGAGTCATAAGTAAAAAAGCAATCTATCCAGTTTTCCTCCTAAATTGAAATATATTTCCAGAATTTCGAAACTGAGCTTACTGAAAATATTACTAAATTTCCGACGTTTGCGAGCCAAATTTTGTTCAGCGATGAGGCCTATTTCAGGCACAATGCGTTTGCAAAGAAGTAAAGAAGCAAAATTGCCACATTTGAGACTAAGGGCAATCTGAAGAGATTCAAGAGTTGCCATTTCTTTCAGAAAAAAACAACGATTTGGTGTGATTTCTGGGTCAGTGGAATCATTCGTCTATATATCTTCAATAATGATGCCGGTGAGAACGTATCCGTCAATGACGATCGCGCCATGATAACCGACTATTTTATGCCTGAAATTGAAGCCCGTGATCTCGGCAACATTTGGTTTCAACAGAACGGCGTCACTTCCCTACATCGCATTAATCAAAAGATTTATTGAAAGATCACTCCAGTGAGCAGATAATTTTAAGTTTTGGGCCGATCGATTTGCCACCAAAATCGTGTGATATCACACCGTAAGACTTTTTCCTGTGGTCATATATACAGTCTAAAGTCTATGCAGATAATCCCGTTTCGATTCAGACTTTGGAGCGAAATATTTGCCGTGTCATTCACCAGTTACCAGTTGAAATGCTCGACGAGTCATCGAAAGCTGAACTCAACAGATTTACAATCTGAGACGTAGCCGCTGCCAACATTCGAAAGACATAAAATTCAAAAAATAAATGCCAAAGAATGTTCTTTCGAATGAAAATAAACATACCCCATTTAAGTTTAAAGTTTTCATGTTTTTATGTTTTTTATTTAAAACAGTGGAGAACCCGGAAATGGATCACCCTTTAAAAGAAGTTCTATCAAAATCAGGCCAGTATTTTTGATAGAAAATATGTCTTTTTTTTGAAAATCCAACGTTCGTAGATCCCATATATCATATTATTTTAATCGAAATCGGAAAAAATTTTACACCAGCGAAATAGGATAAGGATTGTGCCTATATTTCTAATTTCTTACTAACTACTTAATATAATTAATAATAATTTAATATCTTCAAAAAATCTTTTCGAAATGGGTCTTCATATTTTGGGAGAGTTTTATAGATTTCTGTGACTTCACATTGTCTATTCTGTGACCTTCGATATTAAAAATACAAAACCCACCTCAAATGTTATAAAAATCAAAAACCCACCTTTAACCCACAAAAGTTTTTCTACGAAGAAGCAATGTTAGCAATAACAGTTGCGATTTATAAAAAATAATCATTGGCATGCCTCATATTTGAATAATTAAATACTTGGGAACAACTTTTCCCAACATAAAAAATATATGCGTATTATACTTATATGATAATAGCAAAGTGAAATTCAACAGTCAAAAGAGTTATATTTTTTCATAATTCTATCTTTTCACTTTTTCTCATCAAATGAAGATTGCTTTGTTTCCCACACGCATAAGTATTTCTTTTCAGAACTTTATAATATAACTTTATAAGTGCACACACATGCATACACATAATGTGTCGTAAAACAAATTTTATTTTCTTAACCCCATATCATTAGCAGCTTATGCCACTTAGCTCTTCATTACTTATGATAAATGGCTTGACTAACTTAACTAGACGTGGCTAGGTATAGTAATTATTGCACTTTACTTTAGTACAAAAACGCCGCCTTTAACTCGTCCAAAGCAGAATGTAATTCATGCTTTCAGACAGCTGGGAGCAAAATGCATTTACAATTACGGCTGAAATATTATAAGAGTAGTAAAATTAGTAAAGAGGTTTACGGCAGTCAAGTCATTTATGTCAGTCCCTTCTAAATATTTACTAATTTATGTGCTAGTAAAAGACTCATCATAATTTGATTTAGATTTTTTGCATTAGTTCCATTAAAGGTACAACACTTAATTTAATGTGATAGAAGTGCTCTGGATTCAATTTATTTTTTTTAGTGGTTCGACTTTTCTGTGCTTTTTTTTTCTAAAGGCACCGTCATAAAAATTATTTCAGCAGTTTTTTGACGCAAACTCTTACCATTAAATTTATTTTTGAGAAACGTTGTGTATGGATGCACTTTTCCGAACCTAACATGAGGTACTGGCCAGACAAGTATTTACAAAAAAAAAAATGTTTTTTTTTTTTGTTTTAACTAAAGTACACTGTAATATCTTAAAACATTATTGAATTGTTAGAATATGTAAAAAAAAAATTTCCCATCCAATCAGTAGTAATATTTTGAAAAACAATAAAGCGATTTTCGATGACTAATACATTTTCTTGATTTCTAATCCCAAATTGTAAAAGACAAATCTCGGATTTAGTAAAAACCAAAGGAAATTTATACCGTGAATGGTATATTAAGTATGCTACGAAGTTTGTAGTTATGCTCACAAAGAAACTTAGAAGAGTCGATAAAATATTGCGGATTTTTCAATAGGCATACCACAAAAGTAGACCGATAGGGAAATCAAAAAAACCATGTTTTTTCCCGAAATTTTGATATTTCTCTTCAATAAGGTTTCCCATTTCATCAAGGAATGATATACCAACCAACAACGACTCGAAATTATTTAAATTTACTACCGAAATTCACAGTCAGTGGCCTCAACTTTAAGACCGCTACGTCCAATTTATGGGTCGAGTTGAAGAATATAAATCCATAAGCACAGTACAAAATATCCCCGTGCCACTGAGATAAAGAAATGTCCGTAGGTACGAGAATATTGCTGCCGCTAGCGCATCAATTGAGGAAGACCCAAATCAGAGACTCACACGTCGTTCTGAAGCGTTGGGCATCTCTGTGACGTCATCGTGGTGAATTTTTTGAAAAGGTCTTGGCCTACATTCTTAAAAGATCAACGGAAGCCCCTTGATTACCAGATTCGTTGTATGTTCGTGAATTGGGCTGAGCAACTACTTGAAAATGATCAGGATTTTCATTGAAAAATCATCTTCAGCGATGATGATGAAGAGCCCATAGTTTGTTTCAGATAGCGCGAGGACGAAAAATCACCGTCGCCCAAAAAGACCCAAATAACAAGGTTAATACCGAAAACTAGATCAGTAGCCATCAATTACATATATAAAAAAGACTGAATATGGGACATTGGATTTCATTTTCGTTATCTCCCAAACACTTTTTCGAAGGCTCTTGAGTGGCCTAACCTCTTAACCATAAATGATCAGTCTGCGAATTATGAATAGAAATTACAGTAATCTGTAAGAATTCATAGCAATTCGAAATGTTTAAAAGTGAACTTACATATTAATTACTTATACATAATATTGTTCAAGAGGTTATAAAAATAAACACATATGTATAGTATATGCATATATATGTATGCAAGTACTTATATATAAATGCAGTTAAACTGTGAATGCTTGGTGAACGGAAATCGTTATATGTTGCAATTTCCTCGGCGCTGCATTATAGACAGGCATAACATCAGCATGTTGCATGTCATATTCCCACAATAAACTCAAGTCTTAGCGATAAAAATAGCGAAAAAACACAATGGCTGTATATACAGCTACAACAGCTGGTGGAAAAAAGTTGAGGCAAACCGGTGTGAAAATCAATATAACGGCTACAAAGGCCAAATACTAGACAAACTAACCGGAAAAAATGGCCCAATAGCCGAAAGAACAATAAGTACATACTTATACATACATATATTATTTTGCACACACATTCAACTAACATGAGCGATTGTACCGCTAAAGGGGTGCAAGTGTATGGTTTGAAAATATTGCATGTCAATTCATTGAATGCAAATCGAAGCCGAAATAATTCCACTTGAGCGCTTTGACTAGTCAAGCGTGTAAATAAAAATAGAAAAATATTGCTAATATGTGATTGTGTGGCATGTAGCTACAATTTCAATGTATACATACATACGTATACGGGGCGTACGTCGGTTTAATTTGTTTAATGAGGAAAATTGCAGTGGCTTTGAAGGTATAGAAAGTGAGAATAATAACAATGAGCAAGCAATTGCTCTCAGTCAAGTGCAACGTGCTTTAGCCAAGCCAACAATACTAACAACTTTTGAACACTTTCAAATCACTGTACTTGTAATAATAAAAAATTTCAAAACAAAAACAATTATATAAATACACGGCTTACAATAACAAAGTTCAAAGCTGTTGCCGGCAGCCAGAGTTTAAATACAGCATTGCTGTACATCGGACGTTAAATTTTCCCCAAAAAAAAATATTATTATATTTTACGAATGTACAGGTACATATACAAAAGTTTAAATAATGGTAATTATTAACCAGAAAAGACGTTAGCTTCAGTTGCAACGAAACTGTGGTAATTATAATACTCTTCAGAAATACAAAAGACTCCTTAACAGAACTTGATTTTGGTTATTCAGTTTGTATGGCAGCTATATGATATGGTTAGCCGATTTCTAAAATTTTTTCGATTATAATAGCGTTTCTTGGATAATAATTCGTGCCATATTTGTTAAAGATATCTTGTAAAATTAAAAAAATTGCAAAACATGAACTTGATTTCTACCATTCAGTTTTTATGGCAGCCATATGCTTTGGTGATCCGATCTGAAAAAAAACACCTTTAGAGATCGGATGATGAATTTAGATTATAATTTATGCCAAATTTAGTGAAGAAATTTTGTCAAATGAAAAAGCTTCCCATACAAACGCTTCTTTCGGTTCATTCACTTTGCATGAATAGTAATATTAAGAATATAATCTCAAACTCCACCTTAAAGTGGTTGCAATTCAAGCAGCTAAGCAAACCTTACCAAACCTCACAACTGCCATTCTAACCGAGAGCACCGAGCGACAATCGCAAACGTCATCATCTGTTGAAACTATTTCGGACCCTTACAACGAAGGTGATCATTATTTTACTGCAATCTGCACTTAGCTGTAACAAAGCTGGTTTAGATGTCATCACAGCTGTAGAGCAGGGTATCGCAGAAGACCCGAATGTGCCCATTCGCCAACGCGCGGAGAAATTGGAGCTGTGCCCATCCACTTAATGAAAAATTTGCCACAAATTGGTTACAAAATCCAACTCGTACCAGAATGAACCGAAAGCGAGATGGCCACCGACACCGATTTTAAAGAGAATTTTGTTCAACGACGAAGCTCAGTTTTGGTTGAATGGTTACGTAAACAAGCCAATCCAAAAGCCATAGATGCGACGTCGCTACATTCCCAAAAATTAATTATTTAGTGTGCTCTATGGATAGAGTAAATCGATGATTCATGTTCTTTTAAGGGGTTATATACAGTTAAAATTTTCAAAAAATTAATATTTTTTATTTTATTTTCTTAATGTACCCATGTATATTTAAGAATACACACAGAAAATTTCATATCGTTCCGGTGAATATTTTCGAAGTTACACGCAAATTTGAAAAGGCATTTCAGAGTGCTTGGAAGTTCAATGCCAAACTTTATAAGTGTTTTTCTCAAAATGGTGTTTTCAAAATACTCAACATTACTCGGAAACGACTAATCGGTTTAGTCTCAATTTAACACGAGCTTCTGAAATATGTTTTTTAGTTATTAATCAAAAATTTTTTCTCACCGATAAATATTTTTTATAAGCAATAGAAACAAAACCGAAATTTTGGTCCCAAAACGATTTTTTTTGTAGAAACCTCTATTTTTTCAAAAATTTTTATTTTGTTTATTCCTTATATTCTTAAACTAGTTTTAACATTACTTTAATGAAATCTGTTTATTTTTTTAATTGCAGAGGATTCAGTTGAGAGATATAGTGGTCACCGCAAAACGTCTTTTTTGAGAAGAGTTTCTAGTGTTTCCTGTCCAAACAAAAATTTTTACTAGTACTAAAGCTTAAAATAAACACAGTTAAAAGATACCATGATATCTAGAACCAATTTTTGGATCAATAAATTTAATAGTTTTCTCAGAAAAATTCTAAAAATTCGCTTCTAACTGTATATAACCCCATAAAATGATGCTGGCCATAGTGTTACTGTCAGTAAAGGATAGCTTTTTCGAGCCTGAATTGCAGGATGTTGATATGGATGACCTTTGTTTCGAAAAAGGCGGCGCTACATGCCATACACTCAACCAAATATGCAATTTATTGAAGGAAACTTTTGGTAATGCCCAAGATAGTGTGATTTGGACTTTTTTTTTTGTATGATTATGTAAAGTAGCTCCTAACAGTGCGTCTCAGCTGCGATTTAATCAAGTCAGCCAAAGCGGTTACTTGCGCAAAGTAATTTTTAAATCAAAATTGCAAATTTTTATCTTTATAATAAAGCTAATTCTTGACCATAACATTAAATTTGATGCGTTATATTTTTTCCTGAAAAGCACATGTCTAGAAAAATACCCTCCAGCTTTCTCCCTATCGCATTTATGATTTTTAAGTCAGACGTTAGAGATTGATCGAATTTGGTCATCAAACCACTTATTGAACGCCGGTAATATTCTAGGCGATTCTTATCATGTCAGTCAACAGAAATTTTAAGAATTTAAGAGCAAAAGAAACATGTTTTCAAGAAACTTTGCGAACCAGAATTTGTAAATCTACACAGCGAAGGACTGAAACACAAAATTCAAGCATTTGCTTTTGTATAATCAAAATCGCCAGACAAATCTTTCATGTCGTAAACAAACAGTTGCCAAACACTTCACACGAATACAAAAAAGTTTGTGCAAATCTAGGAGATAGATATTTTCTAAGATATGCTTGAAGTGCGCAGTCTAAATGGACCAATTCGGGTCAAATTTGATTGTGAGTATATTGTTACTTGAATCATTGTAGGATTTTAACATTATATGTGCATATGTATGTAAAATAACCAATTCGTAAAAATTTAAAAAAGAAGAAGAATAAAAATTGTTTTATTTTAATATAAAGTACTGAATCAATAACAAGTCAACTATATTTTCCTCCAAACAACGACAGTTCAATACACTGTAAATACCATTAACAAGCAATGAGCTGTACACCTGACCACGGATGTGCACTTGAGCTACCGTTTTACGATTTCCAAACCGCGAAACTCTAAAAGCAACACAATCACCGCCAAATTCGGATAACTGTAAATTACTTAAGAGCCTCTAGCTTGAAAGTCATTGTGGTAAAAGTGAACAAACGGTATTGCACAATATTAAATGGGAAGACGCGAAATGGGAAACACTGTAAGTGATAACCGGCACAATACGTAGTAAAACTTAGAGAAAGAAAGAAACAGGACATTTGTGCATAACAAAAACAAAAACAAAAACTGAATGACTGTTCGAAAAGTCGTGTGGCAAGTGGAATGGTAGACGGCATTAACTGAATTGTTCAATACCAGAAACGGCTGGCTACCGCTAAATACTTGAGACTCCTCTTCGCACGCTCTTGGCTATGAATACGATGATGACGGCGATGTGATGAAAATGCATTGCCATGTATGAACGCGCAGCTATGTAT
Source organism: Bactrocera tryoni (assembly GCF_016617805.1). Classification (NCBI taxonomy): domain Eukaryota; kingdom Metazoa; phylum Arthropoda; class Insecta; order Diptera; family Tephritidae; genus Bactrocera; species Bactrocera tryoni. The sequence goes on along the minus strand of NC_052502.1, from coordinate 34,337,903 downwards.
TCGAGTATGCTCATATATGTTTGCGGGGAAGCCCGAAGCGTGTTGTATTTTTGTAACCTTTTAAATGATAATCCGCTTTTTTTATTACCGTGATTACTAAGACATATAGTATTGTTGTTATTTTGTTAGTATTGTTGTTATTTTGTTAGTCTTCGGCTTTACAAATTGTTAATAGTTTATGAGCTAAATGCACAATTGAATAAAGGAATAGGATGTCTTCGTAATTTTATTGGTACATATGTATGTCTGTTCGAGGAAATGTTGATGGTTAAGTGTTTGCTTCAGGCTGAGTAGCTGTCGGCGTAACTAACTGACAAATATACATATGTGTATGAACATAAAGCGTTGATGAAAATTATTTTTTGTAATGGTACATTTTGACTACTGCTAAACACAGGGGGCACCACACTTGACAATTAAATGTACAGTTATTTGCAGGCGAACCATTAGATTATAAGAGAAGAAAAGTCGCCATTTTTGGTGTATTACTATAGTTGTTATCATTCCGAAAAATGTCAAACTAAGGCAACTACCCTGAGACGCTGAGTTCAGCCACCAAAAAAAATTAGAAAATTCTATTATAGTAGCCCAGGCTAATAGAACGGCAACTATACACCAATCACCGTATAAAATAAGGTATTAATGAAATTTTATTTTTTAACAGAATTATGAGTTGTGGCTTAAGGAGTTATATCGAACGGGACATAGGGACGCTACAAAATTAGACCGATAATAGGGACAACAAACGACGCCATATTTTTTACCCGCTCTTTTGACATTTATCTTCAGCAAGGTTTGCCATTTCATCATGAAAAGACATACGATCCAACGAGTCGAAATTATTAAAATTTATTACCGAAATTCGGAATCAGTGACCTCAATTTTAAGAGCGCTACGTCCAATTTATGGTCGTCATAACCGTCCTGTCAGATCAACAATTGAGTGTCTAGTGGAAAAACTTCAATCCACAGGCACAGTACAAAATGTTCCCGTGCCAGTGAGACAAAGAAGTACCCATAGTGTGTGCCCAATTGAGAAAGACCCAAAATCAGTCTCACACTCGTCGTTCGCAAGTGTTGGGCATCTCTGTAACGTCGGTGTGGCGAATTTTGTGAAAAGATCTTGGCCTACATCCTTACAAGATCAAACTGTCACAAGAACTGAAGCTGTTTGACCACCGGGGTCGTCGTATTTTTGTGAATTGGGCTGAGCAACAACTTGAAAATGATCCTGATTTTCATTGAAACATCATCTACAGCGATGAAGCTCATTTCTGGCTGAATGGCTTCGTCAATAACCGAAATATGTGTTATTGGTCAGGCATCAATCGACATATCCTCCATGAGTCAGCATTGTATCGCGAAAAAATTACAGTTTGGTGCGGTTTATGGACCGGCGATCTTCCGTGATGATCAAGATCGGCAGATTACTGTGAATGTGAATCGCTACCGCTCACTGATAATCGAATATTTTTGGCCCAAATTGGATGATATGGACTTGGACAATATGTGGTTCCAACTGGACGGCACCACAAGCCACACAGCGAATTATGGAAAACCAAGTTTGGTGAACGTGTTATCTCACGAAATGACCCAGTCAATTGACCGCCTCAGTTGTGCGATTTGGCTCCGTTACACTACTTCTTGTGGGACTACGTCAAGTCTATGGTCTACGCCAAGAAGTCAGCGACGATTGATGAACTGCATATGAATATCGAACGTAAAATTGCAGCAGTATAGCCCGATTTATGCTTGAAAACCATCGAAAATTTGGTTCATCGTCTGGACTTATGCAAGCGTGCCCGTGGTGGCCATGCAAAAGAAATCAAGTTCCATACCTCCATATTTCATATTCCTTCACAGGTATAAAGAGTTTCATTGATATAATTTTCTAACGCTCCTATTGAAACCCCCGTTTGTTGAGAGATAATGTGCCATCCCTCTAAGTATTCAGGTATCTTAGCAGAAATCTTTCATTGTACTGCATTTGCATATATTTTCAAAGAAGCAGTTACCAAATCATAACGATATAATATTCGAAGGATCTATCTATCTGTACTGTTGCAGAAGTTTTCTAATATTACACGAGCAATATAGCAATATTCTAAGGTTATAAAAGACGATAGAAGAATATGTATATATAAAAGAAAATCTGGATCTTGATACAATTTCTATAAATTTCGTCTTGCCTGTAATAAACAGTATCAAATTGCGCTAATAGTTTATGCCATTGATATGCTACACATATGCAATTTTTTGTTTTTTTTTTCTTGTATTTAATTTTTCATTCAACTCTTTTTTTATCGAATTGAATCCAACGCCAAGAATTTATATCTCAATTTAAAATAAATGTCAGCACACTGTTATAAAGTGACTCACAGCGGATGTCTATTTCGTGACATGCATTTAATTTTGCGAAAAAATTGCGTAACAACAACAACAAATAACTGAGTTCCGTTAGTGATTCTACTTTGCGGCCATTCATAGAATGAATAGTATGCTATCCGGCTTAGCTAGATGCAGGGTGCATTTTTTTGAGATTCTTGTCAGCAATTAATTGCCTGTTATTAACTGTATTTGCCGAATGTTGATAAAAATCGCAAGATATATAGAAACTTGCAAACATTCATATATATGTATATGTGAGTACATAGTATGTTTATGAAACTTAAGAATGCGAACACGCTTAACCTGGCGTCTTTGTTAACCCTATTGAGATTCGAAAATAAAATTGAATAAAATAGCAAAAACTTCAGACGATATTTTGTGCCACAAACTTCTGCTTGTGCGTATTCACGTACACATTTATGTCCACCGAGGCGTTTATTTATTATCGGAGTTGTTGGCATGCTGTCTCATTCATCAATCTGCGTGGCACAGCTACATTGTTTGTTTGACAAAGTTTTTTTTGTTATAGTTCAGAAATTAGCTTCTTTCAACACTTATGTTTTGCATAGAGATACGTATGTAAAATTTTAAGAATGCGTTAATGTTAAAAATGTCTGCCAAAAATCCAATTTTCAGTTTTTTACCTTTCCTTTTTTCACTCTTCATTTATAAGTTTGTTTGCCAGCTATTTATGTATATTAATAAAATATCGGTTTGAGAATATATCAAAAATCTTAGTACATCTTTAAGAGAGTTGGCAAGTATGTATTTAAAAAAATAATTCAATATTTTTCTGAAATTCTTGAAATAAAATGTTGAAAATTTCAAATAAAAAATTCTTAAAATAAGAAGACACTTCCAAAAAAATGATTTCTATATTTTTCAAAATACTATGCTTTAAAATTTATTTATAAATTTCATAATATTTAAAGCGAAACGAAATACAACTATATAGTCACGCAAATAATTATTAATTTAAATTTTTTAGCTTCAGCTTTTGTTGCTTTATACAATGTATTTTACATTAGTCATAAGCAACTTTAAAAAAGAAAAAGAATAATAACAAAAAACATAAATAAAATTAAGGACAAAGAAGCTGCTATAAAAATATTTCAAGTGGTTATTCAACAAGGCAGTAAAAGTTGTGCTCCTTTTTTCCTTTGAATGCATAAAAATCTTTTTCAAAATAATCATAAATTTGAATCATTACAGCTTCTTCATCTTGCTGTCAACTCACAATGATTTACAAGCAATTCATTACTGAGCGCAATCGCTCAATCTGGCAAAGTGATGACCACAGCGGTCACTCTATAAAATCCACGCATTAATTAACGCACGCCCAGTCGATGTGACATGCATTTATGAATGCGTGAATGTGTGTGTTTCGCAATAAAATTGCATTGCATTGCATTTTCAATTCCACAAAAAATCTCGCAGTCACAAGACGCGTGCAGAAAAAACGCATAAAAGGGAGACCGATAAAGCCGCAGCGTGAAAATGCTGCTAATGAATGCAGACGTTGAAAAAAAGTTTGCATGTATGTGTATGTAATACGTTGCATCTGAAGTTTCAGCGATGCATGAAAATCGCTTGAATGGCCTGAATTAGTTACGTGCTGCCAACGCATTGTCGGCGCATTTTTCACCTTTGTTCACATGTGTGTGTTTGTGTGTGCTTTTGTGGAGCTGTCGTCAAGAAATGCCAAACCCTTTCTGCCAAGTGATTGGCATCTGGTGGCTAGCATTTGTCTGTTGTGTTTATCTTGGAGCAGGTTATGTTAATCGTTTCGACGGCTTCGCCCCTTTTGTGCCAAATATTTCTTGCTTTTTTTAACATTTTTTTTTCAATAAAATTTTTGAATATAACATAATACATACAAAATTTGATGTCTCAAATAATCCGTTCGTTAGGAGGCTTTGTTAATGCTTCATTTATCAACAATTATATTGCAAAGTAAGGGTTTTTAATTGGATTATAATTCTTAAAAAAATATTGGTTTCTTAAAAGTTCTCAAATTAGCTGATAAAACGGCATGTGTTAAGCAATTGCTATACTTCCGGGACTTCATCAAGGGAAGCAGATGATTTGACATAATTTTCAGAATCATCTCGACGACAGAAGAAATCTTAAATATTCATAAATTTATTCAGGGGGGCAGTGACAGGAAGATTAATTGTACTAAATATTTCATAAAACAAGGAAATCACAAAAAAGCAGTCGAGAGTATGAAGCAATCTTCCTCTATCAGTCGGTAAAGTCAAATTTTCCTTTCACTTCAGTTTTCCAGTATACTACTTATGCCTTTACGGGTTATGCTATATGGCGTTAGAACGATAAGATTTCGTACAAAAAAACGTTTCGAACAGTTTCTGATTGCTTGACGCAGTATTTTTTCAGCGTAGAGAAAATAGCGTCAGAAAATGAATAGATATAGAATTTAGAAGTCAGGAGGGCCAACTGTCGAAAATATTGATAAAATAATGGAAATCATCGTATCCGATAGTCGTATAAACACTACTTTTATTACTAAACATTGCAAGAAAAATAATTTGGAAACACTTAAATAAGGAACGGGGGAATAACTTCAGGTTTATAAGTTTAGGTAATTTTTCACTCGATTAAAAAAAATCCCTCAATTTCATTACGATATCTCACATATTTGTCGATATATGCGATATAAGGGCAGGTGGAAGTCCGACAACTGGTATATTAGATGTATGGGCTAAGGGAAATATTGATTCGATTCGAACCGATTTTGACATACTGTTATGAGAAGTGGATTCTCTCCGAATTTCTATAATATATCTCACCGATTGACCGATATTTTCGATAAAAAGTTCCCAATAAGAACTGGAGTCTATTTATTCGAAATATGGTAGCTGGAATAGTTTTTCTCCGATTTGACAAGTTTTGTCACAATTCGTCCAAAGTTTTTGTTTTGGAAAGTGAAAAAATCAGATAATGTTACCTAGTGAATTTGGTTCAAGTCGGTAGAAGGGACTGCGATGTGGGTTTTCACCTAAATGTGGGCGGTGCCACGCACATTGTCCGAGTTCGACATCGGCTCATGTAAGGCCCTCTCTTACCATCTCAAGATATAATCTGTGTCTGGCGTATTTATAAGGATTTATCGCACTTTTCCCCTATTTTCACACAGTCCTAAGAGGTATAAAGAGATTTTTCCTGTATAAAATTGGATGATTTGAGAGATATATCCATTACACCTTGTAAGGGGCGAGACCACATCCGCCATTCTATGTAAACTTGAAATTTCAGGGAATAACTTTACATTTTATTACACACATTTTTTGAACAAATCTAGTCATGAAAAAATCAGAGGAAATTAAGGAAAAAAATTTAAAAAAATATGCTACATAATTTAGCCGGGGACCCGTTAAAAGACTAAGTTCTTTTCCTCGGTTGTACATTTCCATTTCCAATTGGAAAATCATGACATACACCACCTGAAGTTCATTAAAACTACCAAAATTACTTTTCTTCCTTACAGACATATGTGCATATATGAATATGTAAAATTCAACTTAAAAATAACAAATTTCGCATAAACCATTAACTACACTACTTCTGGAATTCCAAAGTCTCATAAATTTTACCACTACATACACATAATTTGCATGCGCACGCTTACCTCTGATACAAAAAATACTTATTTATTGCAAATGGAAATGTGTAATTATCAGCGCATAAAGTTTTATGTAAAATATTTTTCAATTTGAACATTGCCAGAATCAGCAGAATCAAAAGACACACAACTAGCTTTCCGAAAATCACTTCATCCACATGACCGAACCCTACATGACCGGCTGAAAGTAAATCTAAAACAAAATGTCCATTGGCGCACACGCAAACGGGGCGATTGACCGCACTGCATAAGTCTCCGCTAACAATCCATTGTCTAACTGTAGTCAAATACAATCGAATGCATGCCAATACGAGCAATGTTCTCGTCTCCCAGTATGTGCTATGGTATGTATGTATGCATGAATATAAGTAATGTTATGGTACGTGTATGTGCTGTGCTTGACTTGTCCACTCTTCGATTTGCCTCGAAAATTACACCAAGTCACGAAATCTGTAACGGTAGCACATAAATTGTACGAAAACAAAATTGTATGTGGTTTTTGGTGAGCGAGTTTAATCGCGAAATCAGACAAAAATGTTCAACCGCCATAATGTAATAGAAGAAAAATAAAGCAACAATAAATATGCCGAAATTGAAATAAATACAATAAAATAATAACAGACCGTCGCCTGGTTAGTGGGGCGTTTTCGTGGAATTTCGGTTTAAGGCAGCCGATTGAATTTTGAAAAAAAGGCCAAGTAAATTATACAAATCTGAATATGGACATACCTGATGGTTTAAAAAGTATTATTTAAGGAAAATACATACTATTTAAAAATAAAAGTATGGTTTATAGAAGTAAGTTCATAATTTGATGTAAGTACATATATGTTCTACCTGACATACATACTTATCCCACGTCCCATTATACTCGTCCTATTATACTGTACAGAACGTATTATTCTGTATTACTTTTATGAACCTTTGTACATTCTGAAGACGATGAATATTCACATAGAATTGACGATGGACTATATAAGCTCGACTAAATATGGTTCGAATGAATTAAATATCCTATCTCTGAAAGTATAGGGATCTTTACTTGATATGACAGAGAAAAAAGAAACCATCCGATTGGAAGTCAAAAACAAATGTTTAGCATGGACAAAAGTGATAGACGTCGTTCATAATCGCTGTCTCAACTCACAAGATAAAGCGTCCTGTTCTGCCCTTAGAGCTCCGCTGTGTACAACTATGACTTTATCAAGTTATATTTTGTTTTATTGAAGTAGTATAACTACTATGACAATCAAATTTTCAATACCTTAATATCTATACCTTCTATAAATCTTTAGAAAACACGTGCTTTAAACTTTGTATGGGATAGGATTTGACACCCTCTGTCAATTCCTATCTCTGTCAATTCCTATCTTATTAAGTGCGAAATTGAAAGCTGACAGTTGAAGACCTGAACGAGTCCATTCGCCATTGGAGCAGTGCTCATCCACTTTATGGCAGATTTTCGGAAGGATATTTATTTATGGGCTTGCAAAATCTAACTTGTGCACGAATTGAAGCCGAAAGACAATCAAGCGCCTTCTAGGTTCGGTGAATGGGCCCGAGATGGACACCAATCCCGATTTTCACAAGAAGTTTCAACGATGAAGCTCACTTTTGGTTTTTTTTCTCGGATTTGGAGTGATGATAAGCCAAAAGCCACAGTTGAGATGTAACGACGTCCTCAAAATGACAGTGATTCATATTTATTTAAAAATGAAGCCGATCATAATGTTACAGTTAATTTGGTGTGATATGGAGCCTTTACTAATGACTTTTCGTGACTGAATTGGAGGATGTCGATGTGAACGACCTTTGGTTCCAATAAGACGGTGCTACATGTCAAACAGTCAACGAAATCATCAATTTATTGTAGAAAACTGTTGGTGACCGGATTCATTCTCGTCGTGGCGGTCGTGTGATTTAACATCACTGGACTATTTTTTGAGAGGTTATGTGAATTCGATTAAGTACGCAGATAAGCGCGAGACGATTGACTTGTCCGAAATAATTTTTAATGACAAATCCTTATTTATATAATAAAGCTGAATTATTCATCGTAACATTAAACTGTATGTATTTTATGTCTTCCTGAAAACCACATGTCTAAAAAATTACTCTTTATTCGATTAAAATTTTTATACATAAACCTTCAATAGCATGGTACCACTCTACACCCTTTGACAAATTTGTTTACGGAGATTTTGACACTCCTAAAAAAATATGATTTTTGGTATACCTTTTTTTATAGATTATGAATTAAACAAATATTAAAATAGGAGAAATTATTAATACATAATGTACTTCCATACAATGGCCTTTGATTGTTGGTTACAAATTTTAATTTAAAAAATTAAAAACTTAAAAAAAATTGCGAATTCTTCCAAAAAATTAAGACATTTTTGACCAAAATTACCCTGTTTAATATCACTGAAAAACTAGAAGATCAAAGCAATCGGATGATGTGTTACAACCGCAGCCAATTTGAAAAATGTAGTTTCGGAAAAACACCTTTTAAGAAAAACTGATGGAGCTAATTGGACTAATGCTAGTGACTAAATTTTAAAAGGCTGTAACTCAAAAATGATCTTAAATATCTATTTAAAATTTGTTTGTGTTATTTTTAAAGGTATAGACTATGAAAATATGCAAAAATAAAATATTTTTTTTTTTTGAAATTTCAAACAAGTTGTGCACCTAAAAATTAAATCACAGCTCAACCAAAAAATTATTTTTAATTTGTCTCTTTTTGGCATTATTCATCCTATCCACTCGACTAAAGAAGACGCAACCATTTTTATCAATATTTATTATAGCTTTTTTGCTTAATATTTTATTTCATATTCATTCACCCAGTCGAGCTCTTAGCTGTTACTCTAACTCACTAAAAGCCATACCTCTGCACTCTAATGTTTATGTGTAATGCATACGAGAATATCATTTCAATATGTAATTCACATAAGTATCATTACAATTGTTGCTTGCAATTTGTTCTGTGACTTTTGGCTAAATCGTAAACCATTGTTTGGCTATTTTGGCATTGTGCCACAGTTGAAAAGCTAGGAGTTAGCGTCATCAAGGTCCTTACACGCCTCACCACTTTGCCTTTTATGAATAGATGGTCATTAAAATTGGCATTCAGCGCTTTTTCACATATTCTCTTATTGTGCTCTGTCATTATAAGATTATTTCTTAACTCACATACATACCTACATATGGTACATACACATGTATGTTTCATATGGATTTGCAAAATGTTTGCTTTTTTTGGGTAATTTTCAAGAGCAAAATTATTTTATTTTTGGCTATGTTTTTATTATTTGTTTACGCTGCGGTAGGTAGAATAGGACCGTCATAATTTTTATTGTCAACTGTGGAGGAATAAATATTTTTGTTGTTGCATATGCACAATTATTGTATATTATATGTGAGAGTGCATTTGATAAACGATTTGCCGGTCAATTATATTTTATGTGCAAATTTTTATTTACGACTCTTGTTTGTTTGTATTTTCTATTCATTCCTAAATGTTTTTTTATACATAAGTATAACTGTATATTATTGATATGTTTGACAAGATTTTAGGAGCGCTCTTGCGGCACGGTTTTACTTTTGCGAATAATTGCTGGCAATTAACATTTCAAATGCAGTTATATAATGAATACAATGGCTCGCATATTTACATATTTACATATACAAGTATATGTATATTAGATATTCATACGATATATGTATGTAAATATTAAATGCTCGACCTTAAAAATCACAGCAATCGGGTATTCTTAGGTTTTACGTATACACGGTTATGATAAGAGGGGCGTTCTTAAGCAAATTTTGCTTACAAATCAAATAGCATTAACTGTTACTCTGTTGTTAAACAATTTTAAATTTAAAATTGCTTATGAATTAAAGATATTGGGCAGTCGAACAAGTCTTTTCGTATTTTGTCAACAGATGTCGTTGTAGTCGCATATCTCCAGTGCTTCCAATCACATTGTGTCAATGAAGTTTACGGAGACGATGCTGTATCAGTTCGTGTAGCACAACAATGGTTCGCTCGCTTCCGTTCTCGAAATTTCGATGTGAAAGATGCACCTTCCACTGGTTGACCTATCGTTGAAAAAGTCGATGAAATTATGGACCGATGAAATTATGACCGGATTCATTCTTGTCGTGGCGATCGTGTGATTTAACATCACTGGACTATTTTTTGAGAGGTTATGTGAAGTCGATTAAGTTCGATGTGAAAGGTGCACCTCGCTCTGGCCGACCTAACGTTGAAAAAGTTCGATGAAATTATGGAAAAGACCGACCAGAACCATCACATAAGCAGCCATCACATCGCTAAGGAACTTAAACTTCATAGTCACACGGTTTTGAATCATTTAAAAAAGACTGGCTACCAAAAGAAGCTCGATGTTTGTGTACCACATGAATTGTATGTGAAAAATTTAATGGACCGAATTAGCATCTGTGATTCTTTGCTGAAACGAAATGAAATCGAACCATTTCTGAAGCGAATGGTAACAGGAGACGAGAAGTGGATCAAATACGAAAATAATGTGCGAAAAATATCATGCTCCAACCGTGGTGAAGTTCAACAAATGGTCGCAAAGCCTGGATTAACGACTTGCATGGTTATGCTGAGTGTTTGGTGGGATTGGAAAGGAATCAACCTTTATGGGCTGCTCCAGCCTGGTCGAACGATTGATTCGACATTTTACTGTCAACAACTGATCAATCGAAAAAACGGCCAGAACTGATAAACAGAAAGGGCTTCGTCTTCCATCAGAACAACGCTAGACCAAACACATCTTTGACAATTCGGCAAAAACTGGGAGAGCTGGTCTCCGTAGTTTGCATCCACCATATAGTCCTGACCGTGCACCATCGGACTACCATTTGTTTCGGTCAATGCAGAACTCCCTTAGTGGAGTAAAGTTGGCTTCAAGAGAAGCTTGTGAAAATTACTTGTCGCAATTTTTCGCCGAGAAACCAAGAAAGTTTAAAGTTATGGAATAATGTCTCTAGCGGAAAAATGGCAAAAAGTGGTCGACAAAATGGTACATATTTGGTTCATTAAAGTTCATTATGAATATAAAAATAAATAAGTTGAAGTTTGATTAGAAATACGAAAAGACTTTTTCGACTACCCTATATATACTATAAGCCTTTGAGTTCCAAAAAAAGTGCGATGCAAGCCATGAGTTTGAGTTCTGTAATATTCACAAAAAAATCTCTATAAATGCGTTTGCCAAGAACAATTGAATTCAATCGAGAAGGTTGCTGTATTAGTGCATAATTGAGCAAAGACATACAATTAGCACCGTACGTTGGTATTTCCGCTCACAAAATTATTTTGCATGCCAATATGTATTTACTTTTTTCAAATTGTATATAAGTATGTATGTACACATGTATACAAAATACAACATACAAATGTGTGCATGCAAAACCGACTGACCGATAACCGTTAATCGACAACCAATAATTAAGTAATTAGAATCGTAGTTGCAAATTATTGCTCAATAGTTATATATACATACACATATGTATATGTATTATAGATAGTATACATAAATATGCAGCTCTGCCAATGAATTATACCTAAAACATAAAAAGTTTGGTTTTGCGTGCCGCAAGAACGAACACATTCGAGCCAAAATAATTTATGCTCCATTGAATTTCAAATGAGTGACAATGCGAATGTGTAATATGTCAATATTTTATGGACAAATAATTGTCTCTAAAATGCATTATATTAAATATTTAAAACAAGCATTTAGCACCCAGCAATTTTTAGTTTGTAGTGGTCTGGTAATTTATTTATTTTAAATTATTTTTTTTATTTTTCTTGTACTAAATGGTGACAAAATTTTGAAAAGTTTTAAAAGTATTGTGGATATATGTACATACATACATATGTATATAGGCATGAATATTATCTGTTCATAAAAAAAATCATATTATTTAATTTTACTCATCCTGCCGGTAACTCTTTCTAAGTTATAATAAATTATGAGGTTATGCCTAGTTAGAGCGGTGATACTCATTTACAATGCGTTCAGGGTTGATCAAGAAGTGCCTAAACTCGCTATTAATAGCATCCAGTGTCTTTGTCATAAGGTATAGTATATATGTCGGGTCGTACTGGAATCGGAGGAAATTGCAAAGCTGCTGAGCTAGCAAGGAAAGGCGCCCTAGAACAGCTATCGGTAGAATGGGAGCGGGTCGGTGCTCCCGTATCCTCTTGTGTTCTACTACTAGATGGCTGGGCATCGCGAAAGTTTACATGCGCTGTCGCAAAAGATCTAGGGTGAACTAGTTATCTCTATTCCCTCAGTAAGGCTAACCTTTCTCTCCTTATGGGGCTTTAAACAGACCATTGCCCTATTGGCATCCATGCTGTAAGGTTGGGAACCATACCAGAAGCCAGGAGTTTTTCTTTTCTATGGCTTCCTAAAACACTACATAGAGCAGTCCACTTGCGACCTTCGGTCAGCCATCTAACCTAACCTGTTACAGAGTATAATAGTTTTGTTCACCTAGCGGTTGTACTTATCACCTAAAACTAAGCGACTTAGAAAAACCTATAAAGTGCTATAACTAAGCACTAAATTAAGTTAAAAAACTCATATTTGGTACACAGGATTGCAGTAGCCAGGGGCACCTGAGGGAAAAAATGTTAAAAATTGGGTGTTGTCCCGCTCTCTTATAAGTTTGGTGTACATATCTCCTAAGCCGCTAAAGCCACAACAACCAAATTTGCGCAGATACTATAAGATATCCTGTCGATAGTGTGAAAATGGCTGAAATCAGTATATACCCCGGCTCACTCCCCATATAACGAAACTGTTAAAAAGTACTTAAAGCAAGATAAATGCATAAATAAATGATCCCGAGACATTAAGTTTTACAGCCGGGATAGTACGAGGAGGTTTTATGGAAACCTGTGTGAACATTGGACGATGGAGGTGGCACTGCTTACTTTTAGGCAAAATCACATATTTCGGGTTGGGTCCCGATTTTGACTTAATTTGGTACGAGACATTCTTCTCACATTTTCATATCACAATGCACGATAACGGGCTACAACCTCGCCTACTTCCCATATGGCACAATTTTAAATTCCACCTTACGACCAAAAATTATTCACATCTTACCAAAAGTGTTCTCGCTCCTAGGTACCGAATATGTGAACCCAGTATCTATTGGCTTTTGACCGAAAATATCGGTCAATGTATGGGTTATACAATGAAAGTTCTGAGATAATCCTTTTCTGGCAATGTTATCTCTGTGTATCTCCGATCCCCAATTTGCCTAATATAAAGATTTTCGAACTTCCGGATGACTTTATACTGCATACATTAATAGGCCAATATTTGAGATATCTCAATTTAAACTACAAAGCGTGTTATAACAATGTATCTTTGTGCCGCCTTCACAAATACAAAGTTTTTTTACAAGAACATAGATCGGCCAGTTTTGTATGCAGCTCATATATGTCATAGTGACTATATCTGAACAATTTCTGCGAATATTGCATCATTACTTCAGGCAATAACCCTTTTCAAATTTCGCGAAGATATCTCGTCAATTGAAAAAGTTTTCCCATCGTTCTGTTTGTATGGCAGCTAGATGCTTTAGGGGTTCGATATAAGTCGTTCCGACAAATGACTAGGTTCTTGGTGAAAAAAGGAGGGGCGCAAAATTTCGGATCAATATCTCAAAATTCGAGGGACTACTTAGTAAAAATACAGAAGAACGGTCAAACTGACGGAGTTAGCTAAATCGACTTAGCTTAGCTAAATACCTACATATAGTATACACTTTATCCCAGTTCGGGGTATTATTAATCATTATCGGTGAAGAAAATCGTAAACCCAATGAATAATGATTATTACGTAATTTTTAAATAAAACTTATAATGATTACCGTCTGTGAATATTTAAAATTAATTTCGAAATTTTATTAAAGCATTGAAATTATAATTTTTACTGTAATCGAGAGTTTACTTTATTAATTGAGAACCCCTTTTAAGAATATGATAACAATTCACACTCAACGCAGTTTTAATATATGTATGTATGTACATATGATACCAAACAAAGTAAGAATTGATTGCATCATTATTATAGAATATGCAAATTTGCGACACATTGTTAAAGCAATAAACCAACTAAATACTCACAAACACAGACATATAGGAACGCTAAAAATTGCCCGTAAATAACCATGTGAGAATTATGTGTCAATTTTATTTTGCATTTAAATAGAAATTAAGCAATTTATCAAATGCAGAAAAGCAATTCTTGCAGAATGCTTATGACTATTCTTCCAGCAGCGGCAACAACCAACAACAAGACAGATCTTAATTGTCCAACTGCGGCATCATTGACACCGTTTAACTACATACATACATGCATAGCTACTTGATTGACATATGGTTTTGTTGTTGTAAAATTTAAATAAAAACTTATTTATTAATTTGAATTTCATTAGAAATGATTACATACTTCCGAATGATTAATTACGTCAATTTGACTGATAACCGGTTGAGTGCGAGCCGCTTAGAGCAACATACACAAATGATAGACTGGCAGGTGCACTTCATTTTTTCAAACGCTAGGCAGTGCATGGCTTATGCTAAATGTTGCCGTGGCAGTGCTCTTGCGCGCATTTGTAGCCGTTGTCACCAACGCTAATTTCCGTTAAATTCAATTATGCAATGGCTGAAAGACAGCAGCCCACGCCTCACTAAGGCCTTTGAGCGGCTGTTTAGTTGACATACTTACATAGGTGCCAACATAGTACACTGCAGAGTGTTATATGCTGCTATTTAGCAGCATATGTTGCTCTAACTATTAGATCTACTTGAAGCTTTTTATTAATTAACTTATTTTCTATATCGCATAACTTATTGCCTGTACTTAATAGGAGCATTAAATGGTCGGCGGTAAGTGCTGAGCAAATAAATCAAAAACTGATTGCCGTTTTACATATTCTTAACAAAAAAAAATTACTAAAAATTAACTTTAGCATGTCGTTAAATGGAACGTTCTAGCATTAAGGTGCTGTTGGAAGCAATTTTGTTTTTTTAGAAAGCACTTGGCTTGAATTTTAATTTTTTGGTATAAATTGTGGTTTAAATTAAGTTGTTCAAACAAATACACATAGTGCATATGTAAGTACATTTGATAACTAAATTTTTGCTTTGCTAATAATATAGAGCAAGAAATTCTTTCAGTTATAGTTAATAGTTTCAACTATTATATAGTAAATATCACATAGCTAGCAAAAAATATCAAAAATGTATAGTTTTTAGGAAAAAAAAATTCAATAGAACTTTATGTAGTGACTATATGCTCCGACAAATGAACAGCTTTTATACAGCATATGTATATACCGACGGACGGAGAGACAAACTAACAAGACCAAATCCACTAAACTTGTCAACCCTTTAAGCGTCGAGGTCTAAAACTACTCAGCTACAGAAACAAAAATTTCAACAACTAAGATTTAAAATCGTTATAAACAATTGTTGCGATTTTATTTACTGAGAGAAAGCAATGTGATCATGGCATATGCGACGGAATGGTTCATTAAGTTCAAACTTTTATCAAAACGATTTTAATAATTAGGGACTAAACTGCCTCTAAAAGTGAACCGGGATATTAAATTTCACTTTAAACAGGAGAAAAGATATTTGCTAAGAATATAGCACCAAACATTTATTTTGTAATTTTTAAACGACTGGTGTATAGGGGAAGTCTTAACCACGAATCCCACCGGAAATGCCCTAAAGCGAAAAGTAGAAACTGTTTTTTTTTACCGACTCTAACTTGGCAGAATAGATTTGGTAACTAGGGTTCCATATAACAGAGCCATATCCCAATTTAGATCTAACCAAAGTAGTAAAAAGTAATTTGGTAACAAACGGATCGTTAAATTCTCTAGACCAACCGATCGAATTTTTCTTTTTTGTAGACTAAGGATTTTGTTTCGATTACAGATATTTAAAAAAAATTTTGCGAAATTTTCACTGATTTTTTTTTTGGATTTTTTTTTCCTTTGTCCAAATTCTAAGTTAAGACTTTAACTAACCCACGTATATTTTTCTTCACTTTAGATGATCCTGTAAGGAGTTATCCTGCCAACGCGGATGCATCTTTTTTCCGAGGAGTTACCGGAAACGGGCGATGTGTTTTTTTCAAAAATTTCAGAATTTCTTTGTTAATAGTGTACGTTTGTAACAAAAAAAAAATTCTAATAAAATATTTTTTTTTAAGAAAAAAAATTTAGAGAAAATGCTGTTTTAGCCATACGTCAGAAGACGTAATCACACGCGCTGCCTGCTTGTTTGAACATCTCGTATAGTTTGTTCGTTTGGCTACTTTCCGACATTACTTTCAGGGAATTACAAACTCCATGAGAGGCATGAAAACGTTGTTGGTGCGGCGGTTGTCTCATTTGCTCACTCCAGACAGACTTAAATCACTACAAGGAGTGTTCGGCGACCAAAGAACCCGGTGAACCTATTGCGAAGTAGGTGAAGAGTTTGCTATCGACCGGAAATGGGAAGTAAATTCACAAAGTGTAGTTAACATCAACTACTAGATAAAGGCAAAATGACTCGATGCAGAAAAATCGAAACTATTTAACAAAAAAGAGCTTTTACTCCAAAACCACACACCGGCTCCTACTGCCAACTCCAACATCCATTCGACTAAATCTGTCGAATTAGTCTTCGGACTGCTTCCCCATCTACCGTATTCTCCATTTTGATCCCATTTTGTTTTCAAACTTTAAACATCACTCGCCGTATAAAAATATGAGTAATATGAAGAGGTTACCACCTTTAAGGCAGTTTTGCAAACCTCAGAAAAATTTTATCAGACAAGTAAAAGCAGTTGAAACATCGTTGGATTTGATGTTAAAAATGTAAAATTTCGCTAAATTTAGTTCTGAATATGCTGCACTGGATTTTTATATTTTGTGGCCCGATTTCACTAGTTTTATATAGCAATCTACTTTCAATGGCAAGTCATTATAAGGTCATGTTATTACCTTTTACATACAAGTATATGTACATACAAACAAAAATGTTAACCTAGAACATTTTGCAGGTGCGGTTTATTACGGGTGTATAAAAATATTTGTTCCATAAGCTCTGCAGGGTAATTAAAATCAAATTCTTTGCGTCATTAACAGCATTATAATTTAGGATTACTGGCAGCTTGAATGACTTACTCGATATAACTTGGAATTAAAAGCACCAAATAAATGTAGAAACATACACACGTTGTTGTTGTATTAACAATTGCTACATTTTTACAATTTGTTGCACGAAGTAGTTAAATTGTAACTTACACATTCTTTAGTGTCTAAAATGTTCGAATACAAACTGTGCCGGCAGTGATTTCAAAGGAGTTTGGAAGGAATGTTAGAGCAATTTTTTATAGAAAAAGACTATGCTTGGCAGTCAAGGTCGCAGAACAGTTTGATTAGCTGAATTTAATGTGCAAGATAAACCGAAGTGGATATAAAATGCTTTCAACTATACAATGATGGACTTCAATGGCCTTAAAAATGTATCGTAGATTAAGTTGGAAGGTATAGAACAGGGTGGGTCAAAATAAACGAATACTTGCCACAAAAACTATGAATCAGGATATTTTTCAACTAGTTGGAAGCTAGTTATGATTTTTTCGATCTGATAATAAGGAAAAAATTTCTTTATTTTTCTCTGAGCGCCATTTACTTGGGAGTAGCCAGAAACGATTCCTTTACATATGGCTCAAGCAGCTCATGACTTCCGGTTTTAGACCAAGTATCCTCTGTCTAGCGAAAAAACATCCGTTTGAAGGCGAGCTAAAGTGAGAATGCGAAACATTTCCTCCCCAGGGTAGTGTGCTGGGCTTGGGACCCGCCACCTAAAAAACCCTACCAATGAAAAGGAAGCAACAGCCTAGGATAAGTTTGATGGCGATCATGGCAAACGTGTTAAAGATTATGATTTGAGGGCATGTCCGGTCCCTTAATTGAGAAGGTGCCGCTGGCCAGCTAGTTGATGGACCCGTTAGAGGCTGACATCACCGCCGACGAGGCCTGGCATTCTCACCGGTGGATGAATGTCTAGCCACAATCCGTATCAAAGTGAAGTTCTCAACATATTGCTGTTTTACCCACACCTAGAATGCAGAGAATGACGATGTGACCAAAGATGCCTTTTATGAGCGCTTGGGGTGGGCAAAGAAATTATCTTTTGCACAAAGGTCGCCTCAATGATCCCCAAATGGGTTGATGTTGATCGTCTTCGCCGGGACCCGAAATATGGTTATCTGTAGAACTAGATTCCAGCATAGGGAAATTCACCAAGCTACCCGTCTGTCTCCGAATCGAAAAGCCATCAACCAGATCTATCATGTTCTGGTAGACGGAAGATACGTCTCGTAACATCGACTCGGTCCACTATATGCAGCCAAGATACACACCCACCTTTATGCAGCAAAAACGCACGTTAGCACAAGCTGCAATCACAACAGACAGCCGAACGGTTTTCCACTCCACTTGTACTCCTGCTCTCTGAGAGCACTCGTCAGCAACTCGGAATAGGGGAGCTGCAAACGAAACCATTGGTTTAAGGAAAATGCAAAAGAACAGTTGGTGCAATGAGGAGTGCCGTGTCGCAGTGAAGAGAAAACAGACAGCCTACCTCGCAACGTTACAATCGACCACAACACGAGCCGGATGGGATGGGTTGAAGAGGAAAGCGAGTCGCATTTGCAGACAAAAAAATATAGCTACCGAAATGCGTGAATACGAAGAGCTTGACAAGCTGACCGACAGCGGTGCGGCGACTAACAGAAGGTTTCAAGACCGGAGCATACTCTTGTAGAACCCCCAGAGATGATCTAGTGACAGATACCTAGAGCATTATCGGCAGGATAATATTTAATTGAAAATAAAAAATTATATATCTCGAAATAAATACTCTTTATATTCCAAAAAATTATTATCTTCTACTGAAAATTTCAAGAATTATTTCAATTTATATGACTACCAAAGAAACCACAAACCGCACACAGTGCAAAGGAATTCGTTCATTTTCAACTCACATATCAACTGCGTTTTAATTGTGCCAGTGCATATAATTACAACTGTATAAGTAAATTAGTTCAATGAGGCAAGCAGTCAATGGTGTAATACTTATATGCATAAACAGAGAAGAAGGTTTGTGATGCTAAGCGCTGGAGCAGATAAACAGATAAAGATGGAGAAAAAGTAGAAGAGCAGCAAATAATGCAGGAAGTCAGCGTTAAGTAAATTGAAGTCTGAACTGCATAGTCTTACATGCATCTTTACATACAGATGCAGCAATTTAAATATTTATTTTCTTACTGCTGATGCTATAATTATGTTAATGACTCTGTGTGTGTGTGTGTGCATCACAATTTGTCACACACAACAAGCGTCGATTATTGTTGCGCGAGCAGAGAAATTGCAAAAGTGATCAACAGCAACAACAACAACGAACAGCAGCGACAACATATATTCACACATTGACAGTTGGCAAATGCATTTGTTTGGAAAAATTAGCACAACTTCACAACAATTTCATAATTCTTCTTGTTGTTGCTTATTTTCATACTGTGGAATTTTAATTGAGCCTAATTGCAAATACCGAACTGCGGAATTGTGCAATGCAGCGATCAATTGTTGCGGTAATGATAATAGCAAGCGAAGGATGATGCTTGTTAAATAGCGGATGCAGATACATAATCGCAATATCTACTTTTATCACAATTGGCGATCGGAACTAATTTGCAATCGACAAAAAACAAAAAAAGAACTCAAATGATATCGATCGAAAGCGAAAACTGTTTCGTGAATAATATACAGTGGCGGAGAAAAGTCTACATACACCCGCTATATAAGTACATATATGAAAGTACAAAAAGTTTTTAGAAAATGTATTGATACAGTTTTATTCTAATATTTATTCTAATAACAATAAACCAAAAAAATCCATTATTTAACCTAAAACAACAAATTTATGGAAGAAAAACTCAAAACTTGTGATTTAAAAACTTGGATAGCTATAAAATCTCCGCGAAAAGAAATACTATATCAATTGATCTTAGAAAGTATGTAATAATATAAAGAAAAAAAAATAAAAATTATATGGCGAAATTAAAAAAAAATTAAACTTGAATCGAGCCATACTACAGGCAATTGTAAAAAAATTCGAAAATAATGGTTCCACCGAAAATAAACCGCGCTGTGGTCGCCCGAAAAAACTATCTCGTAGAGACGTCAACCTGGCTCACAAAGAAGTAGACAAAAATCCAAAAGTAAATGCTCCAAAATTAGCCGAACACATAGCAAATACAGCACAAAATGGTATTTATCCAAGTATAATACAAATAACTCTAAACGAAAACGGGTTCCACAGTACAACATCACGAAAGAAACCACTTATTTCTGAAAACAAACGAAAACTTCGTTTAAAACTCGCCAAAAACATAAAGAAAAGGAGTTGGATTTTTGGGAAAAAGTTTAATTTACAGATGAATCTTAATTCAACATTTTTGGTGGCGATGGAAGAGTTAGAGTTTGGAGGAAAACTTACGATGCGCTAGAGCAGTTATCTAAATGAAGTTTATAATGAGGTTAGAATGATTTCAATGAAAACGGCTTACCCAGGCCTCTCAATTTAGCAAGAATTTATTATTATTTTATTAGTGGCACTTCACCGTTTTCTGTACACATTTAATTAACTAATTCTATAACGAGACATACATATATTTATGGGATTTTAATGTTCAGATTAAAGAATTTACTATCTTTAGCACACTCAAATAAAAGAGAAATAATTTTTATTTATTTAAAAACTAAATTATCAATAAAATTATATCAGAGAAAAATACCGTATCTTAAGGGGGAGCCTGATTTAAAAGCTTCAAAAGCGAACACGAAAGAAAGCGAACACTTTGATGCGCGATTTCTCGGTTTTTCGTTTTTACGATTTTTCTTATTCGGCGGGCAGGATAGAAAAAAACTAAAAGTCGTATGGAATTGGGACAAAGTTTATTATCTTTAGCATTAAGTTATCTTCTATTTAAACTAAAAAAAAACTAAGAAAAGTCAAGTTTAAACATATATTTAAACAACATAAAGTAACATTTTTTTTTATCAAAAACCACTTTTTTTTAATTTTTCAAAAAATTTTAAAGTTTTACATTTTCTTGTAGAATTTTTTTAGTTTAACTAGAAGATAAATTATTAGAAAATATGAATCTCTTTGAATTTTCTGTTTCGTATCCAAAAAATTTGTGAATGATGTTTAAATATATAACTATAAACCTTAGAAATTTTGCTTTAATCAATTATTTCTTTCCCTCCCAAAAAAATCTTAAAAAAAATCGATTTTTTGAAGCCTCTAAAGCAGGCTCCCCCCTTAATGGAATAAAGTTGGCTTCAAGGGAAGCCTGTGAAAATTAAATTTGGTACTATATAATTTTTTACTTGCAACTCAAAGTCCTTTTCTTCGCGGAGTGTCACTTATGATGGAAATAAAAATGTCAGATTTTCGAATTTGAGATAATCCATTGAATGGAAAATATTAGTACAGGCCTGTGACTTTAAAGGCCCACCCAACGGTTCGCTATTTTTAAGAAATATAAAAAACATATACTTACAATATAGTTCGTCATAAGCGCAAATGCCATCTGCAGCAAGATAACCATAAGAAACCAAATAATACGTTCTAATACTAAGTGAATCACTAAAAGGCAAAACAAAAGGAGTTTTAAATAATACATCAGCACTCTAGGCATAGCGTCTTGAACGTATTAAGTACACAAAAATATATGAAAATATTGTAAGTGACAAAAAGTAAAATATCTCTATTAAGTTTTTAAAATCACTGAGCTCAAGAAATGCATATTAGGTCCCGCTTTCTCAAAGAGTCGACTTTAAAATATTTTACGCGTTTAAACTTATGTGCACTTCCAAGGTATTACATGTCGTTGTACTTGTATCTGCAAAGCATCAATATATTTGCCAAACAGATTATTGGTTGCAGTAGCTGCATTTACATATAGTTATAGACGTAATATTTGTCAACGAAAGCGAGACCAACTATTGTTAATTACACATGCAAATTTTTTTACGAGCTGAGTAAAGTAAGTTTTTACAAAGAATTACATATTACGTATACGCAAGGCCGTCCCTGCAAATACCAACTGAGCAACAACTAACTTGTTACATATGCATATTTGCGATTAAATATTGTGCTTTTAATTAGCTTTGGTGCACCACAAAAATACTCTTAATAACTTATTCAATATGAATTACATTACATAATGGCTAAACATAAAAAAATCAAATAGATCAAGTTTTTTTGTAAGTAGTGCAATAGAAATGGTGTAATGTATAATAGGTTAAATTGATCAGAAATATAATTCACTCAATTTTCAAAAAAAAATATTTTAAGGGAACAAACTATTAAACATAAGCAACACAAAAAAAAAACAAACTTGGCAATAAAATAATCATAGAGATTTTTACTTCCAACTGTGAAAAAAATTATTGGGAGAACATCCCGAAAAAAAATTAAAAACATCAGTTATTTTTCGCAACTATCGATTTAAAAAAAAAAAGTAATATGTGAATCAAAATAATTATATAGCGAAGACGCTGCCTTTCACAAAAGGTCATCAAAAACAAAACGTTTTGTGCCAGAAAACAGGGTTACAGTACGCATAGTAAACGAGCAAGACCTTTACACAAATTACGATTGCGGAATAACTGGAAGATATATCGACTATATCAATGTAAGACTGATTCTAGATGATCTCAACATGAAAGCTAACCGGTTAACTGGTCATCCGCTGGCAACGTGCTTGAATCAAATTAGACTCAACGGGTGCAAATGGCTTATTTCTTCATTGGCACACGATCAACGGGAATGAAAGTACCCTTTTACAGATAAAAAAAATGTTCGCTCTTGAAAAAATTTAATAAATGTAATAGGAAAAACTCCAACAGGAGTAATCTGTTAAAGTATGAAAAATCTTCACCTCTGTGAAAAAGAGTTTAAAACTGCGGCAGTGGATTCTTTAAAAGGTGTAGTAAAGCAGTTAAGCAATACTCGTATGGAGAGTATTATATCTTCTAGCAAGATACTCCTCCACCATACAAGGTAAAAACTACCCAGCGTGGCTTAAAGGCAATAATCTTGTTTTCATGGCTGAAGATGATAGGGCGTCTGAAAGTCAATCAAAGTTGTCGTCAGTCTCCAAAAATATTTAGTTCGAGAAGCATCGACATTACCAATAGAAACTAAACTGTTCGTCTTGATATTGATCAATGGCCGAATAGTCTGAGATTTTATGTACAAACAAAAAATTATAATTTCGAAAAAAATTTGGCACTTGTTATACACATATACATATACATCATTAAAAAAAATTCCAAAAAATTAATTTATCTGAAAAATAAATTTATTAAAAAAATTATGGGTCAAGCCACATCAAGTGGTCCATGAAAATTTCGAAAAATCTCCGATTTTGAAAATTAGCAGTTCATAAGGAAGGGGACCAGACGTATACCCCGGGGTATAAATATTTCGTCAATATTCTCTTTCTTGTTAAATATATTGATGGTTGAAATTTAGAGCACGATAAAATTTTAAAATTATTTTCTCATAAACTACTGGAGATAAATCGATGAAATTTTGAGAGGCCAAACAAAAATGTTTGCGCTATATTATAAATATTTTTTTAATGATCTAATTGTTTAAATAATAATATTTTCCATAATTTTTTTTTAAACAATAGAAATTTTTTAAGTGTTCTTCACGCTAAAAAAATGAAAATGAAAAGTATGTAACACAACGCGGAAACTATTCACCTTTAATAATCAGCAAAAAAATGTTTATTCATTCATACCATTCCAAAGATATTGAATTTTTTGTCCCTACCGCTCTTAAAACGTATGACACATCATACCGTGCACACACCTTTCGTAAGCCCAAATGTTCGGTCAAATTGCGATAAATCGATGTTTTAGAGATGTTCAATTCCATTTCCATGAATTTCAATGATGATTTCGGCTGATTTTTGATTAATTCACGCACAGTTTCGATGGAATTTCCGGTGATCACGGATTTTGATTGGCCCAAATGTTGATCGTCATTTATGTCCTCACGATCACTTTGAAAACGTTGAAACCACTTATGCACTCTGCTACGGGATAGGCAATCAACACCATAAACTCGTTTCATCAATTGAAAGGTTTCGGTAAAAGTTTTATCAATTTTAAAACAAAATTTAACGTTGGCTCTTTGTTCGAAGCTCATTTTCGCAACGGCAACACAAACATACTGACACTTAAAACGCAATAACTTCGACTCCAATCGATGAAATGTCATGAAATTGCCACTCGATAATGATATCAGATAGCGTTCAACATACAAATTAAGCCACCTGGGGGCGCTAGCTTAAAAAAGTCCTCTTTACTTTGGAAAGTACCTTGTACTGTCATTAAGAATATTGATAATTGATAAACAAATAAGACTTAAGTTTAGTATTTAATTTTTAGCAATACGAATAGCCTTAAGTTTGAAAATCGAAATTTTTTCTAAATCAATTTAACAATTAATATTTTTGTTTATTTCAAGAACGTGCTTTTAATACACAACTGGGTCTGATAATAATTTTTAATTTGGATTCCAGTACCTGTTTTGTCAATATCATCTTTAACAAACCAGTTAATAAATATGAATTCGTCAGCCAGACAAAATAATTGCTAATGTGAACAATAAAAGTGTAATAAAAATAAAAAAAATGTAAAAATATTAAAAAAAAATTAAAAAAAAAACAATAAAAATGAATACGAATTCCTCTGATTATTGCACTTTTACCAAACAAAAAGATGTCGCCTTAACATTCGTATGATCAAAATTTGCAAGTAATCTAATAATTCATAATCAAAAATATATTGTTAAGCAAGAAAAATGATTGCAATTGAGCACTTGTGTCAGAATATCAGTTTTCAGTTGCTGTGTCTGAACAATTTACTAATTAATCGATCAATTAATTTGCATATAAACACGCCAATTGTTATGAAATAAAATGTATTAGAATATTTGTCAGAAAGAAAAATTAAAACTTTTTCACCAACACTGTATTTTCTTAATTGTTCTCAATTGTTTTTAATTTATAGGAGATTATTTAGTACAACTCTTTGGAGAGCGAAAAAAATTGTATCATTGACCGCGGGCGTTTTGATCAACAAATAGCTGTAAAATGCCAGAGATTCAGTTGGCGATGTATTTTGGCATTTTTTAAACATTTTTTAAGATATACATATGTACATACACATATCTAATATGTTCTTTTACGGTATCAAATTTGCATTGTAACTATCGCGCACAAACAACTTTTCGTTGCTAATTGCCATTGTAATTAAGTGGCGATTTAATTAAAGCGTAAATAAATGTATCTAACGGTGATAAAATGCAAGCCGAACTGTTTGATCGCCGGCACGCCTGTCTGCTCCGCACTCTTGATCGATTGACAGCAAATTGAGCGATTTTGGTGCATAGCTGCTTGCCACAACGTACGAGGCATGCATGTTCGATACATGAGTGTTTGCTGGTGATTATAAAGACTTTTGGTATTACTACGAGTAAATATAATAGTGGCGATAATGGCAGAATTTACATTTTATAACTACACTACTTTTATAACTCACGCTGTAAATTGCTTTAGACAAGGCGTTGATTTAGGTGTATCATCAAGAACAGCAGAACAGAATTTTATTCGAGTTAACAGAGTAGGCTTAAAGACTTATTTTCAAAGTTTAATTTTATATGGATTTTTATATAACTGTAATGATCAGAAATCTAATCAACTTTGTCTTGAATCTGGACCTGTATTAGATAAAAAAAAGTTTTCCAGAAGTCGAACTAAACTATGATCCATGAGCCGAAAAATATATGACTTAGTCGAAAGATAGGTTTAGGTTTTACAAATTAAAAATAAAGACATAAAAATCTATGAAAACGTAAAATATTTCTCATTGCTTTTGAGTAATAACCTTAGCTAGAATACTGTCAAAGTTCTAGGATTATCCGGTAGACCCGTAAGTGCCAGTACAATAAGGCGAACATTGCACCAAACCGGTTTCCATGGACGAGTATCACACAAAAGCCGTATATATGAAAGGCGAAACAACACAAAAGCTTGGTATTTGCAAAAAAAAGTATATAAATCAGACATTTTGTATACGGGCGAAAGAAAATTCGAAATATTTGGATCGAAAAAACCTCCTAAAACTTGGCGATCCAAAAATTAAGCCTTTGATGAAGTGTTACCAACACCGTAAAACATGGTGGATGATCGGTTATGGTCTGCGGCTGTATGGCAGCATCTAGTGTTGGGAATTTAGTTTTTATTGTGTCCACGATGAACAAAATGGATTATTTTAACATTTTGAAAATATTTGGATTATCAAGAAAATGGATATTTTAACAGGACAACGATCCTTAACACAAGTCCAAAAACCCTGGATCACTCTCCGCAGTCCCCAAGCCTTAATCATAACGAGCATCTATGGGAGCACCTTGACCGAAAAATTAAAATTGAAGAATAAAGCAAAATAACTCTGAAGAGAAAACTCTTGCAGAATTTATACCTAGAAGATTATGTGAGGTTCTGTATGAGTATTAACATAGTTTATGTACATAAATTTTAACTTTACTGTACTCTGTTTCTTTTTTTTCTACGCGAAATAATAGATGTTAATATGAAGGGCTCAAATTTTTAGGGAATTTTTTTTGGGTATTTCCAAAGAAATGTCATAATGGTACTGAAAAAAATTAATTGTTCTAAAAAAAAAAAAACACCCTACTATACATATCTTGATTATATGGAAAAAATACACGGAAACCCTTTCCAGATATTTGATCGCGATTCGTTTTCTATATGTGCTGACCATCATAAGATTACACGACAAAAGCAAGGTACTGACACTGAACAAACAATGATAATATTGACAAGCTTCTTTATTACAGAAACTTACTCAGGGAGCTGGAATAGAGTTTAGAGGTCAACTCCCTGCCATTGTAGGTATAGTGAGCAGCTCTAATGACTAATTTTACCATCTAACTACTATATTGATTATATTTTTCATATTTCATCGCACCTTCTTCAGAATTTAGAGTTAAAATAATGTACAAAAAAATACTTATATAGCAACGAGTAAAAAAAAAAAATAAACATATTTGCACAGCATTTTTTCCTAGCTTCAAGCTTCATTTGCCTATAACACAAGTACTAGTGTCTACAAATGCACATTCCTGCCAAAAAGCACGACTATGAAGAAAGTGTATAAGCGAGGAAAAACGAAGCCAAAGAAAAAGCACATTATTGCAAAATATTTGATAACATTTCATGGCACTGCATTGTTATGTGACACTGGGCACTTAGCAGCAGATGAGCATGCGCATGAGCTGCTACTATTTGTACGCACTCGTAACAGTGGCAACAACAA
Organism: Bactrocera tryoni; assembly: GCF_016617805.1. Classification (NCBI taxonomy): domain Eukaryota; kingdom Metazoa; phylum Arthropoda; class Insecta; order Diptera; family Tephritidae; genus Bactrocera; species Bactrocera tryoni. The sequence goes on along the minus strand of NC_052502.1, from coordinate 34,310,315 downwards.
CAACAACGGCGCAACGGTAAACATTGCACGTAGACACACTAAATGGTAAATTATGCCAAACATGTGCACATCGCCGCAAAACTCATAGCAAAATAACGCAAGCGTTGCCGGTGAAATGAAAATGAAATGAAAAAACCATACACACAACCCTACACATACATACGTTGAAGCAAATTAAGCGAACAGATAATGGAAATAAAATAAAATGAAAACGAAAGTAAAGCAGAAATAGAAAATGCAAGTGCCAAAAGCAAAAGCTCATAAACGAGCGTTTGTACACACACACATATGTATATATGTATATAATTACCCGTGGATGTGTGTGTGCGTGTGCAGTAGCCAGAAAAATGTGTAAAATTGCCGACAGAAATTGCATTCATAATGAATTATTATGTAAAGATGAGCACGTATGCATAACAAAATCGTTGAGAAAGCAAAAAAGTGCAACAATAGCAACAACAAAAGAAAAAATCGCCTGCGAAGACAATTGTGGAAATTGAAGGCAATAATTGCATATAAACATACTTACAGAGAAATATAAAATTTTATAAATATGTAACTGTTAAATTGTTGCTTGACTTCTATTGATTTAACATAAAAAGTACAAAAACAACAACAACCTGAGTGAACTTTCTCATTAAGAGCCAAAGTGCGTGTGGTATTTTACCCATGACGAGCGCCGCATGGATAATTATGCTTATTAATATTGTGAGTTTTTCTGCATTTAAATGCTATTTATGTAGCTAATTATGTTGTTTCATATGTATATATGTATGTATATAATTTAAAACGCGTTTGTTTTGCGTGTGAAATTTCAGTAGCTTGCCTTTAAAAGCAAACTATTGTCTTATAAACAAGCGTCACATCTATTAGAGGTAGTCCACTAAGAGGGGGCAGTTTATAAATTACAGGCCCGTTTTTATACCCTGAACAGGGTATATTAAGTTTGCCACGAAGTTTGTAACAGCCAGAAGGAAACGTCGCAGACCCTATAAAGTATATATATAAATGATCAGTATGTTGAGCTGAGTCGATTTAGCCATGTACGTCTGTCTGTCTGTCTGTCTGTCCGTCTGTCTGTATATATACGAACTAATCCCTCAGTTTTTAAGATATCGGTATGAAATTTTGTAAACGTCATTTTCTCTTCAAGAAGCTGCTCATTTGTCGGAACTGCCGATATCGGATCACTATAACATATAGCTACCATACAAACTGAACGATCGGAATCAAGTTCTTTTATGGAAAACTTTCACATTTGACAATGTATCTTCACAAAAGTTGGCACAGATTATTTTCTAGAAAAATAATGTAATATACGAAGAAATTGTTGAGATCGCTTAACTATAGCATATAGCTGCCATACAAACTGAACGATAGGAATCAAGTTGGAAAACTTTTGCTTTTGACATGGTATCTTCCCGAAATTTGGCATGGATTACTAAATTACTTAAGGTAATAATATAATTTCCGAAAAAATTGTTCAGATCGGATTACTATAGCATATAGCTTCCTTACAAACTGAACATATAGTTACTAAAAGAAATGCACCTGTGAAGGGTATATTAGCTTCGGTGCAGCCGAAGTTAACGTTTTTTCCTGTTTTGTACAATTTACAGTTAAGCATTACCATAAAGCACTATTGACAAAGCAAAAGAATATCTATGTCGCTTTAAGGCTAGGGATGATAGGAAGATTACATCAATCATGAGGTTTGTGGCTTGGCTAAATTAAGAATTAGGTTCATTCCATGTGTGAAGAGCTTAGCTATGTAGCTCAATTCTACCTTCTACCATTATATAATGCTATTTGAAACACCGGGCGAGTATAAAAATATAATATTAGAAAAAATTGCGACTGATGTGCAAACAGGTCTGTGGCGTGTCTAGATTAAACATTTGAGTTCAAGAATTTGACCACGATCATGTACAGCTATTCTCGTCATTTTCGTAAAAATGGTGGTGAGTTACCCTTGGTCATAACATAAAAAATCTTCCTGATGGAATCTATTCTTACTATCATTTTCGATTTTAGCAACCCAAAGTTAGGAAGAGTTGGCCTCTTGATTCGAATGATTTTGGTGTATATTTTAGGTATGAAACACGTGCTTTCTAGACTCGTTCCAATAAAGCTTTTTTCAAAAAGAGTATCGTGAACAGCTCGCTTAGAATATACTTGATCATGCGAAATCCGATCCCAAATTCATGTAGAGACTTATAACTGCCGATGAGACTTGTGAGTTTGATAAGCAAATAAATCAACAATCATCGGAATTGAGGGAAAAAACGAGCCGAAAAAAAACACCACGCCAAAGCCGCTCAAAAATTAACGTGATTCTCATTGTTTTTTCGATATTAGTGGTTTGGTGAACCATGTTTTTGTTCCGGTCAATAAGGAGTTTAGACACATTTAGGCGTTTGCTAATGCACCATTGCATCGAACGACGCTTGTGACCGAAAGGTAAAAACGCAATGAATACATCGTTCACCCTCCAAATTCAGAAAATTTGGCCCCAATTTTCAGTCGCTCGAAGAGATAAAACAAAATTCGCTGAACGAGTTGAAGGCTGTCCCAAAAAGTACTTATAAAAAGTGTTTCGAGGACTGTAAGTGTGCCCTAAAACTATAATGTTGTAGTTAGAGAAATAGTAAAGGCTCCCAAAAACTGGTATGGATCGACTCAACACGTTTTACCTTATTATGTGTCGAATGACCTCAGGAACTTCGAAAACATAATATAGTGTGAAGGTTGTAAAAGGAATGATTGGGTGCGTATACCAAAAATTTGCATTTAAAGAATTCAGCCATGAGTTTATTGAGGACATAGAAGGAAATGATATGAAGATATAGGAAATTAATACATAGTATAATTAGAATACTCGCTAGCAAATGATTATTTAATCCACATAGGATCATAAAAGCTAAATTTCTATTCTATATTTAAAAAATTGATATTTTATAAATGTTATTGTTCATAAAGCCGAACTTTTTAAGGTTTTAACAAATCCTATGATAGGAGTAGACTAGGTTATACAACAATTTTAGAAGTATACAGGTGGGCATAAAAATATTAGTATTGTTATAATAGCGAGGCGTATTGAAATTGTATCAAGCGTTAAGGATCTAATAATAATTACCAGAAACGAGCCACTAAAACATATATTTTAACTACTAACTCTGTACCAAATGTCAACTTTAAATTTGAAAATAAATGTTTATCAATCACTCTTCTTGTATTGCAAAAAGTGTTAATTAAATTACTGTTGTCATCAGATATAAATATTCATCTATCTATAGCTGCTTCCAAGCGAACATATGTTCATAATGAGTATGCAAATATGCATGAGAAACGTGTGAAACACCGGAAAGAGCTTTGAACTTAGCGCATGCGTGCTTCAACTGATTAAATGCTTGTCGTTCGCCGCGAGATTTCCATTTATGTTTATTAAATTATATATTCATGCATATTTACCACCGGTATTTTTGCTTTCCATCAAACTTTGTGCGAAACAAACTAATTATTCGTAAACGGTTATAGATAATTTATTAGATTAGTTAAAAAATAGACAGCAAAAGGAAATAACTAGTATGAAACGAAAAAGAAAGAAAAATACACGCAAAACTCAAGTTTTGATAGAAAACACATAAGCATATGGGCAAAAAGCGCAAACGCATGTATTTTTTATTTTAATATTGTGTACCGTTATATTATTAGCAACCTTGGTTTGCCGACTGGGTCAATAAACTTGTTTATTTACTTTTTATTTCTTACGGCATTTTTATCCAAATGATAATCAGTTGAAATTTTATATTAAACTTTATTAATAAATAAAAGAATTAAGTTTCAAAAATTTCGAAAATTTTAAAGTGGAAATAAGTAAGTATTAGGCTAATCTCTGGTTAATTAATATAAAAAAATCAGTTCAGAGTCCAAAAACTAATTAATCCGTTTTTCCTTCGTTTGAAAAATCACGAATTTCTAGAACCATCCTCACCCTTCGACGCCTGCTGGAAAAGGCGATTATTAAAATGGCTTAGGACCTGCTGTATTGTATCAGAATGGAAATAAGCCTTTTTTGTAAGCTCAATGGCATGTTTAATAAAGTTGGATAGAAAAAATAGATTCATACCCCTTGCTTCAACACCTCTTAATATTGGGTAGTCGAAAAAGTCTTTTCGTATTTTGTCAATAGGTGGCGTTGCAGTCGTATATCTCAGCACTAATCACATTCTGTAATACCATATAGTGTTGGAAAGGTGAGATTTTAAGCTTCATTTAACCAAAAAAATTAAAAAAAAAATTCGGGGAAGTTGAAAAAAAGTTACAGGTGTTCAAAATGAATGAAAATAATGAAGAAATTCGCTATATTTTGAAATTTTTGTATAAAAAAGGGAAAAATAACACACAAGCCACCAATGAAATTTGTGAAGTTTACAGAGACGTAACTGTATCAGTTTGTGTAGCACAACAATGGTTCGATCGCTTCCGTTCTGGAAATTTCGATGTGCAAGATGCACCTCGCTCTGGTCGACCTATGGTTGAAAAAGTCGATGAAATTATGGAAAAGATTGACCAGGACCGTCACATAAGCAGCCATGACATCGCTAAAGAACTTAACATTCATCATCAAACGGTTTTGAACCATTTAAAAAAGGCTGACTACCAAAAGAAGCTCGATTTTCTATGGAAAATTTAATGAACCGAATTAACATCTGCGATTCTTTGCTGAAACAAAATGAAATCGAACTATTTGTGAAGCGAATGAAAACAGGAGACGAAAAAGATCATGGTCCAAGAGTGGTGAAGCTCAATAAATGGTTGCAAAGCCAGGATTGGCCTCGAAAGATTATGCTGAGTGTTGGGTGGGTCCACTATGAGCTGCTCCAGCCTAGTCCAACAATTTGTTCTACACCAATTGATGAGATAGAAGGAAGCAATCGAAAAAAATGGCCACGACTGATCAACAGAAAAGGCTTCGCCATCAGGACAACGCTAGATCACATTTTTGATGACTCGGCAAAAACTGCAAGAACTTGGCTGGGAAGTTTTGATGCAATATCGATTACTATCACTTCTTTTTGTTAGTAAGTAAAAATGTCAAAATCAGGAAACTGATCTTTAGCCGTAGCCCTGCACTATTTTGGAAAGTAAGTATACCATACTTTTAAACCCTGAATCGGGTCTATCAGTATATACGTGAAATCGTCCCTTAATTTTTGAGATATCGCTCTGAAATTTTGCTCGCACCCTTTTCTCTCCAAGAAGCTTCTTATTTGGCGAAATCGCCGATATCGGACCACTATAGCATATAGCTGTCATACAAACTGAACTATCAAAATTAAGTGTCTGTATGAAAAACTTTTTTATTTAAATATATGTACATACTCACAAAATTTTACATGGATTATTTTCTAAAGCAACGCTTTAATTACTGAAGAAATGGTTCAGTTCGAACTACTATAACATATAGCTGTCATACAAACTAAACGAACACAATCAATTTTAATTTACGAGATATCTTCACCAACTTCGGCGAGAATTATTTTCCAAGGCGACGCTACATAATCTGAAGAAATTATTTAGATCGGATTACTATATCATATAGCTGTCATACACACAGATTCTAAAAAAAATTCTAATATCAAACAACACTGGCTTCAGTAGCCCTCCGCAATAGGGGTAAATTTAGTATAGAAAAATGTCTCACTCTGTGATTACTGTGATTACTTATGTCACAATTGTCCCTACCGATTAAGCAATTTTTATAAATTTCTTGACCCAATAAATGTTACACGCATGCAATGCTATGTATTCATTCGTAAATGTTGTGTATATGTTTCCAAATGCATGTAGCTCACAGCAGCAACACCGTTCAACACGCATTTTCGTGTACGCACGCTTGACCTCACAACAAGCGTTTGGCCAAAACGAAAGGCATCGCGTCTACTGTTGGCTTACACACATGCGCCCGTTGGCTGCCCGCTGTCATTTGCATATTACCTGCCACAGTTTACTGGCTGCCACATATAAGCACACAATCGGACATAAGTAAATACAATTGCTGTAAAATAAAAATACGCAAGTGTGCATTTGTTTGTCGCAATGGTTTTTCAGTTGCACTGCTGCAAATTGAAATGTTCCAACGCTATGTGGCCAAGCACTGACAACAGCGCAAAAATGGCTAGAAAAACTGTTTTAAGAAATTCAAACAAAAAATTCGTAAAAATGCGTGACAACATAAACTAGCACTTAATTACGACAACAAAAAGGCTTTAGCAGTCAATTTGATTTTCAATGCACAAGCATACAACATACAAGTGTACATGCCTGTGTATACATATGCATAAACAAGTATCTATGTGTATTCACAGTCAAATAAATTGACACATGTAAAATAGAAAATTCGCAAATGCATTCGGGCGATCTCATGTGCATTTGGCGGTTAGACAAGTGATCGTTTGCAAACACGGGTTTAAATGAAGCCCTAAGGATACAATTTAAACAAGGAAATATAAATATAAATATAAATATAAATATGAAAAGCATTCAATGATTTATAGCAGAATAAAAACTAAAAGAGCTGAAGTAGATCTAGATTCCAGAAAAAGCATAAGAAAGAAAACCAGAAGAAAAAGCTATGATATTTTATTGAAAATAAAAAAAAGAAATAAATAGAGAACTTGATACTATTATAAGTAGAAGTCTTATATTCTGTAAACTGGTCCACAATTCACTACAGATAGCCCAAATAACAATGTTAGAAAAGTTCATTTAAACTTTAACCATTTTAACCATCTTAAATACACTGCTTTAACCAGTTGCCCGAGTGGATAAAGACTTTCTGAAATCAACACACATTCGATGCGTTTCTTCTTTGTGGTAACAGATCCCAGTGTTAGAAAAGATAAGTGGTAAAAAAAACTCTTATTCAGATTAATGTGAAAAATTGCAATTCGGTTTTTAGTTTAAATTTAGCGGTTTACTAGAAAACTCATAAGACACCCTACTTCGAATAAAACTATTACACATCAAATAAAAATTTCACAACCCTATAAACCTAAAAATGCTTGTCTATTAATATTTTGTATTTCACTAGAATCTAAACTCTGCTTTTTTGGCTACCGCTTCTCGTTTGGAGATTTTTCAAAATTTCAAAAATAACTGTACATATAACGGGGTTTTCAATAGGGACGTTACAAAAGTAGACCGACAGGGACAGCAAACGACGCCATATTTTTCCCGCTATTTTGATATTTCTCTTCAACAAGCTTGGCCATTTTATCATTAAAAAATATACGATCCAACAACGAGTCAAAATTATGTATTCCAATTTACTACCGATATTAGGAGTCAGTGGCCTCAACTTAAAGAGACCTACGTCCAATTTATGATCGTCATAATCGTCCTGACAGATCAAAAATTGAGCGTCTAATGGAAGTTTGAATCCACAGGCACTGTACAAAATGTTCCCACCATGTTTGTCTCACTAGCTAGACAAAGAAGTGCCCGTAGTGTTGAGATATTGTTGCCGCTAGCGCATCAGTTGAGGAAGACCCAAAGCAGTCACTCACACATCGTTCCCAAGCGTGTGGCATATCTGTGATGTCGTTGTGGCGTTGTTTGCGAAAAGTTCTTGACCTACATTATTACAAGATCAAACTGACTGAAGTCGCTTGACCACCAGAATCGTCGTATATTCGTGAATTGGGCTGAGCAACAACTTGAAAATGATCTGGATTTTCATCGAAAAATGATCTTCCGCGATGAAGCTCGTTTCTGGCTGAATGGCTTCGTTGCGTACCCCATGAGTCATCATTGCATCACGAAAAAATTACGGTTTGTTGCGGTTTATGTGCAGGCGGCGTCATTGGGCCATATTTCTTCCGCGATGATCAAGGCTTACACGTTACTGGGAATTGGAATCGCTACCGTTCAATGATAACCGAATATTTTTGACCCAAATTGGATGATACGAACTTGGACAATATGTGGTTCCAACAGGCGCCACACAACGAATTTCACAAACGACTTATGGAAAACCAAGTTTGGTGAACGTGTTATCTCACGAAATGGCTCAGTCAATTGGACTCATGGACTATTTCCTATGGACCTACGTCACGTTTATGGTCTATGCCAACAAGCCAGCGCCGATTAATGAACTTTGTACGAATATCGCACGAGAAATTGCAGTAGTATTGACCGATTTATGCTTGAAAACCGTCGAAAATTGGGTTCAGCGTTTGAACTTCTACATGTATACACATTTAATATATATTTCAAAAAAATGCCACACTAAACAGCTGCTTCTACGAAATAATGTGGAACGATATAAAGCTTTTGAATCGTTCTAGGGTCTTTTTGCATCTCCTCAGAAAATTTACTATGGTAATATATGTATATATTTTTACACCATCAGAATATAGAGTTTTTAAATAAATCCAACATAAAGATGACGAGTACCACGAACGCCCTAGCACACTAACAACCGATGAAAACGTGGAAAAAGTGAGAGCAATGGTTATGAATAATAGCCGAATAACAATCACAGAAGCTCCTGACGTTTTCGGCATATTGATTGGCACATGCCATGAAAATTTTTCGAATTGTGTAGACATAAAACACAAGGCAGCAATTTTTTTTGCGAATGGAAGTTACTTAGGAATCACTAAAATAAGTCAACGACGATACAGAATTATTGAAATGTGTGACGAAACATATGCTTATGGATATCACTTTGAAACTAAGGCTCAATCGTCTCCATTTCATCCATTTCTTTTAACGAATGAAAATCGCCAAGCTCATAAAACCACATCTAACCTTAGCAGCTGCTATAGGCAAACTAAGCAATGAATACAGCTGATAATAGTATCTTACTTTAGGATTTCAAGGGCATGTATCAGAATAATAAAAAATGACAACTGGACTCTCCAAATCCCGCGAAAATTCAAAATTAACGTTATTTTTATGAACATACCTCATATAACTCACACACTGACCGATAAATTATTCATATCATTTTGTTAGGATAAGGAAAATCATTAGACTTAATATATGGGAGCTGAGGTAATTCGTCGATCAATTTTACACTATAGTATTTTCGATAAAAAGTCAATCATAGGCAATGGGGCCCACAATTCGGTTTCTGGAGGCTTGGCCAGTTATGGTCCGAGTTTGAAAATTTTTTGACTTGAGATAGCATATCTTCAAGACGATATTTCTAAAAAGTTTTATTCGGATTAGTGCCAGATTTGTTTACAGAAAAGTGAGAGAATCCAATAGAATTAAAGTTTTATGTGGTAAGCAGACGAGCTTATAGCCCATTTTCGCACTGTGTCATAGAAGTGTCAGGATAATATTACCAACAAATTTGGTTGAATTCGGCAGAGTAGTTCCGAAGATATGTGATTACACTTAAAGGCCTTTCGGCCAATTTTGACACCGGCTCCCATAAAGCCTTCTCTTGCCATCCTCCACAACTTTACTAGATGCTACGTGGAACGTTTTCCTTTATTTGTGGAAAATTATCCAATAACTGAGTTCTTTTTTTAAGTTCTCAACCATTTTTGAACTGCTGCAGCTGATATATATATTTTTAGTAAGCTAATACTGGTTGATTTTCATACAACTTTAGTACACAATGGCTATAGAAACTTAAACTAACCTGTAGATGCCACACATTCATCACACCCATTTTTGTCGTTGTTACAAAAACCAGCACTTAAAATCTCAAACAATATGCATATTTAATGTGACCTGTCAAACAATCGCACAATAAACACCTACCATAAAAAGCACAAAATACGAAACAAATTTCCATAAACTAAAAAATCACCTGCGGCAAACACATTTTACATGCTTTAGACTAAATAATATTTAGGCATAACACCAAGCAACTGACCACAAATAAAATAAAATGAAAATTTGTTAAAATTCTCGGATCGATGCTGGTCAAAAAAGGTGCACAAACATGGAAAGTGTGCATATTGCACGCGGCAGCCGTGGGTGATGGCAAGACAATGTGTCAGACCAAGCAAATGAATGAGACAAAAAACATATAAAAACAAATCAGTTTTAAGGTTTATGCAAAATTTTTGTTAAAAGTGCAATTCGTAAGAAAAGACTGAAACAACAGACCACTAAAAAAAACTGAAAAAATAATATTTCTTGTAAAGCAGTAAAATTGCCATCAAATATGTACAAAAACTGCATGCCAAGTCAAAAACTACGCCCACTCAACAGCACCAATCAATGCACCTCTGCATACCTGTATATGTATTTATATATGTGTGTGTGTAAGAATGCATAAGTGCAGCCCAATTTAAAATATAGTATTTTCCGTTTATGCTCGACACAATTGCAAATATTTGGACAGCACCCACTGGGATTGCAATAACGACAGTCGAAACTATGACGCTAAACGATGGCGCTTTTGGCGTTGATATATGACTATTTTAACTAGCAAAATTGGCGTACAAAAACAAATTTATGATAGAAGTTAGTGTGCGCTGGAGTTGGAGTCTGTCCTCGCTGGAATGTTAATAATTATGCAATCGCTTTCATTTGCATTCGCTGCAATTACAGTCTTTATGTAAATTTTTGTGCAAATTGCTAGTACAAAAATGACAAATTCATTGTTTTTTTATTCTATTTGGCTTTCGGCATGAGTTCTTTAATGTATGAAGTATAGCGAAATACCTGAATGAAGCAATCGCCCTGAAGTGGACTTGCTTTGTCGAGGGGAAAGAAACACTTATAGATTTTAACTCGCCGGAAGCTCCGAGAGATCGGTTAGAAGGTTCCTAAGCATCCATCTTAAAATACAGACCTGATATTAAGTAAGTGATTATTACCTGTTCTTGTCTATGACAAATGATTTTGCTGGTAAAAAATTCGCCTTAAGAGAAGCTCGTGAAAATAAACAGCTACAGTTTTTACTAATAGGAACCAGGGTTTCTATCTATCGACCTTAAACCTGTCGTTCTCAAGCGTTGTGCATCTCTCTGACGTCGTCTTGGCGAATTTTGTGAAAAGATCTTGGCTTACATCTTTACAAGATCAAATTGACGTAAGACCACCGAATCGTCGTATGTTCACTTAGAAACAACTTGAAAATGAAACCGGATTTTCAGCGAAAAATCATCTTCAGCGTTGAGGCCCGTTACTAGCGAAAGGCTTCGTCAATAAGCAAAATATGCGTTTTTGGTCAGGCAATCCACACACGTACTCCATGAGTCACCATTGCATCCCGAAAAAACTACCGTTTGGTGCGGTTTATAGGCCGGCGGCGTCATTGGGTCGTACTTCTTCCGTGATGATCAAGACCGGCAGGTTACTGTAAACGAAAATCGCTACCGCTCAATGATAACCGAAAATTTTTGGGCTGAATTGGAAGATATGAACTTGGACAATATGTCACACACACAGCAAAAGTCACAATCGATTTATTGAAAAGCAAGTTTGGTGAAAATGTTATGTCACGAAATGGCTCAGTCAATTGACCCGCTCGGTTGTGAGATTTGACACTGTTAGACTATTTCCTGTGGGGCTACGTCAAGTATATGGTCTATGCCAGCAAGTCAGTGACGATTGATGAACTTATTATTGATGCTTGAAAACCGTTAAAAATTTGGTTCACCGTCTGGACTTCTGCAAGCAGGCCCGTGGTGGCCATGCAAAAGCAAACGAGTTCCATACATAATGGCATCGAATGTACTTTCACAAGGATATAGAACTTCATTGATACCTCAAACCGGTTTTGTTTTATTAAAAAAATAGCGATCTTATTGAAAAACCCGTTAATTAGATCACCGAGAAGCGGAAAGTGGTAGAGAAGTGGATCCGAGATTGGTAATATCGTAACAGCCAAGGATGTGAAATTTTGAATAATGTTTTAAACTTAATAATACTTTTATGAATATAAAAAAATAATAATTTTTCTACCGATAGGTTATAATTTAAGCCTCATTGGGGAAATTGAGAACTACTAAACGTCAGATAATCTATCACTTGAAAAAGATAACTGTTCTACACAGGATCTGACGCTTAGTACATGTAGGCGAAATTGCGATTGTGTAATTTTTATTGGCTTCAACTAACAAATTAGTTTTATTGTGTCGAAAAACAAATTTTCTCAAGAAATCGTTCACACGATAGTCGGGTCTAAGTAACCTGAACGGATTTTTATCCGGCCAAGGACTGTATACTCGGCACCATTCCTCGAAATAATTTTAGGAATATTTTCTGCCGCTACAAAAACAAGTCTACATAAAAAATGCCATTTTTTTGGAGTAATAAATAATAGTTTAATCTGACTGGAATTTACTTAATACATACTTAATACATACATATACAATACGATACATATTCAAATCTTTTTCCTTTAAAACTTCAAATTTAGTTAATTGATATTGAAATGAATGTATTGCTAAACATTCACTAATTCAATTTAGTGCTACACTTCAGACTCTTAAATATTCATACATAAAAGGATCTTGTAAATCAGTGACCCAACAATGGCTATCGCCCAAAATCGAAACAAAATCACTACAACAACTGTTTTTAGGCAACAAAACCAGTTAAATTTAAAGTTTTTTCTAACTAACTATGTATGTAAATGGCAGCTGGCAAATTAAATTGGAATTGAGAGCTGATGCTTATCGGAACATGCAAGTCAATTTAGATTTCATTCTTGAAACGAAAGTTAGCATTTATGCTCTCTGGGGGGCAATTGAGCTAATCAAGAATGTCGATAAGAACAGTTACATGGTAAATCGCTCAGATTTCGATATGATATACACATAGGTGGATAGAAAATACAGTAATTTTAAAAAGATTTTTTGGACTTACATGACTTAATTGCGCACAAAATCACTATGCAGCAAACAACCAATGAATTGCCTGAAACGAAAGATAACAATAATTTTACAAATTATATTAAATATTTAATTTTTTAATATATGTATGTAATTATTTTACTTAGATATATATATGTATGTGAATATACTGTCCTAATAACTAAGAAATTCCATATCTAATGCATTGTCTGCACTTGCGATTATCACACCGCAGCCAATGTAATTATGTAGTAGAGCATATATATGTACAAGTCTATTAGACATAACAAAAACCAGCTGACTGCGAACAAACTACAAACCGAAATGGCGGAAAGAAAAAGCAAGAAATTATGTCAAGGTTGTGTGCACAAAAACAAAATTTAAAAAGCAAATTAAAATCTCAAATGTCACACAAAACAAAGCCGAAACGCACGCTTGAATTAAACACATAAGAAAAGCCGAATGCCGAAAATTTAACGGTTTGACGTCTAAACAAAAGGGATAGAGACCGCAGCTGTCTAGTGGACAATGGCGTTCGCGTTACAGTTCAAAAGTCATTTTCGCGCGGCTCATTTGTAAAAATACAAAGTCACTCACAGAAAAACATTAAAACAAAAAAACTAAAAAATAAAAAAAATAAAAATTTAATAAACGCAGTACTTCACAAAGCATAAAAAAACCTTAAGTGCACTAATAGCTGGTAAAAGTGCAATGATTAAGTAAATTAAGTAATAAAGCTGCAAACGTTCATAATCACAATTACACACAAAAAAATGTAACGAAGTAATATGCCACTTCGGCTCACACAACGAAGGTGAGCAAACACTTGATTTAAAGTGTGTAAATATGCTCGGAAAGCACTTATTAGACATTATGTGTTGTTTATGCTTTAATACAGTTGTAATAGTATGGTAATTAAATATATGTATGTACGTACATACATAAGTAAGTATGTAAGTAGGCTGGCAAAATGTTTATTACAGTTAGTTGTTTACGTAAACAAACACAGTTTTGTAAAATAAAAAAAAAAACAGGTGATTGGGCTAATTTGGGGGTAAACATAGCTTTGTCTGAACACTAATTAATATGGCTAATACTATGAACAAATTGACAAAGGAATTTTCTTTAGATAGCTGTGAAAAAAGCTTTGAGTTTGTAGCATTCTGAACATACAAAAAAAAGAAAGCTTAAAAAAAATAAAAATTAAATTAAAAAAAATAATAATAACAATAATAACATTTAATGCTATGTTCGCACAGGTCTATTACCCAATTAAATTAAATTATAAATTGAGTCAATGAGCTTGATGTGAACATAAACTATACTTAGCCCTTTTATTATTAGATAACTGACAATTGAATGTGAGAATAGCGCTAAAAACAATTTTTGTGACAATAGTGAAGAAAAATAACGTTGACCCATGGTGTCTTGAGGTGAGTCATATGTATATAAAAAGATAGTAATATGTAACGGTGATCAAGCCAGAACTGACTGTCAGGAAAGGTTTGTGGATTTTATGGTGAAATTGGTCGGGAATTATCTACTTTGAGCTGATCCCCTCATCCGCTGTTGTGTCCTTTTTATTGGGTGTGTTTTTTTAGGTGGCGGGTCCCAAACCCAGCGCACAACCTCAGGGGGGTTTTATTTCAGCTTGACTTCACACGGATGTTTTTTGGCTACCGAGACGAAGTCAGAAACCCGAATACCTAATCGATGACAATGGAGCAGACATTCCATTGCACAATAATGAAGAAGTTCGAATAGCAATTACCCGTCTGAAGAGCAACAAAGCAGCGGGGGCCGATGGATTGCCGGTCGAGCTATTCAAATACGGCGGCGAAGAACTTATAAGGAGCATGTATCAGCTTCTTTGTAGAATATGATCGAACAAGGGCATGTCCGACGATTGGAACCTAAGTGTGCTTTGCTGAATCCACAAAAAGGGAAACTCATCAATCTGTGGCAACTACTGTGGGATAAGCCTCCTCAACATCGAGCGTAATGTATAAAAGATTAAAGCCCACCAGATACTAACCATGCGCCAAATTTTTGAAAAGACCCGTGAAAAGAGGATCGACACTCACCACCTCTTCGTTGATTTTAAGGTCGCTTTCGACAGTACGAAAGGGAAATTCCTCTTTGGTATTCTCGCAAAGCGAATACGGCTGTGTAAGCTAACGTTGAGCAACACCAAAAACTCTGTCAAGATCAGAAAGGACCTCTCCGAGCCGTTCGATACCAAATGCGGTTTCAAACAAGGAGATTTCCTATCTGGTAGCTTGTTCAATATATTTATGGAGAAAATAATTCGAGCTGCAGAGTTTAATAGAGAAGGTACAATCTTCTACAAGAGTGGCGTACGCCGATGACATCGAAATCATTGGCTTAAAAAACCGTTCCGTTAGTTCTGCTTTCTCCAAACTGGATAAGGAAGCGAAGCGTACGGGTCTGGTTGTGATCGAGACAAGTCATCGCATTCGCGACTTGACTAACCCGTCACTGTTGACAGTCTTAACTTTGAAGTCGTAATTTCGTCTACCTTGGAACCAGCATCAAAATCTAACACAGAATAACAGGCTGCGCTGGATAGGTCATATTACACGAATAGATGAAAAGACTCCAGCTCTGAGCTGCCGGGGGACGCAGAGGAAGAGGAAGACCGCCACTCCGTTACAAAGACCAGGAGGTATTCTTTATTCAGACCTCTACTGTCAACAACTGGCCCATCTGAATGGCTCAAATGCGGTCAAATTTGACAAAGAGGAGAGAAATTGTGTTCCATCAGGACAATGCCAACCCACTTACATTGATAATGACTTGGCAAAAGCTCGGAAGGATGGCTGAGATGGATCCAACTTATAGATTACATCTGGTATCAAATATTACTACCTCTTACTATACATATGTGGTGAATGTTTGTGCTGGAAAAAAATTAGCTCCAAGAGAAGCGTGTGGAAATTTACCGTCCCAGTTTTTCCAATGGAAAGGAAAGTTATCTTCAAATTGTCGGACAAAACGATGTCCATTTCGGTTATTTCCGCCTATGCTAAAGTAAACCTTCAACTAAATTCAAAAATAATGGATTTCTTTTTAATAGACCTTATATGCTCATTCGGCAGAATAATATTCATACGTTTACGGTTTTAGGTATTTTATTTATATTTCTTACTTCCAGTTCTAGATTTGCTGGACCTATATCCCAATTATGAAATTTCAAGTATAATTATATAAAAAAGAAAAGAAAATCGATAAAATTTCGCTTACGCTATTGTACCTACATATGTACGTGTAATAAATGAAAGTAATTTGTAAAAAAAAAAAATTGTTTTTACAGATCAGCTACAACATATTTTAATCTCCTATGGACGTGGCAACTGAAAGCAACCGAAATTTGAAGTGTTTTGCAGAAAATAGGCGCAGCAAAGTAAGTCAAATATTAACTAGCAACAATTTGGCCCGTAAGATAGTATGCGAGTAGAAAATTAAGATTTTATCGCTATGATCAATTTTTCCTTTTTTGTTTTAATTTTATAAAACAATCTACAAACAAAAGAATTGCGCAAGAAGCAAACATACAAGGCAAGCAAATATATACACAAACTATAGCAACTACAAACAAATACAATAAGAAGAAAAACAACAACAACAGAAAATAAAAAGTTAATCGAAAAGTATCCACCGATCACACTGAAATATTTATCCCCAACCGGACAATGTGAAATAGTCGTAGGAAAATGGAAATAAATAAATTCAAGCAAAGCTAATTTTATCTAAGATATTGTTTAAGACAGAAAAAAATAACGCGAATAGTCTTAACGAAGCAAGGTTGAAGGCGCACACCGCAAAGAAGGCTGGCGGATTAATGTAGAGCAGTTCAGAGGGTCACGCAAGGCGTTGTTGCCGATGCTGTGGCCGGTGTTGTGTGTCGATGGTGGCGCTCAAGGCAGTGACGGCAGGGACCAGTGCAGCAAATGAACACAATGTGTTCTACAAGCAAAAGTAGAGAGCTCTATTGAAAATAGCGCGCACCGACGTTGATTTAGTTGTACTTCTAGAGGCATTTGGCACTCAGGTCTTGTTATGCGGCGGCACTCCATTGACTACAACAAAACAAAACGCTGTTTAGTGTTCGCATTGCTCAATTTCTGATAACGATAAATCTACTTTCAAATAAATTGTTACTTCTTAAATTTCAACTTCTTACATTTAAACTGAAAACTCGGCCTCCTGAGCGTACTACTCGCAACAGCATCACTCATCTTGAGACCCAGTATTCATTATTGATTAATATTCGACCGAATAGACCACGTCCACACGCAGTGAGGAAAACATAGCACCCGTAGCTGAGAGTTTACAAGAAGACCGTCCAGAGTCGATCGGCACCGTTGACAGCAACTCGGACTGACGCATGGAACTTCTTGGCTGATTTTACGTAGAGATCTTTAACTTTAAAGCATATAAAATAAGCCGCTTGACCTTTCCAAGCGACATCGCTTCGCTCTATTGGCTCTTGAAAAGTTCGAAAAAGATCCGACATTTTCGAGCTAAATTTTGTTCAGCCATGTGGCCCATTTCTGGCTCAATGGAACGAAAAGCAAGCTAAAGAGATTCAAGAGCTGCCATTTCATACAGAAGGAACAACGGTTTGGTGTAGTTTGTGGGCCGGTGAAATCATCATTCCATATTTCTTGCAAAATGATGCCGTTGAGAACGTACTCGTCAATCACGATCGTTATCGCGAAATTATAACCGACAATTTGATGCTTGAAATTGAAGCTCGTGATATCGGTGTCATTCGTCAGTTACCAGTCGAAATGCTCGAACGAGTCAAGGAAAATTGGACACAACGGATGGATCATCTGAGACGTACCCGCGGCCAAAATTTGAAAGAGATAATAACAAAAAATAAATGGCAAAGAATTCTTTCGAATGATATTTTCTTTAAAAAAAAGTAGGCAACCTCAAAATGGATCGGCCTTTAAATAAAAAAAAAAAAAAAATTTTCACAAACATAGTCATAGACATGCAAAAAAATAGTCGAAGTACGATTCATACCACCAGGTTAGCTTAAATTAGTCACATGTGATGCAACATTTTTAGAAAACCCAGAGTATAAAAATAAATCATACGCGCAAAAAATAAACCACAATTATTCATAGAAAATCCAATTTTCTTTTGCTCTCTATTTGTTGTAAAAACTACAATGACGCATATGCGGTGGGAAAAACCGGCGTTCACCGAGTTATATGCATATAAGTATATATCTGTATTTATACAAATTGTCACAGTTTGCAGCAAACTCATCATCAAAACTATTTTCGTTGTAAAGGTTAGTATGCGTGCTCCCGACAAGGATTCTATTGTTATTACTAATGACAACAATTGGCAAAATTTCTTTCGCAGTGCGTGGGCCAAACCCTGACTCTTTAATTTGATAATATGCCACACCGAAGCAGTGTTTCAGTAAATACCAGCATTGATCAGCATTAAAACACGCATTTTAATTGAATGTCAAATCGAATAAATAATAAATAATATATGTACGTACTTAATTGTGCATATTACAGACAATACAATCATCCATACGTGCAATTATACAAGCAAACTTATGTACATATATGAGTAAGCATGATGTTGAGTCAAGTCATATTAAATGCGATTATGTATATGCTTTTAATTAAATTAATGCTGGCAAGACCCCCGCTGTTACTACGTATTGCATTTTTATCTCAACTCCCAGAAAGCAATGTTTATATACATATTTATTGTACTGTAAGTCAATTCCGTAGAGTATATGTATATATGATGTATTATATGTACAATATTTCTTTAATTTATATGAACTTGAAAAGTGTGCAACGCAATGTTAACACCCAACTGCAAATTACTCGTTGGCACCTGGTGGCTGTGGACGCGCCTATAAGCAACTATTCGCCTGTCAAATGCCATTCAGTTGTCATGAGTTTCCATTTTTTTGGATTCTCATGCTGTTTCGCCCCCAATATTTCTTTGAACGTTTTGTTGCTGCTAATATAGGATTTAATTGTTTTAAACTTCATCGGTTTGCATGTATAATAATAAGTCGCTGCTCGGTATGTATATATAAATATAAACATTAATATGCATATACTGATATTCGTTTATAGTTGAATATAAATATATGGAAAATTATGCAGAGCAGTGAAAAAATTTGAATTGAATCGCTAAGCGTTTGGTTAGTGGGAAACAATCAATGTCATGACTGAAATGACAGTTTAACAAAATGCTGCACTTCGCTGTCAATAAGTGGATGAGGTCGACTGAATTTATGTGGGAAAATCACTGATTCTTATGTTCGGTAATGAAATAAATATTTCTGTGAACGGTGTTGAATTATTATTGCACTTTATTTGCTTAAACAATTTTATTTTTTTTATTATTATTTAACAATTCTGATATAATTTGGTATTTAAAACAAAAAAATCCTACTTGAAATCCTGTTTCACAGATGATGTTAAAAAATGTTTAAGAAATATTTTAAAATAAATTTTTTAGAGCATAGAGATTACTTAGAAGTTTTATAAGATTATTATTTCTTAATGGCGTAACTAACTTACACATTTCGATAGGCGATGCCATTAAAATCTAAATAAAGATGACAATAAAAGAGAGCTGGTTCAGAGATTGAGGTTACCGACTCTCATCGTTTATGCAAAATCGTCATAGGATCATTAACTTATTCCGACTGGCATGTCGAAGTCAACTGCCTTATAACGCATGATTTACCGAGCCGACCTTACAATCGTGATGTAAGTGGCGAAATCGTTAATAAAGGCGACTACTTAGTCCTAGTCGATCCTATATTCCACAAGAATGAAAAAATCATGATGGAACTGGGGGCAGACGTATACCCAAAAGTAATGAAACCCGGACCCCGACAACAGTTGGACTTTAACCGGTGCTTGTGCAACTTAAACCCAAAGAATACACACACATCCCTGCATTGTCCTCCGAACTTATCTAAATACGAATTAGAGGACAATGAAAAAAAATATTCAATAACATCAACATAACTAAAGAGAACTCAACAAAAAATTTACAAAAAATAGGAATAATCATGAACGCGGATGGACAAAAAGGCGAATAGCAGCATCAGCAGAATTATAACAACAACAGCAGCAAAATCATCCACATATCAACGAGAATAAAAACCCACAATCAGGTTATAATTACACTTATATTGATAAACAACCCTTAATTGTACACCCTCACACATAACTACACAATTGTTATTTAGGGTCAAATTCATTTGAATCAATAGAAAAGATTAAAAACTCAAAACGACAAGTGATCATGTTCGCTAAAGCACAGATTTTCCCGATTGAAAACTATAAGCATTTACAACCCCATTGCGAAAACCGACTGATCTTCAGTTGCCAAAAGCCTGAGTTAGATACTATAACAGTATTTTGCATCGTTCATTTCAAAAGTTGAAAAGCGTAAAAAATACAGCTTGTGCAAGAACTAAAACCGCTTAACCTTCCCATGCGCTTCGCTCTATGGGCTTTTGTAAACTTGATATTTTTGAGCCAAATTTCGACAAACAACCTGAAGAGATTCAAGAGCTGCAATTTCATCAAAAAAAACCAACGGTTTGGTATGGTTTGTGGACCGGTGGAATCATGGATCCATATTTCCTCAAAATGATGCCGGTGAGAACTTAACCATTAATAGCGATCATTATCGCGCCATGATAACGGACTATTTGATGTCTGAAATTGACGCTCGTGATCTGGGCGACATTTTTTTTTTTCAAAAAGACGGCGCCAGTTCCCACACATCGCATCAATCAATAGATTTATTGAGAGAACACTTCGATGAAAATATAATATCACATGTTGGGCCAATCGATTGACCACCAACATGGTCTGATATCGCACTGTTAGACTTTTTCCTGTGGGGATATGACTTATATATGGACTTTCTAAAGTCTATGCGAACAATCCAACTTCAATTCAGGCATGGAGCAAAACATCACCTGTATCTTTCGCAAGTTTCCAGTCAAAATACTCGAACGAGTCATCGAAAATTGGACTCAACGGAAGGATCATTTGCGAAGTAGCCGCGGTCAACATTTAAAAGATATAATCTTCAAAAAATAAATGCGAAAGAATGTTCTTTCGAATGATAATAAGCATTTCTCATTAAATTTGAAGTTTTTGTGATTTTTCTTTAAAAAAGTAGAGAACCTCGAGATGGATCACCGTTTACATAGTATTTAAACTCTAAAATTTGTAAAATAGTGTAGGACTACTGTTCAAGATTAGTTGATTCTGATTTTCACATAGTTTCCCACTGTAAAAAGGGTTGATAGTAATTAATAATATGTGCGAAATGGCGGCTGGCAACTCAACTACTAAAAGATTAAGATGAGAAATATTGAACGGAAATTCAACGCCTACCATAAAATGTTACAAAAAAATACATATAATTTATATGAATAAAAGAAAATTTCGCCTAACTTGCCAGACATAAGAGTTGAGCTTTTGTTATGACTTACTCATGAATATCCAAAAAAGTATTACCGAATTTATTTTCACCAAATTATGGCTTCATATTTACCATCTCAAATATACTATTATTCAAAAAAAATGTACACACTTTCAATTTTTGAGTGCTTTGGAGTGCAATAACCGAAAGCTGAAGGCAATGAACTGAAAACTACCCAATCGATTTATGAAAACGCAAAATATTAATGTATAACAATAAGCGATGCATACATACATGTGTACATATCTCTATGCACTCTCAATGAAAATACCATAGAAATGTACAGTTATCACAATATGCGATTCCAATGGGAGCTGCTTCCGAATTTCGACAGCTGAATAGCTGAAAGGCACTGCGGAAAAACACCTGAAAGGCATAAAAGACTGCACAATTGCGCAAATTGCATTGTTTTCGACTGTGCGCATGCGCAAACTTTTACATCACTGTATCATATGTAGTTAAGCTACCAAAGTTACACATATAATTATGCCCTGAACATGGTATATTAAGTTTGCCACGAAGTTCGTAATACCCTGAAGGAAAAGTCGGAGTCTCTATAATGTATATATATGTAAATAATGGTGCGTAAAGACTCAAGTCGGTGTAGCCATGTCCGTCGGTCAGTCTGTATATACGACATACATTCCCTCAGTGTTTGAGATATCGAACGGAAATTCTTTTTCTCTCAAAGAATGTGCTCATTTGTTAGAATCGACGTTATCAGAGCACTATAGGATATAGCTACCCTACAAACCATCTACATATTTATCAAACTCAATTCATTGTATAATAAAAAACTTTCATTTTTGTCAAGATAACTTCCTGAAATTTGGCATATTATGCGAGGCAATGCTGCAATATCCGATAAAATTGTTTAGATCGGATCATTATAGCACAAAGCTGCCATACAAGCTCACCGTTCAAAATCAAGTCCTTGTATGGAATTCTATATTTTAAAAGTTATCCGGACGAAATTTGGCATAGATTATTTTCCAAAGTACTGCTATAGATTGTGCACATCAAATCACCCTAACATATAGCTTTCATACAAACTGGTCTATCAAAATATTGGGTAGTCGAAAAAGTCTTTTCGTATTTTGTCAGTCAGATTTTATAGTATATCTCCAGTGCTACCAATCGCATTGTGTCGTACCATATAGTGTTGGAAAGCTAAAGTTTTAAGCTTTGTTTAACAAAACAACTAATATTAATTTAATTCGAGGAAGTTGAAAAAAAGTTACAGCTGTTTAAAAATGAGTGAAAATAATGCATTTCGCTATATTGAAATATGAAATTTTTGTATAAAAAAGGGAAGAATGCCACGCAAGCCATCAATGAAGTTTGTGTGAAGTTTACGGAGAAGATGCTGTATTAGTTCGTGTAGCACGACAATGGTTCGCTCGCTTCCGTTCTGGAAATTTCGACGCGAAAGATGCACCTCGCTCTGGTCGACCTAACGTTGAAAAAATTCGATGAAATTATGAAAAAGACTAACCAGGACTGTCAAATGCAGCCATCACATCGTTAAGGAACTTAAAATTTATCATCAGACGGGTTTGAATCATTTAAAAAAGGCTGACTGCAAAAAGCTCGATGTTATGTACCACATGAATTGTCTGTGAAAAATTTAATGGACCGAATAAACATCTGCGATTCTTTGCTACAACAAAATGAAATCGAACCATTTCTAAAGCGATTGGTAACAGAAGACAAAAACTCAAATACGACAATAATGTGCAAAAAGGTCATGGTCCAAGCGTGGTGAAGTTCAACAAATGGTCGTAAAGCCAGGATTGACGCCTCGAAAGGTTACGCTGACTGAATGTTTGGTGGGATTGAAAAGGAATCATCCACTATGAGCTGCTTCAGCCTGGTGGAACTACATTTTACTGTCAGCAACTGATGAGATTGAAGCAAGCAATCGGAAAAAACGGCCAGAACTGATCAACAGAAAAGGCGTCTTCTTCCATCAGGACAACGCTAGACCACACACATCTTTGATGACTCGGCTAAAACTGGGAGAGCTTGGCTGGGAAGTTTTGATGCAACCGCCATATAGCTCTGACCTTGCACCATCGGACTATCATTTGTTTCGGTCAATGCAGAACTCCCTTAATGGAGTAAAGTTGGCTTCAAAAGAAGCCTGTGAGCCTCGCAATTTTTCGCCGAGAAACCAGAAAAGTTTTACACTAATGGAATAATGTCTCTAGCGGAAAAATGGCAAAAAATGGTCGACAAAATGGTACATTTTTGGTTCATTAAAGTTCATTATAAATATAAAAAAAAATAAGTTGAAGTTTGATTAGAAATACGAAAAGACTTTTTCGACTACCCTACATTTTATGTCAGGAAAATGCAGCTGTGAGTATTAGTTTAGCTGAGATAGGCCTCAGTTAATTTTTTTCTTGTTTTTGTTTACAAAATAATTTTTTTTTTAATTTTTTTATATAAAAATCAACACCTTATGTAAAAAAAATCATATACATTTTTTCGCATTTTCATTATTATTATATATTCGTGATTTACTAAGGTGTCGTTGTTGCGGCGCCAATTAAAATTGTTGCGTGCAATAAATGGAAACACAATTTGATCAAA
The DNA here is from genome assembly GCF_016617805.1 of Bactrocera tryoni. Lineage (NCBI taxonomy): Eukaryota > Metazoa > Arthropoda > Insecta > Diptera > Tephritidae > Bactrocera > Bactrocera tryoni. Next base: position 34,286,358 of record NC_052502.1, on the reverse strand, counting down.
AATTACTTTTAACATTCTTTTCATTACTCAGCAACACAATTAGCAAGACTATAACAGCAGATAAAGTTATTTCGGTAAGCATATATATTTATACATATACAAGTATGTCTATCCGCTCACAAAGCGGTACAATTTTGATTAGTTTTGATTGACTGAAATTCTTTAAAACCAAATTGAATGGCTGCAAAGCAAACTAGAAACTCACACTCACACTAAAACCATTATGAAATCCACCGAAGACATTGAACGGAGGCAGAAAAATTGGCGTGTCTTTTATATACATGAATGTACGTAGAAGGTGCGGAAGGTGAGCAAATTGTAACATTACTCAGATCCCGCGATTGATTTGCACAAATGAATTGTGAATTATAAACAACAACAAAAACCACACGAAAAATTGTGAAACACCAAGTAAATGGCAGCTTTAGCGTTGCTGGTGACGAGGCAACCGCTCACTGACAGGTGATAATGATGTATATATGAATTGCCAATGCTGCTGCAGCATAACTGTATATAAGCATATACACACAAGCCTACATACACCGTGATGGTTAAGCGCATTGTATTAGTGACAGCGATGGAAGGCGAGTATGTGGCGCGCCCTAGCATAAAATACCCACAGTGAATTGCAATTATTGCAAGTTGAGTTTAATTTTTCATTGCACAGTTATTTTATTTTCTTCTTCTAAGCATTATTTGCTGCTTGGCAGGTGATATGCTGGTGCTTTCAGCCACAAGTGGTAAGCAGCAAGAAGGCAGCGTGACTTTTGTTTAGGCCGTTATATGCACATTCATCTGGCTGGCCGAACAAAGGCCAAGTTCAAACTGTGTGCAGTGTCATTGTTGCCACTTATGGCGTTGCCATTTAAGCAACTAATTGGGCAATAGAAATATCATTAGCAGCAGTGTGGTGTACGCTTTAGATAGCGGCAAAGTTGTGGCTGAATTTACATGCTGTTGAATGAAACTTTTTAAATTAGTTTTATACATTATTCAAACTAAATGAAAATAATATGGCATTGGCAAAAAATTGCAAACACTTTGTCAGTAAAAGATTTGCTTCAGACGGTTGATTAGCACCAATTCAAGTTCAATGTGGAAAATTTTGTTTGTACTGGAAAAAAATGCAAGCTATATGAAGAATTTTCTTTTGTATAACAAACAAGTAGCTGTAAATATTGAGTAGTCGAAAAAGTCTTTTCGTATTTTGTCAATAGATGTCGTTGCAGTCTACCAATCACATTGTGTCGTACCATATAGTGTTGGAAAGGTGAGATGTTAAGCTTTGTTTAACAAAAGTTGAAAAAAAGTTACAGCTGTTCAAAAATGAGTGAAAATAATGAAGAAATATTTTGAAATTTTTTTATAAAAAAGGAAAGAATACCACGCAAGCCACCAATGAAATTTGTGTGAAGTTTACGGAGACCATGCTGTATCAGTTCGTGTAGCACAACAATGGTTCGCTCGCTTCCGTTCTGTAAATATGGAAATTTCAATTCACACTGATGGAATAATGTCTCTGCGGAAAAATGGCAAAAAATGATCGACCAAAATCATTCAAATTTATTTATTTAATTGCATAAGTATAAAAAGAAATAAGTTCAAGTTTAAAGAAATAAATTTTCAAAATTCAAATTTTTTTGAAGTTTTGAATTGTGGACGAAGCTGAAAACGCCTTTTTCTCGAAACTGTTTTTTTTTTTTTTTGATGTGGTAGAGATGATACCTAAAGTTCTAATGAGCAGATTACATGAAACAACAAATAATGAAAATTTTAAACATTAAAAAAAATCGGCAAAGTTAAAAAATTAGTGAAAAAATCAAACTATGACCGCTATTTAAAAAAAAAATATTTCTTCAGTTTCACAACTTCTAGAGATAGTGACATTCGGACTAAACAAGAATCCATCACTGCTTTATTTTTCAGATGACCACAATCATGGCGATGAGGACACGTCCTTTTCCCCCCCTATACTTTAAGAACATAAAACGCTATGAAAAAAAATTTTAACTAATTTTGTGTACTCTTCTTATATAAATAAACAAATGATAATGAATAAATTTCAAAGAAATTCTTGATCGGGTTCGTGTCTTAAGTCTTTTGAAATATTGAAGTTATGTGAAAGAATATGCCCTTCCAGGGATTATGTATACAGAATTAATTAAGGGGTATTCTGGTTTAAAAGCCCGAATTTTAGGTATTTTTTTGACGCGATAGAAAAAAAAATTAAAAATTATTTTGACTATCCATTTTTTTACATGCTTTTTATTGATATTCTAAGAATACAAAACATAAAAAATATAAGAAAAAAAATTAAATTAAAAAAAACTGCAGGTCGGCGAAGTAGAGACTGATGAAACAATGGCTTGTCCTGGTGTGCAGGATATACATAAATCCTTTCCGTGACCTAAAATGAAAATTTATTCGAAATCCGTTAAGAGTAAAAGTGTAGTTATCGCATTAAGAAACGTTTTTGGAAAAAATTTTTTTTTACAAAATGGTTGAGGTTTGAAAAAAAAGTTTCGTATTTTCCGTTTTTTTGCGGTTCGGAAAAAAAAAAATCTTTCGAAAGCTCTTCGTAGTGCGATATTTCGAAATTGCATGTGAATCGGTTGAGTAGAACTTGAGATATCATGCACACCGTTTCTAGTAGTTATAAGAAAAACGAGTTTAAAGTTTGAGAACTAGTCGCGCGCAGTCGGAGTCGGAGTCACAAAATGAGCTGTAAATCGGAAAATAATTTGAATTTCGAAAAATACTCTTAGGATTTCTAAACCAGAATACCCCCTTAATAAAATATCTAATAATATAATATTGTAATTAATCCATGTTTTTATTTTGAACATCATGATGCATCAAACGGCAATTTAGACAAAATCTCGAATTAAAGTAAACTGAATAGATTTAATAAAAAAAGTTATTTTTATATTTCTATACATACATATATCGCAAAACATCTATGGCCAATAATCAAATCTTAAAAAAACAAAACCATATTTCTCAATATAATGAGCTATAGTATACAACATATTAAAATCTGCTTGTAAAACACATTCTTGGAATTTCTGTGCTTTTAAGTCGCCCAAAGAATGTTAAAAATAAGTTATAATGTTATGACTTCTACCGCTTCAAAATTAAAATACAGTTATTATTATTATTTTAATTTAAGAAATTCATTAAAATTCGTGTTCTTTTATTTAGCCTCACAAAACAACAAAAATAAGTCTAATATACATATTTCACATTATTTTGAGTTTTATATTTCTCATACCTGTACATGTATTCTTGGCTGAATTCAAAGCAACTAATTACACAAATAAAGTCCATTCAGCATTTCAAATATAAAACATTGGAAAAAATTGTAATCCGTTTTGAACACACGGCCAATTAATAATGTCTTAAGACATTTATGAAATTAATTTTAGCCATTTATTTTTTCTCATTCCGTTTTGTTGCATGTATTTTACTGTTATACTGGCATAAACAAGCAATTTTTCACTGTTGCCGTTATTTCTTAATTGCAGATTAATTAGCGAAAAATACATATAACTAATAGCGAGTCATTTGCCATGCCTTTGTTTCCATTTGCGGAATTCGTAAACAATTGCTACTCGCCATATCGTGACAGAAATCGATAAGTAGACATATACAGGCATATATGTATATGTGTTTATTCTGATTTGTAAAAAAATTATGATCCTTAGTTTAAAATCGTGAGGTAGTTAAATCAAGGCTTTTATAAAGAATTAGAAAGATGTCTTAGGTATATTCACTTTTAAAACCTCTAAAGGGTTTCTCCACTTAATTTATTGCCAGTGTTTATTAGGGGAGTAATGATTTATTAAAAAATAAGCACTTATTCCAGCATCAATTTAAAAAAAATTTTTTAATGTCCTCTTTAATAAAAGGGGTCATCTCGTGTGAAGGCTTAAATCGATTATTTTTGCATAAATCCAATCTAAAGCATTCATAGAATTTTCTGGTAAGGTAAGTTTCAAACTGTCATACACGATTTCTCAGAAAATGGTCTATCGATTTCTTTAAAATTTTAATGACACTTTATCACACATGTGGCTATCGACCAACCTAGGCTTTTCGAAAAATATTGAACCGTTTTTTTCCGTAAAAAATTGTCGCAAAAAATCACGAAATTGTGGGTTTTAATGGTCAAAAGCATTTAAAAAATTTTACGTTTTAAGATTTGTAAAATATTCTAGTTCTGGCGATAGCCATCTGTCTATATAGAAATTAATATGCCATTTTTTTTTGCAAGGTTAGCCAGTCTGCTGGAATCATGGACGCCGGTGGTCTACTTTTTTTCTACATAGGTGCCAAATTGACACCATATACTTAACAAAAGAGCCGTCTACACAACCTTTTCTAGCCTAAAAAACGAAGAGAAAAAGATTAATCTTGTTGTGAACAAGACCAAGATAAAGTAGCTAAAGGCCACACACAAAGTGTTCTCACATCTTAGGAACTACGTCATTGTTGGCAGCTATAGACTTGAAAAAGTGAAAGACTTTGTCTGCCTCAAAACCAACATAAATACAATCAACAATCTAAACCTGGAAATTAAGCACAGAATACTCTTGATAACAGGTGCTACATTGCGATTGGTGGGCAATTGAACAAATCCATTTCTGAAAGATCACGCTCTAAAAGTATGTTAATATTCTCGTACATATTACGTACGTATTATGAGGCACAGAAACAGGTACGATGATGAATCGAGATGAAAATCCCTTAGATGATTCGAAAGAACTGTTGTTCACAAGGCCTTTGAAGCCATTGGCGTTAACGATGAATACCGCAGACGATGGATCACCAACTGTATGAGATTTACAGCGAAACGAATGTAGTTCATAAAAATCATGTAACTTAGGTCAGCGAAAGGCTCCTTCGATTCGAGTGCCTTGGGTGTACTACGGAAGCAAAAGCGCCTGCGCTTCTAATGAAAGCAGCAAGTGCATAGGGACCTGTTTGGTCTTAATATGTATAACTGGCGTGACTAGCAAAGTATAGAGACAACCGGCGTAGTTTTGTACTCACGATCCAGACCAGCCTACGATTGTAGTGCCAAAGAAAAAGAGACAACAATTTTCATGAACCGATTTTGGAATCAATATTTTATAATATTCGTTTTAATATACAGGGCTTGTCCGGAAAGTAATAGGACTTCTTCCGCGATTGTACTTCAGAGCGTGCGCGCACTAACTGGATTCGGTAGAGGGTGTTCCTAGCTAACGAACGAGCGGCTGGTCAGTTGTCTCCGAGCACCTGGAGGTTCAGGACAAACATTTTCGCGCTACGTGTTTCTCTGAGTGGTACTTGCCAAAAATGCAGTGTTCGTTAGAGCAGAGGTACGTGATTAAATTCTGTATGAAACTCGGTAAATCTGCGACAGAGACGTTTAATATGATCAAGCAGGCTTGCCAGATCCTAAAACAAAGATGTAATCTTCCGAGTGGCACACGCCGGCGTCTCCTCGTTCAAAAAAGGGAAGAATGAACAAATCCAAAGGAAAAACGATGTTCATTGTCTTTTTTACATCAAAGGCATCGTCCACCGTGAATTGGTTCCTCCTGGACAAACCGTCAACACCCAGTTTTACGTGGAAGTCCTCAAAAGACTCCAAAGAAGGGTCAATCGGCTCCGGCAAAGCATCGCAGCTGATCGGAAATTGCCCTTCGAAAACGCCCCGGCTCATTTCTGAAAAATTATGTTTTTTCGGCTTTCTAACTGTATATAACCCCTTTGTAATTTTCCGCCCAAATTCAATTAATTTCTGTAAATTTTATTGCTCAGTGTTGGTTTGCTAATGCATTTAGATCGTTAAACCGATCGAAAGAAAAGCCCACACAGCTACACACAGAAAACCATTAGCAGCTTTTGATTTCTACCCACGGGGGTTAGTAAACTGTAATTTTTAATCATTACGCAATTACCTCATAAATAACTGTTTGATTATTTATTTTGAAGTGCATAGAAAATGTTTATTGATCTTTTTTAAATCAGTGTAGTTCAAGTTAAGGGCCGTAATACTCACATGGCCTTAACCACACCAACAAAGGCGTGAGCAACTAAATACAATCCAATAATCGAAAGTGTATTAATATTGGCATTTATTGATTATGCTACACAATTCTCAAGCATTTTACGCCTATTAGGCACAATGCAATTTTTTTAAATGATTAATTAACTAAAAAAAGCAATTGAAGCGCAAGTGGACAGCTCAAAAACACAATCCGTCGGCGAACAAAGGCGAAAAGAACAACTCGCCGAGACAAATGGAAATAATATGTAGGCTTTTCGATTGTGATGAATATCTAGTTTAAAAACTTTGTTTAGTATGCATGTATGTGTCTATGCAGTTTAGCAATGCGATTTGCTGCGGACACTTGAAAATGCCAACTTGTACAGTTATCGCTTGACATCGGCCACAATATGTATGACATGTGTTTGTTAGCTTATTATATTGTTATAAATCTGCCACAAAGCGAAAAAAGGAAAACCTAAAACAATTGTCACATGACTGCAACTGATCGATTGGCCAATTGAATCGAAAGATAGTTGATAGTCGGTAGCGCTATTTAACTGTATTCACAATTTTAACTGTTGTTCAATCGTGTTTATTTGTTGTACGTTTATTAGTTTATGTTTTTTGCCGCTTTTATTTCTTCAGCGCATTGCCAAGGCGCATTACATGCATTCACACTTGAACGAGCGTGGCGGAAGCAGCCAAATTTATCATCAATCCAAAATCAGTGAATGGTTGACGAATTGAAAACAACATTTAAACAAATATTAAGCTGCAATATGCCAAAGTAGTGTGTAAAAAAACTGATATGTAAATGTACATATACATACATATATCCTCTAAATACTCTAGTATATGAGGTTTTAAGTATTTTCTTAGATATTTGTTGGGAGTAAAAATATATAAGAAAATCAATTGCGTAAAATAGTAATATTAACTACAGTTTAAAATTTAATATGCAAAAACAGAAGAGTACAAAAAGTTAATAATTTTATAAAGATCCCCAAGTACATCGTTTAGTTCATTTCTATGGAAAAGACACATAAAGCTTTATATTTCAATTAATCACTCCCTACATCTTGAACCCACCTCACAGGAAAAGGAACCGCCTTAAGAGCCAACCGAACAAACAACTGGTATCAATACATAGACTGGTATAATATCAGAGAAATAGAATAGTAAGCGATTATGCCACTTGAATGAGATATCCATACAATATCATGGCCCAAATATTGTGTACAGAGAAGCTAGAAACGATTAAGTAGTGTAACATGATATTTTGGTAATATTTCTTTCGCAGTAGGTTTGGTTTTGAACGCATTTGATGGTAAAATGTGATTGTTTAGCACCATTGATACGCAGAAGTAATTCTCAAAAACTTCCTTTCTTTTGTAACTGCTGCCAGAGAAGAAGTCTTTGACCTCACTTCGGCATTAAGGGAAATAGCTACCTTAATATCTGAATAGAGACCATTCTTTCTCTGATCGAGGTATATTATTTTAACTTGGACAGGGCAGGTTCGGTCAGAAAACTTTATAGAAACTGGAGTAACACAGATCGTAACCTTTACGAAATAAGCTTCGCCTATTCTTCCGGTCGCGACAGGTCGAAACTAAATGCTGTCTTCCAGTGCGACCATTGAAAGCGGAGTTATCGGAAACCAGATCTTCAAGACTGTTCAATATGGCTTAGCTACTTGGAAGAAGGGCTGTCATGAATTCTCTAGGTATAGGCGTAAAGAATCCTACCCCATTAAGGTATCTGAGAGAAGGGTCTGGAAACTGGGCTGCGAGCACGCTTTCCGCTAAACCTATCTACGGAAGAAGTACCCCTTGGAGAGCTTCCAAAATGCTGTAAAGTTTTCCTAGACCTTCTGGACGAGCGTCGCCCCACATGGGCTATGAACTCTTTAAAACCATTTAAGGTTTCAGGGACCTGACGCCATTATACATGCACATCTTCAGCTTGCAACCAAGGTAACATGCAGTTGGTTAACTCCCATCCGCGTCAAATTAGGTCGCATTTCGGTGGCTTGAAGGCAGGTTAGAGTCTTATTTCTGTTAAAAACGCTAGAGTCTCATGGACGTGTACATTAGGGGTCGAATTTCAAGGAACGTGCTATAAGTGCTCAGCAGGCCTTGCACTCGGTAGTGTCATGGCTGAGTCATGGAGCCCTTATACGAGTAGATACCATAAAGCCTAAGCAGTGCCTACATTTCTTGATATCGAGTGAACCGATTATTGGACCTCTTAAAAAGTTTGAAGTGAAAGCACATCTTCAGCATATTCACCTCTTGTACCCTGTGCGTCAGAATGGTTGCGGCGGAGTTACTGCATTCCGCAAGGTGGAGTCCGTTTCTCTTTGCTGTGGACCTTAGTGGTTAGGCAAGCTTTTGAAGGAACTTTAGGAACGAGGCTGCCGGGGGGTTGACTACGCAGACGACGTGGCTCTTTTGGTAGAAACAAATTCTGAGCATAGTTTACGATTTAATCTACGGGATCCAAGTGATCAGAAAGAAATGAATTAGCCATAATTCCTAATAAAATTGAACTAGTTTTATTTATAATGCTAGGAGATACCAAATCCCTGTTAATACTATTCCCTCGTTGGGATACTCTATTCTTCAACCGACATATCAGGGCGAAGTACTTGGGGTCTCTATCCTTGATAGGAAGCTGTCATGGAACCCAAACATCGAAAAGAGATTGACGAAGGCATCGGTCGCCTTATACTGTTGTAGAGGAGCAATCGGGAAGACATCGAGTAAAAGGCGGCAAAGTTGAGGACAACAAACGTTTCATTACTGGTCACGAAACATGGGCTTACGAATATTTCCTCGTCATGTCCAAAAATCTAGCCGAAATGAGGCGAAACCGAAAAAAACAAAATTCACCGAAGGCACTGAGGGCCATCTCAACCGAGGCTTTTGATATAACAACTGTGTGGAAACTTTGATTAATCCTTGACAAGTTTGTCAAAAGGAACTAATTTTGTAGGCGATAATAGAAATTTTTATTAAAATACGTGAAAACTTGTGTTTTTTATCAGCCACATTTGATCAGGTGGTATACGAGTAGCATAAGTCATCTAATTTTTCATGTCTTTGAAATATTCCAAATCCAAGTTTCATATCTTTGGAACCCAAGTCATATATACGCTCTTAATAGTTTCACCACATAATTATTATTCAATGATAAATTAAAATGACCAGACATTATGCACTATTCATAAATTTGCCATAAATTCAACTACAATGCGTCTTAAAGCTCATTTGTTCTAAATAGAATTATTTAATGATACAATATGATTGTTTCGTATTATTGCTAAACAATCTGAATTAAGTGTTAAAGAATAAAAAAAACAACAAATTCCTTTTCAAGTCGAAAATCGTGCCTTGCGCGGATTGTGGCAATGATATGTCGCATTATAAACGATTCAAACACATATAAACATAATACATATAAACACTGCTGACAACACCCGCACCAACCAATGAATATCTAATTTAAAAAGAACACTGACAGGCTTTCACAAGAAATGGGTGTTGACCAGAGAAACGAGAAGAGCAAAAAAACAAAAAAAGGAACCAAGAATACCGTGCAACATAAATCAAACCACTTTTCAGATTACGAAACACAACAATATACAAAAACAAATGCAAAATAAATAAAACGAAAATTAGTTGAATACCATTTAAGGTACAAGTTAGCATGTGAGTCTGTGCAAGTACAGGGTTACAAGCCAATAAGGTATGTCACTGAATTATACATATATATTTATATATATTTACTGAGTATCTTTAGTAAACACGAAACAGACATCAATTCCATTTGACAAGCGTTTTCAATTTCAAGGTACAATGTCATGTCCGAGACCTCATTCTAAACAGAATCGTAACACAGTGACCAAACGGCACTAGTACTATATGTATACATGTACATATGTGTGTGCCGATATAGGTACGGCTGCCACACGGCAACTAAATAGCAAATTAAAGTTAAAATAAAATTACTAAAGCAACAACTAGTAAACTATTTGTCTCTGTGTGCAAAGTTATTTATTTATATAACATATAATAAAACAACAACGAAAATATGTGTTTGCATGCATGTGTAGTAGAGCTTGATGCGAGTTCACTGTGAGTCGCATGCAGTCAATGTTAAGTTCAATGTAAGTTTGCCGCGCGCCACAGGCGTTGGAGTCACTGGACCAAGCCAACAACATGGCTTTGGTACTGGCGACTAAGTATTTTTACTATTCTTAATTTTTATTTTTTCCTTAGCACTTATTTATTTATTTACGTTTTAAAGAATTGTTAAAAATAAACATAAATATTCTGAAAGTCTTCGGCATTTTAAGAGTGCAACAACAAGGCTAAGCAGCCGAATAGTCCATACGTTGTGCCGTTCATATTGGTTGGCCATAAAGGTGGCAAAGCGTTAACCGTCCGCAAATTTACCAGATGGTAGACACACAAGACATTTGCAGAGCAGCAACTGAACCGAAGAGCATACCCTACTGGAATTGAAACTGGTAAGATTATTTTGCAGTTCATATAGGAAAAATGCGACAAAATCGCAATAGCAGCTGTTATGTATTTCTAAAAAGTGATTTCGATCTCGAACAAAACTAAAAAATAGTGAAGTATCTTTCAATGTATGAAAATATGCAGTTTTTGGGTCATTTTCTGTAGTTCTGTGCAGTTTCTGTAGTTAAAGAGACTACTTGGTTGGATTTGGCTTTGGTAAAAAAAAATTGTCACCTAATATGCAAAATAACGTATCATCAAAAAAAATTAAAATCGCTATCAGATATAGTAACCAATATATTGGGTAGTCAAGTCTTTTCGTATTTTGTCAATACATGTCCTTACAGTCGTATATACCCAGTGCTACCAATCACATTGTGTCATATCATAAAGTGTTGGAAAGGTGAGATTTTAAGCTTCATTTAACCAAAAATTAAATTCGGGGAAGTTGAAAAAAAGTTACAGCTGTTCAAAAACGAGTGAAAATAATGAAATCCGCTATATTTTGAAATTTTTGTATAAAAAAGGGAAGAATGCCATAAATTTGTGAAGTTTACGAAGACAATACTGCATCAGTTCGTGTAGCACAACAATGATTCACTCACTTCCGTTCTAGAAATTTCGATGTGAAAGATGCACCTCGCTCTAATCGACTTATCGTTGAAAAAGTCGATGATATTATGGAAAAGATTGACCAGGGCCGTCACATAAGTAGGCATGGCATCGCTAAGGAACTTAACATTCATCATCAGACGGTCTTGAACCATATAAAAAAGGCTGGCTGCAAAAAGAAGCTCGATGTTTCGGTAACACATGAATTGTCTGTGAAAAGTTTAATAGACCGAATTAATATCTGCGATTCTTTGCTGAAACGAAATGAAATCGAACAATTTCTGAAGCGATTGGTAACAGGAGACGAAAAGTGGATCAAATACGACAATAACGTGCGAAAAAGATCATGGTCCAAGCGTGGTGAAGCTCAATAAATGGTCGCAAAGACAGGATTGACGCCTCGAAAGGTCTCAGCATATCGGTGGAATTGAAAAAGATCCAGAGATCCACTATGAGCTGCTCCAACCTGGTCGAACGATTGATTCTACATTTTACTGTCAACAACTGATGAGATTTAGGCAAACAACCGAGAAAAACGGCCACAACTGATCAACTTAAAGGGCTTCGTCTTCCATTAGGACAACACTAGACCACACACATCTTTGATGACTCGGTATCAACTGGGAGAGCTTGGCTGCAAAGTTTTGATGCATCCACCATATAACACTGACCTTGCATCATCGGACTACCATTTGTTTCGGTCTATGCAGAATGCCCTTCATGGAGTAAAGTTGGCTTCAAGAGAAGACTGTGAAAATTACTTGTCTCAGTTTTTCGCCGAGAAACCAGAAATGTTTTGCACTGATTGAATAATGAAATGGCAAAAAATGGTCGACCAAAATGGTATATATTTGGTTCATTAAAGTCATTATAAATATTTATAAAAAAAGTAAGTTGAAGTTTGATTAGAAACACGAAAAGACTTTTTCGACTACACAGTATTATTCTATATACTATCACAAACGTTAGTAGTAATACATAATACACGAAAAATGTTATTCAGTATCGGTTTGCGATATTTCATGCAAATTTTGGCCCATGTTCACGCTAGTCGGTATACATAATAGGAACAATATACTACTTAGTACCAGTTCGAAAAGTAAAGAATGTATCAACTGATACTTCCTAGAACATGACAAAACTAAATTCGCAAACTGTTTTCACTGAAAATGGCTTGATCGCGCAGTATTCGGTGCTTAGTGATTTAAATCCGAATTATAGTTTTAGACTAAAGCACTTTCCGACAGGCATTTGTAATGCCACAATGCGCACGTATGTAGATGCACTCCCTATATGCATCTGTTACAGATAATTGCACGCTATTATTTTTACGCTTTGCACCATTTCTGGACCAAATCAGCATCAGCGTAATCGAGTACAACAAAGCAAACCAAGATCACCGCAAAGTATATTGGCAAAAATAAGAACATACAAAATACGTACAAAATATATATATTTATAGCGCTCTAATGACAAAAGAGTGCGACGAAGGACGCGCTGCGCATAGTAGCACGTCAAACGCTAACCGCCAACCACATCGTTCGCTGATGATCGCATTTAGCAGCAACCAATATCCAAGCACTCAAATGACTCGACTCGTCCATTGAGATGGCGCTGTTGTGCGGCTAGCCGCTTGGCATTGAAATACATCGCCCGGCTGCGGTTGCATGTGGCAACGCAAATGCACACACACATCAACATATATGCAGACTTAACTATAGCCGTGTACTTAACCATATTTATACACTCATAAATATATAGCGAGGCAGCGGGTCTTGGGTCTTGTGCAGCAATGTGAGCGTTTTGTCAAATTAGAGCATCACGCTTGGTGCGCTTGATTGATGCTGTGTTTATTGGTTCGTATTAATTATTTTTTTATTCATTTGTTTTGCAATTTATTTCTAATATATATATGCATATGTAACCATTATTGGCATTATTTTTCTGCAATTTAATTGCAAGCAAATGATTTTCTTTTTTTCGAATTATTTTCTTTGATTTTTTTTTAGTTTTTTTTGCCGTCATCTCAAGGTGCCCAACGTGCTCAATGTGCATGAAAATAAATAGACATGTAAAATTGAATCAAATGGGTGGGTGCATTTCATAACAAATGTTTGTCTTTAGTTTTTAATAAAAAATAAGTAATATAGACATTTCTAGGTGAATAGGTGAACGCAGCAGGTGCTTGTGTATGGCAAATTCATTATTTGTACGACGATTATGGGTTCGACATCTATGTTTCAGGTAGAATATAAAATGGCAGATTTTAATAAAGAAATATTATTATTCGAAAATTTAAAATGAAGGAAAATGAAGATTAGCGTCTCAGAGTATTTATTAGTACATGATAAATTTATTTCCCGAAACAGTTTTTCTCTTAAGATCACTTTTTTCTGACTTTCATTTCTACAAAAATATCTACCAGCTGATCAAATAGAACCCGGACTAAACCTTTCTTCTAGATTGGTAAAATCTTTTTTTCGTGAGAAGTTTGATGGGGATCAACAATTAGTGTCTGTTTAGTAACTGCTTATTTACGACGCGAAAAAAGGCGTGGAAAAAGATTAGAATCGAATTTGCTGAAATTTTGTGTTTTTGGTGAAATTATGAGTATGCAACTGTTGAAAATATTGCAGAAGTGTTTTCGAAAACTTATCTCATGCGGGCGATATGTCTTCTCTTTTAATAATATTTAAAGAGTTAAAAGAACAATGCTTGAAAATTGTCATGAAGGCATCAGAGATATAACAAAGGGTATCAACGTAACATCACTTATGAATCGATCCAAAACTTTTGGTTAATGTTTTGGGTATAAAGCTTGTCAATGCGAAAGTGGTACTAAAAGACCTGAATGCTCCGTCACATTCTAGATCGATTGCGACAGACTTTTTGTGCAAACACGAAGCAGGAGTCAACGCCAAGGCACCGTAGTCGCCAGAATTTGGCTTCCAGTGACGTTTTCCTGTTTTCGAAACTGAAAAATTCGCTTCAAGGAACGCCATGAGGCTTTTAAAGAGTGTATGAAAAATTGGATTGAGCATTGGTATGCTTGTGCATATTTAGCAGATAATAAAGATTTTTTAAATACGTGAAAATGTTTGCTTTTGTCAGTCCGTGTCAAAATAGATCAAATATTGTATTTAATGTATTCTTTACCAGTAAAATTGAACATTATTCTACTATTTACTATTATTGAATTATTTATTAATTTTACTACATTCATAATAAGACGTCTTGGATTCGCCTATTCTCTTACTGATCAGGTGCTGCTCTCAAGCTCAAAATTTTATACGTGAAAGCAATAACAAAGTTAAAGGTTTGCTTTCGAAACAAGAGATTATTCGGATGCCTTATTAAAGTAGGGGTATATATATATATATACTAGCAATTTTTCTAACCGGTTTTGTACCTCTTTTACCCTTGTGAACAACTTAACCAGCTTCTTATTATAAAAATTGCTGGTAAAGTTAGTGCGATTCGCCACTCTCTAATGCGTAAATCCTGTTATCTATGACCTCGATTGAATTCACGATACCATCGATAAACATTGTTCCTTGATGGTGCTTCATGGTCAAAAATGGAATTAAATTCTTCTGTGCACTCTTGATGCGATAATCCACGTCGAAAGTTTTAAAAAATAATCGCGTGAAAATGGTGGAGTTTTAATTCAACTTTTGGTAAAGCAGAACATTTTAAGTTATTGTAAGCCACACAAATAGCGCTCGTAAGTCATAATATTCTGAGTATGCAAACTATCAAAAATGTCAAAATTTATGACAAAATTGTGAGTTTCCAGAATGCTACACTCGTGTTCCAAATCCCGAAATATAAAGGCGACGTACGTAGAAATCAAATAACTTTTTCAAAAAATACAAAAAACATTTGTAATTTTGAACAGAAGAAGCGATTCAGAAGCCTTAGACTTTACTTTCCACTGCAAATCAATTGCATAAGCTAATACTCGTAATACAAGGTGCGTGCCACAGTAAACAGAACTTTTTGGATCTAGCGCCCCCGGGTGGCGCTATCAATATGTCGACTGGTGCGTTAGAATCTGCTATCTTTATCGATTGTCCGGTGAGAATTTCATGACATTTTATCAATTGAAAGTAAAGTTATTGCGTTTTAAGTGTCAGTATGTTTGTGTTATCGGTGCGAAAACGAGCTTCGAACAAAAAGCCAACATTAAATTTTGTTTTAAAATTGGAAAACTTTTACCGAAACGTTTCAATTCATGAAACAAGTTTATGTCGATGATTGCTTATTTCATAACAAAGTGCACGAGTGGTTTCAACGTTTTCAAAGTGGTCGTGAGGGCATATGTAAATGACGATCAACATGTGGGCCAATCAAAATCCGTGATCACCGGAACTTCGTTCGAAACTGTGCGTGAATTAATCAAAAATTAGTCATTGAAAGTCATGGAAATGGAATTGAACATCTCCAAAACATCGATTTATCGCATTTTGACCAAAAGAGTGCGACGAAGGACGCGCTGCGCATAGTAGCACGTCAAACGCTAACCGCCAACCACATCGTTCGCTGATGATCGCATTTAGCAGCAACCAATATCCAAGCACTCAAATGACTCGACTCGTCCATTGAGGTGGCGCTGCTGTGCGGCTGCCGCTTGGCATTGAAATACATCGCCCGGCTGCGGTTGCATGTGGCAACGCAAATGCACACACACTTCAACATATATGCAGACTTAACTATAGCCGTGTACTTAACCATATTTATACACTCATAAATATTTAGCGAGGCAGCGGGTCTTGGGTCTTGTGCAGCAATGTGAGCGTTTTGTCAAATTAGAGCATCACGCTTGGTGCGCTTGATTGATGCTGTGTTTATTGGTTCGTATTAATTATTTTTTTTATTCATTTGTTTTGCAATTTATTTCTAATATATATATGCATATGTAACCATTATTGACATTATTTTTCTGCAAATTAATTGCAAGCAAATGATTTTCTTTTTTTCGAATTTTTTTCTTTGATTTTTTTTTTAGTTTTTTTTGCCATCAGCTCAAGGTGCTCAACGTGCTCAATGTGCATGAAAATAAATAGACACGTAAAATCCAGCGTGTGTATTTATTCAAATGGGTGGGTGCATTTCATAACAAATGTTTGTCTTTTGTTTTTAATAAAAAATAAGTAACATAGACATTTCTAGGTGAATAGCTGAACGCAGCAGGTGCTTGTGTATGGCAAATTCATTATTTGTGCGACGATTATGGGTTCGACATCTATGTTTCAGGCAGAATATAAAATGGCAGATTTTAATAAAGAAATATTATTATTCGAAAATTTAAAATGAAAGTAAATGAAGATTAGCGTCTCAGAGTATTTATTAGTACATGAAAATTTATTTCCCGAAACAGTTTTTCTCTTAAGATCACTTTTTTCTGACTTTCATTTCTACAAAAATATCTACCAGCTGATCAAATAGAACCCGGATTAAACCTTTCTTCTAGATTGGTAAAATCTTTTTTTCGTGAGAAGTTTGATATTGATCAACAATTAGTGTCTGTTTAGTAACTGCTTATTTAAGACTTGGAAAAAGATTAGAATCGAATTTGCTGAAATTTTGTGTTTTTGGTGAAATTATGAGTATGCAACTGTTGAAAATGTTGCAGAAGTGTTTTCGAAAACTTATACCATGCGGGCGATATGTCTTCTCTTTTAATAACATTTAAAGAGTTAAAAGAACAGTGCTTGAAAATTGTCATGAAGGCATCAGAGATATAACAAAGGATATCAACGTAACATCACTTATGAATCGATCCAAAACTTTTGGTTAATGTTTTGGGTATAAAGCGTGTCAATGCGAAAGTGGTACTAAAAGACCTGAATGCTCCGTCACATTCTAGATCGATTGCGACAGACTTTTTGTGCAAACACGAAGCAGGAGTCAACGCCAAGGCACCGTAGTCGCCAGAATTTGGCTTCCAGTGACGTTTTCCTGTTTTCGAAACTGAAAAATTCGCTTCAAGGAACGCCATGAGGCTTTTAAAGAGTGTATGAAAAATTGGATTGAGCATTGGTATGCTTGTGCATATTTAGCAGATAATAAAGATTTTTTAAATACGTGAAAATGTTTACTTTTGTCAGCCTGTGTCAAATTAGATCAAATATTGTATTTAATGTATTATTTACCAGTAAAATTGAACATTGTTCTACTATTTATTATTATTATATTATTTATTAATTTTACTACATTCATAAGACGTCTTGGATTCGCCTATTCTCTCACTGCTCAGGTGCTGCTCTCAAGCCCAAAATTCTATATGTGAAAGCAATAACAAAGTTAACGGTTTGCTTTCGAAACAAGAGATTATTCGGATGTCTTATTAAAGTGGGGGTACATATACATATATATACTAGCCATTTTTCTAACCGGTTTTGTACCTCTTTTACCCTTGTGAACAACTTAACCAGCTTCTTATTATAAAAATTGCTGGTAAAGTTAGTGCGATTCGCCACTCTCTAATGCGTAAATCCTGTTATCTATGACCTCGATTGAATTCACGATACCATCGATAAACATTGTTCCTTGATGGTGCTTCATGGTCAAAAATGGAATTAAATTCTTCTGTGCACTCTTGATGCGATAATCCACGTCGAAAGTTTTAAAAAATAATCGCGTGAGAATGGTGGAGTTTTAATTCAACTTTTGGTAAAGCAGAACATTTTAAGTTATTGTAAGCCACACAAATAGCGCTCGTAAGTCATAATATTCTGAGTATGCAAACTATCAAAAATGTCAAAATTTATGACAAAATTGTGAGTTTCCAGAATGCTACACTAGTGTTCCAAATCCCGAAATATAAAGGCAACGCACGTAGAAATAAAATATCTTTTTGAAAAAATACAAAAAACATTTGCAATTTTGAACAGAAGAAGTGATTCAGAAGCCTTAGACTTTACTTTCCACTGCAAATCAATTGGGAGTTAGTAAGCTAATACTCGTAATACAAGGTGCGTTCCACAGTAAACAGAACTTTTTGGATCTAGCGCCCCCGGGTGGCGCTATCAATATGTCGACTGGTGCGTTAGAATCTGCTATTTTTATCGATTTTCCGGTGAGAATTTCATGACATTTTATCAATTGAAAGTAAAGTTATTGCATTTTAAGTGCCAGTATGTTTGTGTTATCGGTGCGAAAATGAGCTTCGAACAAAGAGCCAACATTAAATTGTGTTTTAAAATTGGTAAAACTTTTACGGAAACGTTTCAATTGATGAAACAAGTTTATGGCGGTGATTGCCTATCCCGTAGCAGAGTGCGCTAGTGGTTTCAACGTTTTCAAAGTGGTCGTGAGACCATAAATGACGATCAACAAGTGGGTCAATCAAAATCCGTGATCACCGGAAATTCCATCGAAACTGTGCGTGAATTCATCAAAAATCAGCCGAAATCATCATTGAAATTCATGGAAATAGAATTGAACATCTCCAAAACATCGATTTATCGCATTTTGAACGAACATTTGGGCTTACGAAAGTTGTGTGCACAGTTTGTTCCGCACAAATTGACTGACGATCAAAAAATGCTCAGAATCCAACATTCGAAGGACGATTATTTGACCAAAAATCACATTTTAACCATTAACCATTCCCCGTTTTCAACTGATATGAGACCGTGGGACTTCTTCCTTTTCGGATAAATGCATTTGCCCATGAAAGAAAAGCGTTATGCAGACGTAGAGGCCATTCAAAAGGCTTGCACCGGCATACTGGCGGCCATACCGGCCAACGAGCTAAAAAACTCGTTCGACATGCTTTTGGACCGTGCAAAAAGCTGTATTGAAGCAGAAGGAGACTATTTTGAATAAAATAAATTGATTTTGCTGAAAAAAACATGTGATCTGTTTTTTTTTTAAGTCCTGTTTACTTTGGAACCCAATTTGTATATAATAACATAACCTAATAATATCATTATCCTTTCACCAAAATGAAATGTAGCTATAGTGTGTGCTTAATTTTCTGCAGTGAAAATACATTATGTAAAATTTTAAATCAGGCACCCTATTCACTTAGAAAAAATTATAAGTAATTTACATAATTTCATTTTTATATACTTTCAATAACTTCTAGTCTATATAACATAGCCATTTCTTGGCCCAAACCTTTCAAGCATTTAGAAAACATACCATATGTATGTTGCTTTGACACATATAGACAAGTTATTGTACTTGAATGCAGCTTGGAATTCGATATGACAAATCATATAATTGCAATAGATTTGTTTCTCACGTAAACGGGTTCGTTCTACGTGCCTTTATATACATATATTTCAAATGCATTCAGTCAGCAAAAAGTCTGTTATGAAACACAAGTATTTCACCGACAATTATAACGCAAACCAATTTTATAAGGTTTAAATTGTATTTAATGGCAATTCTTAGGAATTGTTAAACTGCAAATAAATGACTGTGAATTTATAACCGACAAAATGGCATATAGCCGAGAAATTACATTGGTATGAACAATAGAAATGCCAACTCAGGCTTAAGACTGCTGACAAACAGCTGACACCTGATTAAATCGTACATTTCTACTGACGTTGAACACTTGTTCTACAGAACAATTAGCATAGCAAATATTAGTTTAAATATACATTCGTGTCTTGTAATATTTATTTCTAGAGCGAATTTTTTCTGGCTTGGAACTGTAATATTAAAAGCATCAATCAGAATGCTTAGTCATACTACTCTTTTACTCAAACTTTATTATGTTTCGACATTACTAGTTTACGAAGTCTAACTTGACTGGGTGTGAAAAATAAAGTCTACCGCTGCGATCACTCCTGCTACTCAAGCCAAAGCGGAATTTCTGTTCTAAACCGTTATCTTATTCACTTACTACTGTGGGCAAAAAATAGTCAGACTTTTTAATGTCTTTTCGCATGAAATCCCTTCATCGTAATTTTTTTTCTAGGTTCAAATGCATAGGGCCAGGGGGGATTACTTTGAGAGGAACGATATAGATGTTGAAGAATAAATTAAAAATTTTAAATTTATGAACAAAATCTTACAATTTTTTGCTCATAGTACAAACTACTCTTTCCCGAAAATTACCCAATTTTATCAATATCGCAATCATCATCCCAATTCACAGACTCAAGAACTTCTATACACACATAGAAAATCTTCCCTTAAGTGAGTAGACAAATACGTTCAAACTCTAAAGTTATGTGAAAAAGGTGAAAGGGCTCTTTATCCCTTATACTTCCCGACCTCAAACTTTCCAACCTTACCAATGGGTACGAATGAAAGCGGCTTAGTCATCGACCCAAGTAAAACTGAAATGATAATACTTAAAGAGATAGAGAAGATATAAGATCCTAAACGTGCC
This sequence comes from Bactrocera tryoni, assembly GCF_016617805.1. NCBI lineage: Eukaryota > Metazoa > Arthropoda > Insecta > Diptera > Tephritidae > Bactrocera > Bactrocera tryoni. The sequence goes on along the minus strand of NC_052502.1, from coordinate 34,265,822 downwards.
TCTTCCGTCTTTCGGAGATTCACGTCTTCACCCTGTTGATAAGGTGAAACACCTTCTTTCCTTGATAGAAAGCTTTCATAACGATCAAATATTGAGGAGAGGATAAGAAAGGCATCAGTTACACCGTATTGCTGTAGAGGAGCTAGAGGGAAAAGGTGGGGACTCTCACCACAGACGATGTTTTGACTCTATAAACTCCATGAACTCGTCAAGTCAATTAGCGAAAAGGCTACACTTGCTAAGAAACTTCAAGTGCAGAAGTGGCTGCTCTTAAGATAGCGGTAGACGTTCGGATACGATGTGCAGCTTCTTTCAGGAAGGTGACAATTTTCGGCTATAACCACATAAGCGATGCCTACTGCCATAGAGAAGAAGACAATTCACTCCCACAGGCGGCACCCTTGCTCCGCTCACATCGAAATGGGACCGAGTTTAATCTCCATTGACATCTTGCGTTCCAGCAATCGACCAATGCACCCCTCGTGCGATTTAGTCGTCTCAACAAATTTATGCTAGGCGCAAAGCGTTTTGTCAATTTGTAAGAGTCTTGTGATCTATTATATAAGAGCTTTTAGGTACCCCCACAGAACGGCGTACGAAACTGTCCAAGCTGATCGAGTAGGATCGACCTCTTAGCCTAAGCTAAATCAACCTTGTTACACATATTATCTTTCTTTTACAATGGATTTCATCTTATTAATATTTTTTCCCCAATTTTTAACATTCTTAAGGACTACAGCCCTACTCAATTTGAATGTATACATGAACTATTTGAAAAAATATGACAAATATGTATATGTACAAGCATTGAAGAAAAATATTTTCTTATAAAATTCAAAGCACTGTCTTTGCTCAAATAATTACACACAAGTGTATTTCGAAATTCTGCTCGAGTCACGAAGATTGATCGGACAAGTGAAGCAAGCCTACAGGTATGCCACTCGCGAATATTTCATCAATATATCAACACCTTCAAAAGTGTCAGAGAAGTGAGAAATTGCCAGACACACAAAACATTAGTTTAACCAAATATTACATACGGTAGCTAAAATGAACAACAAACCATACAACAACGACAATAATAATAATAACAACACCAATGAATATACTCGACGCTAATTAGTAAACCGTTGAGCCACATACTAAACAATGCAAAGCGTCAAACAAAGCGAGAGAGTGAACTAAATAAAACGAATACTTAACTATAGTAGCAAAAGGCTTAACAAAACGGCTTAAATACTTAAGAAAAATATTAAAAAAAAAGCTTGAGAAATTTATTAAAAAAAAGCTTAACAAAAATATTTAAAAAAAAGTTCCACAAAAGCATACACAAAACAAGATCATTTGTTTTACATGTAGTTTATTTTTATTGGAGCGATTAGAGTGGCTTATATACTGTTTGCTCAACTGACCACAAGACCACAGGCGCACATAACTCAACACACGAACAAGGATCAAGACAATTATGTAAAAATTGTGAAAAATCGACAAAAATGGAAAAATTGCAATTTCTGTTTGTGTGTGTGGGTGTATGAAAGTATGTTGCCAAATTGCTTGCTTGGGGATAGAAGTAAGTAAAAATACAATGAGTATGGAAATCATGGAAATTTTCTAGCATTAGATTTATTGCTGTTGATTTTTGAAAGAATGTACTAACAAAAGCAACCAGCTATAACTGTAGATGCCATCAGTAGTAACGGCCTTTGGCAGTTACTAGAGAAAATGCTAAAAGCAACGGTACTCAGAAGCAAAAGTGGTGAATAAAATACTAACCATTAGGCGAATAATTGCAAAACTGTGACTTTTTTGTTGCTGTTATAAACAAAAGTGCAACAAAAACAGCGTCTAAGTAAAATCCAACCAGCTGCTGGAACATTATGAGCTAAAAGTGCAACTAACAAAATAAGCCATTTGCAAGTGCAACTACGAAATGCAATTAAAATAGTGAAGTAGGCAAGTAGTAAAGCAAAGGAGACAACAACAACAACACTGCTTGAGTGCATAGACGGTCAAAATGCAGCAGACAGAACCGGTGAAGCCCACCAAAAGCGATAATCGATGGCATATGAACGAGCAGCAGGCGCAAGCGTGGAAGTGTGGCATGTGGCATGCAGTCACTGTGGCGAATATACATTCTTGCATAGCATTTTAATATCCAAAAGCATAAACTAACCGTAATATATATGTATGTGCTGGTGATTGCATAGTTTTGCTAATATTTCTGAATTTTTATTATTTTTTTTGTATAAATTTTTATAATTTTTTTGTAAATAGTTTTATTTTTTTACATATACATATTTAAATTTTTTTAATATTTTTATTTTTTTTTTATTTCGGGTTGCGCCAAATTTCAGACCTTTCACGGCATGCAATATTAGCTATTTGCAATCCCAGTTACAATGTTTGCGGTATTTTAATTTTTTATTATTGTTGTTGTTGTTGCTGATGTCGTAGTAGCCACTGATTGCCGTCACCTAACTCTTGTTTTTGTTGTTGCGCTTGTTGTTGTGCAAAATTTGAAAATAATCAGAGCGTTTCTAGCGGCTGCACTGAAGCCTATTCAACTAACGAAATTCAGCAATGAAGGTATGGAAGGCAAGTCCACTGCATGTACATACAAATGTATATAAATATATGTACATACATACATATGTATTATATATTATGTATGTTTGTATATTTGATTGCTTGCATAGCTCATGTGCATTGATTTAGCCTAAAGTCGGTGAGTTTTCTTTGTGGCTTCAATTACCTTAGATAATGTCGAATTTTGTTCAGCATTTCCTTTTGCGAATTTCGGTTAACTTTATAACCATTTACTGGCTTGAAGTTATTTGCAATATATATGTCGTTAACTCGTTTTAGTTGTTATGGTTTATAAAATTTGCGAATACATTTCTGCAATATTCTGGATATTTTTTGAATTATGATTTACAAAGTTTATATCTTTTAATTAATACAAATTGCTTATTGACTTGACTTGTTGTGAAGAAGATGTTTGTTCTGAGGAATGAAAAATGGAACAATCTTTTAGCAACATTAGAAAATAATTCTTCCTCATTTTGGAAACTATCTAAAATGATCAAAAAGCACACCAACATTCAGACAAAATTTATTTTAGCAGATACATTTAAAATGAATCAGTGTTACTCTGACAACCTTAGCGATCAGGCAACCATCTCAAAAGTCGCCAACTTTGTGCGATTTAGACTCTCAAATAATTAAACCCAAACAGACATTTTCAACAAATATCTCTGAGATTTCCTTAATTATCAAAAAAAAATTTTAGACAACTAAATCGCCAGGTTTAGATAATATACACAAAATCTATGCCTCAAGGCCCTGTCTCGAATTGGATAAAAGGTTCCACAAGAATTATAAACGAATGTCTTCGCTCATGCTATGGATTTTCCTCACCAGTGGAAGCTTCCAAAAGTTATACCAATGTTAAAGCCCAAAAAACCTGCAGAATGCACAACATCCTATCGCCCAATAAGTTTGTTGTCATCAGCAAGTAAAACATTTGAAAAAGTTTTTAAAGAAAGACTGTCGACCTTCATGGAAGATAATGAATTTCTCCCACCAGTAAAATTTGGCTTCCGCCGTGATCATAATACCTTGCACCCATTGCTTAGAATAAAAATAATCATAAAATCAAGTTCTAAAAACTCAAAGTTCACGGGTTTGATTTACTATATATCAAAGCTGCATTCGATTTCGTTTGGCACAACAGGCTCATGTACAAAATAATGTTCTTGAAATTTCCTCTAGTTTATATTAAAATTATACAGAGTTTTTTGACCAACCGATCATTCACAGTCCACCTGGGCGAAGCACAATCTCCCAAAATTGGCATCAATGCAGGTTGTCCCCAGGGTTCGTACCTGTCTCATTGTTCTATAACATTTTTACTTATGATTTCCCGGCGCTAAGTAAGAGCACCGCTTCTATTTTCGCAGATGACACTGCAATACTCTGCTCAGGCTTCATTGCAGCTGATAACACAAATTGACTCCAAGAAGACTTTAATAACTCTTTATTCTCTCTTTCTTTAGGAAATGGAAAATAATGTTTGTTACTGACAAAACTCAAGCAATTTTCTTCACGAGCAAGCGTAAAAGCATCTTCCTCCCAACAAGTCTTATTTCACTTAACTCTATCGACGTCAAGGAAGAAAAGACTGTTAAATATTTAAGACTGATACTAGACTCTAGACTGACCTTTAATGCCCACGTGGTCTTTTAAGCAGAAGATCAGAATTTGCATAACCAACCAAATGTATCTATTCAGGTCTATTTTCCGTGCTGTAATTTTTTATTTACTTTAACAACTGTTTCGAGGATCGGAAAAAACGTTTTCACAAGTGGAAATTACTTTGAGGAGGGACGACAAATATTTTGAAGAATAAATTAAGAATTTTAAAATTTTGAACAAATTATATATCCTCCATCTCTAGATATGCTAAAGACGCGAAGAGAAAGACGTTGAACAAAGTATTCAGCGAATACTTAGAGACATAAAGCCCAAAAATTGCTTTGATTACGTCACCAACTAGTAAAAGAGAGAAAGAGGGAATTATCCTAAATCAAAAATAATGTATATTAAAAATAAGGACCTTGCACTTTGGCGACCAGAGCTTTTTCTTGAATAAAATCTTGCTTTCAAGCATAAATAAATTTTTGTTAAATTTTATTGCATTTGTTTTATTTATAACTAAAACTTGCATTTGGTACTAGTAATTAATTAACCACTCTATATACAAATGTAATTAATAGAATAATTTTATGGACCGTGTTATTTAAGACTACAAATATAAGGTAAATGAACCTTGAGAATCTGCACATTTATACTATCACAGTATACTTTATATTTGTTACTTTTATACTTTTTCTTTTAAAATAGGTTTAAATTATTTCTGTTTTTTTAAAAGCTAAATTACTATTATAGTGCAGTGATACTACATGTCTTCGATTCGCAATTTTTCTACTCGCTAACGCTGTCCTATTAACAAAATGTTAGCATGTTACAGCAAACCAAGGTTGAGAGTTCATTTCGATACAAAGGAGTTTGCGAATACTCCCTAAAGAGGTACAATATGTATACAAGGTTTCTCCCAAAAACAAACTTTATATTTAAATCATAAAAAATACAGCGCCATCTACTGAATTTACAGCATAAGATTCAAACTCTTTCAAGTTGATGGATAAAAGTTCGGGAAATAATTGGTATCGATTCAAAATTTTGCTATAATAATGTTGGCTGAAGGGGTTACATGAGTTCACGGGTTTCAAAAAATCAATTTTTTTTTATTGTTTTATTAAATTCTACAAAACCTCTAAAATATTGTCCTAAATTTTCAAGTTGTTCCGATTAATAGTTTCGGAGATACAGCCTTGAGAACTTGTGCGCTCGAGGTTAGCCAGGTTAAGTGCGCCGTCTTTACACGCGTTTTTCTCGAAACTATGTTTTTGAAGTCGGTTGGCTACTCAACCGATCTTCATTAAATTTTACAGAGGTTTTGAAATAAGATTCTAAAGACTTGGACGAAGGTTTTGTTCGAATTTCACAGAAATTTTCATTTTTTTGTAAAAATCGCTGCCAAAAATCCAATTTCTAGTTTTTTTTTTTCATTCGTCCAAGTTGTAAAATAAGATTTTAGCTAAAACACGTATTTTTTCACTTCTGATGAACCTGTAAGGAGTTATCCTGCCAACGCGAGTTCATATTTTTTCCGAGGGGAATAAGTTTAAACTATTTTTTTTCCAAAAATTTCAGAATTTCTTTATTAATAGTGTATGTTTGTAACAATAAAAAATTCTAATAAAATATTTCATTTTTTATATGAAAAAAAAAATGTTTAAAAAAGGCTGTTTTTTACCCGAAGAAACCCACGAAACCCCTTAAGTAGGAGTAAAAATAAGAGAATAAGAGAATAGCTAAAGGTTTGAATAAAAGAAGGATCTGTGCGCGTTTTATTCCGCATGCTTTATATTAAGAACAAAAAAGCGAACGAGATTTTGATGAAAAACGGATTTCCCTCATCAACCACCCTCCGTATTAGAATAATCTATCAACAATGTTGATTCAACATGTGACTATTTCTATCTCCAAAACTGAATACCAACATGAAAAGCGCATGTTATGATAATATCCTAGCCATTCAAGCAGCTGTAAGTGAGATGCTGAAGAACATACCTATAAATAACATAAATAAATGAATGTATGACTGGTTGATCATTCCAATACAATGTTTGAGTCGAATGGAAAAGTTCGGTTACTTTTAGGACTGAGGTAAGAAGGTCGTTTGAGGGACTGGAATAATGTGTTCGATTCGCTATTCTCTAACGCTTAACGAGTCGAAAGCAGATATTAAACGAAAGTAAGTTATCTCTACAAAATCAAAGCGCAATAACTTGCCTTTGGAACTATGCATGGCCCAGTAAAATATGTAATGCGCTTGAAATAAATAGTTTTATTAGAAAACTTTAGTTATGATCATATGCTGATTTCATTAGCGCAATAATTGCGCATTTCATTGCAATTAAACGCCTAATAGGAAATGAGAACTAAAATTATTTGAAGTACACGCTTAGTCGTGCAAGGTGGCCACCCACAACAAATTGACTAAATGAAACAAATCGCATATATTTTGTAATACAAATCAACACAATTCATTTAGCAATACGAAAGTCATAAATTAACTTTCCACAAAGGCAAGTCGCATTTAGTAAACTTAATTATTCATTTCGGAAAGTAATATTTTACTGCGCCTTTGTAAATAAAAATACTTTATAAACATTTAAGAAAAGCAGAAAAGCAATATGCAACAGATTATATGAATATATAATATATACAAAAAATAATAATTTTGTATACGCCACCAGACCTTGACATTGACAGGTGTCTCGGCAGGCGCCAAAATATTTATCAGAATCATCCCATTTTTGGTTAAGCGTTCACGTATATGTATATGTCAGTTAACGTGTGTGGGTGTGTTGATTAATATGCAAAGTGTTCTATGAGCAGTTGACGCCCGCATATTGTATACATTTTTGTATTTGTATTCAAGAATTTGAAGCAATAACCAACACACCTATTAACTTTGACATTGAAAATAAGTCATTTATAATTTGCCACTTAAGGTCATTGAAGCTTATTAACTGCCTGCTAGTTTAAACCTTTATACAAGCCTACATGCTACTTAGCTCAGGTGAAGCCTAAAAAGTAACTAATACTTTAAAAAATATTCTACTGGTATTAAAAGATAATATAACCTGTCTCTTTGTGGTCAAAATTCTAACCGTCAATCAACGGTTGATTGAACTTGAAGTCATTTCAGACAACACTTCCACCAACACTCCTGCGACTGAAGCAAAATTATAGTTCTCCGGTTGCCTAAGGCATAAATAATAACAGCAGAAGTGCCAGTAGCCGCCGAACTAACACCATTCACGTGCAACTACAACAACAAGCTGCTTTTTATTGGCAAAAAAGACAACAATGGTCGTAACACGGTGTTTGCAGCAGCCGAAAAATAATTGGTTTATTGATTTTGAGCGCATAATCGTGTACGGTAATTGTTGCAACAATATGTATGTACAAGTATGCATATGAGAGAGCAACTACCGTGCCACACCATGCGGTAATAACAAAAGCTTTTGATTTTTGCCAAATTCACTCGTGTAAATAATAACTCAAATTGCTTGTGGCAATAAAAGCGTGCAACGGTTTCAGAAAATTACCGCTGCTACCAGCCAACACTTGGCTTGCCAAGGATTTTTATGTTCGAAAACTGAAATTCGGTTTGGTTATTTTGACTATGCATGTTATTTCGAATAATATTTAATTTATTTCGATAATTCTTTGTTTGGATTTTGCCTTTTCTCAGGCGCACAAATCAATTTACCATTCTTTGATTAATGATTATAATTAAATTTAAACTTTAGCTTTTCGTTGCTGGCAGCAGCAGCACAAGTGGCGTTGTGTCGGTGAATATGTACACACATAGGTACACACCTAGAATTTGACGCTCGACATAACTGCGCTATAATTAACGGCTGCCAGCAGAAAAACACAGTTGCCAATTAAATAGAAACACTGCTTGCACATAATTAATAAATCACATGAAAATGCAACAAAATAAAATTGCAAAATGTGTGTGTCAAAAAATATAAAAAAAAGATATGCATATATGTATATAGGAGACATAGAATTAATGTGTAAAAAGAACATATAAAATAATAGATTTTTAACTACCGGAAATTAGATGAAAATTTAAACTCTTTTTAAAGATTACTGCCTATCTGGCCATATTGTAAGATATGTAAAAGAGTTAGGCGTATTTATGAACCGATTAAGATAAAAATTAAAATGTGTGTTTTTTCATGAAGATTTCTCTTAAAAACTCCTCTTCCGCCGATATTGAAAAGAAATAACTGTACGCTAGTTGACGCTAATGTCGAATTATGCATACAAGTTCATTTTAAAGGTTTTTGTAAAGGAACCCTTGTGTTATGAAACATTATTTATTTAAGTATTTTTCTAAAGGTTTTTTTCAGGATTTTTTTTTCGTTTCTCCTAAAAAGTGGTTGAAAATTGTGTTCCAGTCTAAGTTCGGATTTGTCAAACAAAATAAGAAAATTTGAAACATAGATTAAACAAATTTGATATTCAATTTAAGTTTTTTAATCAAAACTGGATCGGAAAAAGAAGATAAACCTAAGATATCGAAGCATAAAAACTCTAGTCCAAAATATTATAGTTGAAATCTTCGAAGTGGGCTAATTTTACGTCTCGAGAGTTTCAGGAAAATATTTAAAACTTATAGTTTTGAAGGCAATTACACAGAGATCATTCGGAATACAATTGCATTTAATGTAGAACTTATAATTTAGGAAAATTTACTAGCTTTTACTAAACCTGCCTAATACAAACAATATTATGCAAAATGAGCGAAAATTCAGTATTTTAAATAATTATTTTAAGTAATCCCTTCACAAATTCAAAAGGTTCTATACTAAAACTTGATTTTGAAATTTTGGAAATTTTCAATAATAACGGTGCATTTTTATTGAGTGACACGCGAGGCTGTTGTATGATCAGTTTTGTGAGTTTTGCCATTGGAAGAAGTCGTGTTTCACAATTTGTGCTTTCGTGAAGCTAATAATTTTTTTTTTTTTTTTGGCAAAAATATAAGCCAAAGGTGGTAACTAACTTAATTTAATTTAAAATTTTTAATTATAATTTTCCAGAAATGGAAAGAAACAACAAAGCTATTAGTGGATTTTAAGAAAGTGTGGAATTTCCATAGGTGTTGTTAGCAAAATGAGGCAAAAACTTTCAAATTTACCGTCAGCAAATAAGCCTGGGTGCAGAAGAAAGCTAAGTTAAATTCAAGAGAGGGGGCTTTTGAGGGGTATTCAGAGTGGTAAATATAAAAATGCAGTGGAAATGAGCCACAATCTATCAGCGACGAGCCAGTTGACACTTTATGCAGTTTGGAGGGTTTTTAGAATAGCTGGCCTCAGAGAGCGTGCAAAGGTTAAAAAGCCATTGCTGTCAGAAAGGTACAAAAAGTTGCGTCTCTCATTTGCAAACTGTTACAAGGATTTGAAAAGGTTTTACGATCTGACGAAACCAAGATAAACCGTATAGTATCAGATAGTAGCGAGTGAACTTGGAAAAGTAAGAAAATTAAGTTACGGTCGCACCACGTTAAGCCTACCTTGAAATTTGGAGGGGGCTAAGTTATGACGTGCAGCTATACGACCACTAACGGTATTGGAGGACCAGCCAGAATTGAAGGTAGACTCTTACATTGACATTCTGGGTAATCATTTAGTTCCCTTTGTGGAAGATTTAGGTTTAGGTGTTTCGGACATCGCTTTCCAGCAGGACAATGATCCGACGCACACAGCGCGGAAAACTAAAAACTGTTCTCAAAATAATGGATTTACAATGCTCAATTGGCCACAGCAGTCTTCTGACCTTAACCCAATTGAGCACTTTGGGAGTAGTAAAGGGATCGATTGTGGGTGAAGAAACTGTCCTTCATAATGAATTAGGGGACAAGGTCCAAACTATGTGGAGTTCTATTGCACCAAAAATCTGTCAAACACTAGTTGATCCGTAGTATGCCGGGAAGAATAAAAGCATTCATTGATGCCAAAGGAGGCTACACAAATATTAATATCACTTTCTAAAGAAATATTTGCTAAGTCACAAAATTGATCACAAGGAACTACTTTGATTTTTTCCCCTTATCTGTTTTAAACAAAATGAAAATAAAAATTTATGATTTTTTACAACACATCTTTTCCTCATAGACATACAATCTTTAAAAAATAAAAATATAAATTTTCTATAAAATCACTTTTGACATTTACTTAATACATTGTATAAATAACCTAAGCCTGACCGAATAAGTGAGCCACTGCATTTCATAGGGTATCCGAAGCTTCTTTTTGGGTGTTACAAACTTAAGGTGAGGTATTTATTGTATTGTTAAAAATTTAAAATTGATGAAATGGTGGACTTCGAAAAAAGTTTAATTTCGATTAAAAAATGTGATGATGGTGTAAACAAAATTGCATTATTCATATAATCAAATTACTGGCACGTCATCGTACAGAGAAATATATACAAAATAAGCAGAACTCAAAGCGAACGGATGATTTGCCTTATACTGGGTTTTCCAATATGATATGATGACCGCTTTTTATATGTCATGATCTGTAGATTTTTCCACTGTATTCAGTAATGTTTACAATTTAATCAAGAAGAGATATACGCAAGAACAACATTTACAAATTATTAAAATAATTACTTTTGCAATTTTATGGTCGTAATAATCGTAAACCACAACCTGAGGGATTTAAAAAAAAAATTGGGCTTTCATCTGTGTAAAACTGTTCTCACTTCAGAATTGAAGCCATGGACCTCCGTAAACGTTGTGAATTGGCTGATTTTACCTTGGAACAACTTGGAAACCATAACGATTTTTTTTAAGAAATCATCTTCTCCGATGCGGCTCACTTTCATCTGAGTGGTGCGGTAAATAATCGAAACTGTCGATTTTGGTGCGAAGAAAATCCAAAAATTATTCATGAACAACCATAATACATTCACCAAAATTGACAGTTTGTTGTGGTTTTTGGGTTGGTTGAATCATCGGTACGTACTTCTTTCGAAATGAAGTTGTCAATGGAATTGAATATATAATTGAAAGAAGTTGATCTTGACTACATTTAGTTCTAACAAGACGTGGCTATATGCTACACAGCAAGCGCAAAAACCAAATGTTTACGAGAATAGTTTTTAGATTCGATTATTTAAAGAAATTGTGGCATTGAAAGGCCTCCAAGAAGTTGGAATTTAACACTATTAAACTACTTCTTGTGGGGTTATTTGAAGTCATTGGTCTTTAGCAATAAAGCAGGCTCTCTTCAAGCTTTAAAAGTCAATTTTGGACTTGTTATTCATGACATACGACTTGATTTAGTAGAACAGTATTCAAAATTAGGTTCATCGAATTCGTTCCTGCAAAAGAAGCCATCGAGGCCATTTCAATGATGCCTACATTCAGAACTTAATTGTAACTTCACACTAAATAAAAAAAATTAATCTGAGTTTGCTTCACAATAGTGTGCTTTTTTTCAAGAAATCATATCACTGTTAATGGAAAACTCTATAGCTTTAACTTGGCAAATGCAGTTAATTAGTAGCAATTTGATTGAGCTAATAGAACTGCTGTACTTAAAATGTATTTGAAATATTTCTTTAAAATTTTAGTATGTTAAGTATTTTAAAAGCAAAAATATGCATAACCAAAAGAAAATAAAGCATATATTATTTCGAGTTTTCACACTAGCTGCGCCTTTTCTATTTAATATTCTAGATTACCAATAAACTGTGGTGAGTTGAGTAGGCCAAAAATGCAACGCCGCTAGCTACTAAAAATATAGAATACCATAAAATTTTCAGAACTCCCTCAGCTATGAAAAATGTTAATTTAGAGTTTCATGTAAACAATTTTATGGTTTAGTTAATGAAAAATGGCCGCAACAACCAAAAAAGCACTCAAAACAATAAATATTTCATAAGCTAATTGCACTGCGAATGGCAAAAGTGTATACAGCTACGTGCATATTTGTATTTGTATAAATATATTTACATATATACATATAATACATATATAGTACATATGCTCAATAGTATAAATGTGGATCTGTAGCAAATGAAATCGAAAGTTTGAACCTTGATGAGAATTATGAGCGAATTGATTTGTCCGAAAATAACAGCTCTACGAAAATATTAATTACCCATTGGCATAAGTGAGTAAGGTGTATGTATGTATATAATTAATGCAAAAATTTTGAACTTATGTGTATTTTTCGTAAAAAAAATGTTAGTGTTGAACATTTGTTGAAATAAAATTGAAAAAGAATACAAATTTATATTTGCAACAAAGCCTATTAATCACTGCTTAATTTACAAAATCCAAACAAATCATGAATGTATTTGGAGTAGGGAACGCCCTAGACTCAATGCGCAGCGCAGCGGCAGCAAGTCAAATAAAGGTGACTCAGTGCGCGATTCGCTTGCAGATAAGGCTTTTGGGATTTCGAATTTGATGCCACGATTTCTGCTTCACTTATTTTAACAATTTGACTTATTGCTTTGAAGGAAATGCCAAAAGTCGGCGAGTTGCAGCGCAAATAAAAGCAAATTTTTTTAATTATTTTATTTTTTATTTACTTTTATTGTACATAAATATATATATTTATACAATTTATGTTTTTATTCGGTATTTTGACCTTGCGCTGCTATTGCGCACACCGCCGCTTTGAGTGTAATTATAATTTTATGCAAATAATAATGGTTTTTTCTTCGAAGTTAAAACTAAAGCACGAATTAAAAAATGTAATTACATAAAAAAAGTATGCGAAATTATGTGAAACAGAAAAGAAATATGTATATGCCAAAATAATAATATGCATATAAATATATTATGTGGATAATGAAGTTAACGAGCTTATGAACTTGTTCTGTGGGATATACATATTTAATGTTGCATAAAATGTTTATGTGCGAAATTTTTAGAATTTTCACTTGACTACAAGCGAATAACTGTAAAAATTCATACTTGAAAGAAATCCATATATAATGTAGTACAGCTGCAATGAGATTAAATGGCTTTTCAAGATCTGTTAAAAAGCAAAAACACTTCAGACTTCAGTGGGAAGTGGCATTGATAGGAGCACGCTCGAAACTCACTTGTATGAAGCAAATTGACAGTTGGAGTTATGAACTAATGTAGTTTATGGAACTATTTCAACTATAGGACTGTTATGAACTTATTTCGTTTGCAAAGCTTGTTAGTCCATTCGGATAATTATAAGCTTAACCATTAATTAACAGAGTCACAGATAACATAAATAACAGAGTTATAGATTCCATACCCATATATATTTTTTTCGAAAATTTTCAAAAAAAAGTGTTTCTGGCGATTTCTCCATGGAAAAAATTAACAATGAGTTTGCTAAAAATTTTGTGTTTTCATTGAAATCACAGCTACGGATTCGTTGAAAATGTTGCGGAAGTGCTTTGGGGTTGTGAAGTCATCGAAAATTTGCCTCATGTGAGTTGTCCATTCATTTCAGTTAATGACATTAACATGGAAAAAGTTCAAAAAAAACGGTGCTCGAAAATCGTCATGTTGACAACAGAGAGATGGCAGAGGATCTCAACAGTTAATGTTTTGGATATGAAGTGTGTTATTGAAAGCGAATAGAAGTCGTCAGAGAGAAAACAGAAGATCTCAATCTTTCGCAAAAACTACGTCAAGTAGAGGTCGCTTGACAACGAATAATTACTAGTGACGAGACGAGGGATTATGAATATAACGTCGAAACCTTCCAACGATCTAGTAAATGGCGCACCAGAAATGGGCCGAAGCCGAAAACCCAATAGCTGAAGCTGAAGGCCATCCTAGCCGAGGCTGTATAACGAGAGTATGGAAAATTGAATCAGGTTTTGGCTCAAAAGCCCATTTTGAAGGCACTATTAAAGTTTTGTGCTAAAATACATGAAAATGTATTTTTGTCAGTCTGGGTCAAATTTGATCAGATGGCATTTTATGAAATAATGGAAAACATTTTTAAGATTAAAAGCAAATTTTCAAATAAATCTATTTTTGACAGTCCGGGTCAAATTTGATCAGATGGTATGTCACTAAATTATAGAAAATATTTTTAAAACTTAATGCATAAAAGCGTCAATGTTAAAACTGTGTCAACAGCAGCTTTACATACACATAATGGAAATGGAATTTTTTTAAGAAATTTTTTCTATAATGCCAAGAATACATAAACGATCTAAATTTTGTCCGTTATTGCTATTTTTAATAATAAATTGAATTTAAGGAGATCAGAGAAAATTATCCAAACATTGTTTTTGAAGAAGTTTGTTGCCGTTGAACAGCAATATAAACATTATATTTTAAAAATCAAAAATAGAAATAAAATAAAGATTATATATTTATATTCTTACTTCCAAAAAGCATTTACGTCTACTTAAAAGAATAATTAAAACAATGTCATGTTTTCAAAAGTATAGAATAAGATGCAAAGGTCATCCGAGTCAAATATAAAGATCGATTTCATGGAAAAAATTTACTTTTTTTATAATAATAAAGGGCAAATTCTGAAGTAGCCACAGTCTGGTGGCGACACACGCCCACAGGTTGGGTCTGACAGATCGAGAAGACTGCAAGAAATGTCTAGAGCAGGGCACCAGGGAAACAATGGAGCATATCTTGTGCACTTGTGCCTTATTGGCAGGACTACGCTATAAGCATCTGGGGTTCCCACGGTATGATACACTGGAGGAGGTATCGATAGTGAGACCGCAGTCTGTTAAAATTAGCGTCAAGCGCAGACATCTTAAAGTATGACTACTCCTCTTGGGCCTAGCAACTGAACTCCATCTGGTATCGCAAAGGGCCAATACTGGTCTATGCGTGGCTAATTGACCTACCTAACCTAATATTTACTTTCTTCTTAGTAGTAAAGGAAAATAATCAAGCTAACAAAAAAAAAACAAATTGAAGTTCTTATTTATCCAGGAATATTTTTATTACTTTTCTTTTGCTTAAATCTATGAGTAAAACTGCAAATTGGATAGATCAGCAACAACTGTTAATACTATAAAATTTCAGCAAAAAAAAATTTATTTTCAATTTCAGTTCTGCCTCTCCATTCTGCACATAAACTCTACATAATAATTACATTCCCCCATAGACTCAACTGACAAATTGCCGACGAAGCTCATAAAAAAAAACAAATAATTTTAATATATTACAGCAAAAAGTGAAGCAGGAATAGATAAATGTTTCTGTTTCTGCGTTTGTTTTGCGCAGCTCCATTTTGCAAGTAGTGTAACGAAAGACTTAAGCAACAAACTTGAACTCACCTGCACTTTACTACGCGAAGCTGCTTATTGCACTAACGGTTGTTCTCTATATTTTGTTGTTATTTAATTTTGTTGCTGTTTTTTGTTTTTGTTTGGCTGCCGAAAAACTCAAACGACTGCTGCCACAGCACCTGCATACAGCACAGCAGCAAAAGTGCCGCAGAAAAAGTCAAGACAAAACAACAAAAACAGGGGAAAAACAAGCGGTAGACACAAACGAAGCGATGATCATTGAGTGAAGAAGGCACGTGCGCGCGATCAACAGAGCGCTTTCGTAGTGGCCGCTGCGGCGACGGCAAGAGTGCGAACGATCAATGGGGGCACGTGAGTCAATGTTGTGTTTATCTTTTTCGGCGGTTTTTTTGTTGTTATAATTTTGTTTTTTTTTTTTATTAACTTCTTAACTTTGCTTTGTTACGTTTTTGTGTGATTTTATTTGGTTTCTTTCACAATTTTCGCTTTCAATTGTTGTGACACAAGCAAAAAAGTAAAACACTCTAATAATTATTTTATATTTTTTCGGCAATTCGTGTTTAATTTTCGCATGCTTTGCAATTATTTTTGCACTTTTAAATTATTTTTTTTTATGTTTTTGGTTATTTTTTTGTTTTTTAGAAAATTTACATATTTTATTTGTTACTTTTTTTGAATTTTTTTTTTCGTTTTAATGATTTTATTTTATTTAGTTATAATTTTTTTGTTTTTGTTTTTTCCAAATATTTTTTATTTAGGTTTTCCTTGTTTCTTTCTGCCTTTCTGCGACACTTTTGGTTTAGCAAATGCCTCACTCTAGTGTGACAAAGTGTTAATCGCAGCTTAGCTTAGTTTTTTCTAGCTTTTACTATTGTTTTTGTTGTTGGTTTGCCAAAAATGTTTGCTTCTTGTTCACCGCTGATTTGTAGACCATTTTTTATTCACACAAATGGAAATTTTGCAATTTGCAATGCAAAATATTTTTGTAAAATTATTTGTTGTTGTTATTTTTGTTGTAGTTTGTTGGTTTTTCTTTACTTTAATAATGATTTAGCGAAAAGCACAGCTAATGGAGAATCACTATGCGAGTTAGAAATTATAAAAACAAAAAAAATATAAATGATTATATGGAAGAGACAAGAGAGAGCGTAAAAGGCAAACCGAAAAATAGTAGAGGGAACGATGAAACAGTAGATATTATTATTTTCTTCAAATGTCACTTGTTTAACTGAACTAATTACTATTTACTGCTGATTTCATTTTATAAAAACTGTTATTCGTTTAGCATTTCTGATAGTTTATTTGCTCATTTTAGTCCCACTGAACACAGAATTGCTTTACAGTGTTAAAATATTTTTTGCAAAATAATAGTTTTAAATAATTTTTCATTATTTTTCAAATCTTTCTTTCTTTTTCACAATCACCCTAACCGCATTAAATGTTCACGTCTTCTGCCTTTAATATTTTCGCCGCTTTTCACCTGGTCTTGTTCGTATCAACGCACTGCGATAATCTGCAACACCGTTAAATTGTACATCAAGGCGCATGCGCCAATTTTACCGTTGCTTAAGTTTTTTTCTTTTTGTTTGCTGGTGTTGCTAATGGCTATGATAACAGCAACATTTTGGTTTGAAATCGGCCGTTTTCTGTTTTTATTTATTAGATTTTTTTGTAACTTGGTTTCAACTTTATTGCAAAGGCCTATTTCTCATTTAGTTTTTGTTTAATATTTTTTGTGATTAATTGGCTTTAACTCTTCAAAGTTTTACTTTCTACAGATTTTGCTTTAAATTCGAAATATTATTAATTTGCCTTAGTTATTTTTTGCAAATTTCAGGCCTAAACCAAACAGACTTTTAAATAACAGCAACAACAAAGTTTAATAATATTGAAAAATGCTTAAATATTGGGTAGTCGAAAAAGTCGTTTCGTATTTTGCCAATAGATGTCGTTGAAGTCGTATGTATATCTCCAGTGCTCCCAATCGCATTGTGTGATAACATATAAATAGTGTTAAAAGGTGAGATTTTAAGCTTCATTTAACCAAAAAAAAAATAAATAAATTCGGGAAGTTCAAAATACGTTACAGCTGTTCAAAAATGAGTGAAAATAATGAAAAAATTCGCTATATTTTGAAAGTTTTGTATAAAAAAGGGAAGAATGCCATGCAAGCCACCAATGAAATTTGTGAAGTTTACAAAGGCGATGCTATATCAGTTCGTGTAGCACGACAATGACCGTCACATAAGCAGCCATCACATCGCTAAAGAACTTAATATTCATCATCACACGGTTTTGAACCATTTAAAAAAGGCTGACTACAAAAAGAAGCTCGATTTTCTGTGGAAAATTTAATGGACCGAATTAACATCTGCATATGAATATCGAACCTTTTCTGAAGCGAATGGTAACAGGAGACGAAAAGTGGATCAAATACGACAAGAATGTGTGAAAAATATCATGGTCCAAGCGTGGTGAAGCTTAACAAATGGTCGCAAAGCCAGGATTAACGCCTCGAAAGGTTGATGGGATTGGAAAGGAATCATCCACTAAGAGCTGCTCCAGCCTGGTGGAACTTGATGATTCTACATTTTACTGTCAACAACTGATGAGATTGAACCAAGCAATCGAAAAAAAAAACGGCCCGAACTGATCAACAGAAATGGCTTCGTCTTCCATCAGGACAACGCTAGACACACACATCTTTGATGACTCGGCAAAAATTGGGAGCCCTTGGCTGGGAAGTTTTGATGCATCCACCATATAACTCTGACCTTGCACCATTGGACTACCATTTGTTTCAGTCAATGCAGAACACCCTTAATGGAGTAAAGTTGGCTGCGAAATTACTTGTCGCAGTTTTTCGCCGAGAAGCCAGAAAAATTTTACACTAATGGAATAATGTCTCTTGCGGAAAAATGGTAAAAAGTGGTCGACCAAAATGGTACAACATCATTATTGACACAGCCGACACCTTATGCGATTGTTTTTCTTCCAAATTTTGCATTTTATATGTATTACGGAAATTCAGAAATGGAATGAATAATTATTTCTTCGAATAAGACAATTCTGAGAAAAAAAAATTAAAAAAATTTACTACAATAAAGTCAAGTACAAAAAAACTTTGAAAAACTCATTTTAAGCTTATAACTGTTATTGATTTATAAATATTTATTTCATTTATCTATTTTTAAACAAATGTCAAACTAGTCTGCGCACTTTATAATATACCGGTAATAATAAGAACAAAAGACGTAAGCCACGAACTTGCTGTTGGCAAAATATAAACAGTCATTTTAGCAAGAAAACATTAAGTAAATACAAAAATATGTATTCAGCGTTGAAACTGTTTACTTTCATTTTCTGCCATGACCAGTTTTGCTTTCCACAAATGCAGAACGCGAAATGTATTTACTTAAAATGCCAATTAGCATGACAAGCTTTCTTAGTATTTCGAATTTGTTAGCGAAACACCGGGAGATGGTGTTGTAAAATAAAAATAAAAATCAAAATAAAATAACACAAAAACAAAAGAAAAAAGTAACAAAAATAAATAAAACAAAAGTCATTGGTTGAGAAAGTCGTAGACTTTCAGCGCTAAAAGGTCTAATTGCAAAATAAATATTTGTGTTGTTGCTGTTAGAGATTGCTGCAATTTGCTGTTCCCATCTGCTTGAGGTATAAGTCAACGTTTCTTTTTATTTTATTTTTTTTTTGTGGCACAAAAACGTGAGAAAAGTCTCTAATATTTTAAAAGTTTATGCTCATTGAAGAATGCTTCACACAGTTGAGTCCGAATAGCTTTAAAAGTAATCTACGAAATGTTTAAATAAAAATTGTAAAAACACTAAGATAATTTTATTTCAATAATTTGCAATATTTATTATTTTTTTTTACAGCGTTATTGATTGTTTTACGATTATTGCCACACTTAAGTATTTTAATTAATTTTTTAATTTTATTTTACCACAATTTCACACTTCCAATACACTAAATAACACCGTCGTCTTCGTATTGCCAGCAAAATCAGCTGCTTAAGCAAGTTTTTTTATTCAATTTAATCGAGTAAAGTTCGAAAAATATTTAGACTACATTCATAGTGTCTTAAAAGAATTATAGCGTGCCGCTTAATCGAGCAGTTTGTTTCTTTTATTGTTTTTTTGTATTTTTTTTTTTTGTTTTTGTTAAAAAAATTAAGTCAGCATTCGAATTATTTGACTTAGACACTGGCAAGCGTAGAACATTGCGCTAGTGCTGACAGACAATTGTTTACTGGCGCTGATAAGTCACAGCGAGGGCGATATTAACTTGAAAATGCCAAATTTGCGCAGCCACAACACTGTTAATCTCCCGAAAATGAGAGCGAGAGAGCATGAGCACACCAAAAGCGGTGCTATCTGCCAAATGAACATGGAGAGCATACAAGCTGAGGCGTCGCTTAAAAGCTGAGCTTCACTAGTTCACTGAGTGAATTTCGAGTGCAAGCGTTAACAGGTGTGATCAATAAATGCTCTCAGGTTCTTTAAGCACTCCGCGAGTTATTTGAGAAAAACCAGTTGGCAATAGCAAAAACAATAACGACAACTTTTAAGTGCAATGTAGCAATGTTAATTCTGCAAAAATGTGTAACACTAACCAAAATGTGCAACTGCAGCAACAAAAACAACAACAGCAACAAAGAGCAATAGCGACAATGTAAGTTAGAGTAAAAAGTTACAACAATTGAACACTGGCTGATAGGTGATCGGTAATGGTTGCAATTGCGACAATTGTGAGCGCATGAACTGTCACGAGGCAGTGAAGTACAGTATGATGGCCTGACGTAAAATAAGAATATTTATGGAAACTTTATGACAACTGTCGAGGGATAGTTCTCTTATTTTATTTAAAGATTTCTGCATATATATTTTGCATACATAATAAAAAACAGTAGATTTTGCTCTTCACGGTCCTAAAACAAGCACCCCTAATTATGAGCCGACAGTTCTCTATTGCTATTAGGTCAGGCATTTCTTCAACAGTTGGATCTAAGAGCCCGGAACGAACGTTGTATTCTATACGGGGAAATACTTTTGCCAGAACGTTCTCTTTCGCTATACTAACGCAACTTGTGATTTGATACGACTAGAACTTGAAATTCTCCTTCAGTTTCATCCAACGGTTATAATGCAGGTAAGGGAATCACTTGCAAGTAAAAAACCGCTTTTATGCGCTTTTTTAAGACGAATTTTATTTAATAAATATGTAAATATAAAAAAAGTTCATTTACAGAATTCAACGTTCTCTAATAATTAGAGATTGATGAAAATTTTTGAATTTCCTTGGACTCATATCCGATCTCAAGAAAGATATGCGAAAAAATGTGTCTGAGAGAAAGGAACAACGTTCGGCTTAAAATCATACAGGATTCAAAAACAAAAATTTTGGATTCTTTTGATCCCGTAACCGATCTCAAGGAAGACAATCGAAAAAAGTTGTCTGGGGAAAGAAAAAATTGTCGGCTTAAAATAATCATTCGAAATACAATTTCTGGTAGAAAGGAACAATTTTCGTCTTAAAATAATTTCAAATTTAAAAACAAAAATATTTATTATTACTATAGATAAATAATGGTAATGATCAAAGAGTCCAAATTTTAATTTTCGACAAAATTGTGGCTCCCAAAAAAAGTAGTTTTTTGCAAAAAAATAAATAAATTACATTTCAGATTGCTGTAAGAGTGACATGAGTTCCACGGCATAAAAAAAATGTTTTTCTCTTTATATTGTTCTAAGTTCCAAGGTTAATTCGAGTAATAGTTTTGGAGGTACACCTTTGAAATGTTGCGCCCCGAGGGCAACTATATAGGCACTTAAAACTTTAAACGCGTTTTTTTCGCGAAACTTTGAAAACACAACCGGCTGTCGAGATTTCTCGCGAACTACTCAAATCCTCTTAATGAAATTTACACAGGTCTTCGAGATATATTTAACAAAATCTTGAACGAAGGATCCTTTGTTGATATACAACTATAAGAACAATCAATAGTCAATTTTAAGATTTTTGTAAAAACAGCTATCAAAAAAACAACTTTCACTTTTTGGTTTCTTTTCGTCCAATAACTAGTTTATGGTTTTATTCAAAGCACGTAATTTTTTCTCCTTACTTTTAATAATTCTATACGAAGTTTTGCTGTCAACACGAAGGCACCTTTTTTACGAGTTTGAATAAAATATTTAATTTTTTATTAAAAAAAAATTTTTTTTGACAATAAGAATTTTTTTGTTCGAAGAAACCCCTAAAAAACGAAATTATTACACATTAAGAATCGTTTTGTTTCGATTAATATCAAAATCAAAGACAAATACATTTAAGAAAATAGTGTTAAAATTTCAAAACGATCGAAACGCTTGTATCACCGAAACTATTCGCAGGATCAACGTCAAATTGTCAGAGAATATTTTCAAATATTTAAAAAATATTCGAAAATATTCGATATATACATATATCCATATAAAGAAATACTATTTTGAAATGCACAAGTGGGTATAATCCTTTAAAAAAAAATAACCTAAGCTATTCCAACCAAAATAATTCAAACTACCCTCCAAAAGTAATCTAAACAAATCTAACCTAAACTAACCCAACTTAATCTAACCAACCAAAGCGAAGCACACCACAACGAACTCCACACAAATCTGACCTAAACCAACCCAATCCAATCTAAACAAAACAAAGCACCCTAATTATAACCAATCTAACCGAAACCGAAACAAAGCAACCCAATCTTATCTATGCAAAACAATTTCTTTAAATGTTCAAATATGCTTCAAAGCAGCATTTTTTTAGTTTAAAATGGTCTAAAATAATTCTCCATAATAAGGACCACTGTGCACTGTGGAAAACCATGAAGCCATAAAGTCACAAAAAGCCGAAACAAAAATAATAAAACCAATAAAAACGAGAGCGGCTAACAAGCGCACATAGTTAGTGACGTAATGTACAACCGTCAACAAGTAACGCTGTGGCGGCTTCGATTGCAATAAACTGCTTCAGCAGCTAGTCAGCCATGAACATTATACTCAGCGCAATCAAAGAGAGACTTAACGATCAGTAGTGCAGTGAGGCGCGCCGGAAGCACGTAAAAGACGTCACTGTTTTGACAACAATGTAGAGCAATTGAGCGCGCACAACAAAGCCTCTGAGAAATGAGAAATCGAAAGGAGAATCATGAGAAAAAATATGAAAAACAGCGAGAGCAATGAAATGCTCAGAGCTTGCTCCACCGCTAGAAATGTAGTAGTGTAGTTCCATTACTGGCAGTTTTGAAAGCGCTGTACTGCTTATTTTACACGCTGCTGATGCGTCAGTTAAATTCATTCACAAATTTTACGGTTTACCGCTTTGATGCTCTTCCTTGCCATGCGATGCTTATCAATGAAGTGTGAGTTGATTTGTTAGCTGAAAGCATAAATGTTTACATTAATTTACAAGTGAGCAAATGTATTCTCACTAGAGGTTGGCACACATAAAGGAACATATGTATGTAAATGATATGCGCATATATACATACATAATACATATGTATATAGGTTAGACATAGTGACGTTCTAAGGTTCTAAGCTTTTGAGCGTGGAGGTCACTTCCGGTCCGGCAAATATTTCATTTTCTCACTAAATTTTTTTTATTTTTAATTTTTACGCAGAAGCAAGCGCCTAACGGATTAGATTTATTAAGGTCAAGAGGCGTTAGTTTTGGATTATTTGATTAGCTCCAAGTTTTATCTTATTTAATTATTTATTTGTTGTATATATAATTAATTTCAAATTAATTAATATATTAGTGCTGGAAAAGGTTAATTGCCACTGCATAGCCTCTTTTATTATATTTTTCTCGCATTGTTATGAGCCTAGTTTAGCAAAAAATTTGCTGCGCTACATTATTGTAAAGGAGAGTCGGGGTTAAAAAGGGTTAATTAATAATGTAAAACGATCGGCGTTGGACTGCGAATATTTCGTGACAGGTGTATTGCCAAATATAAATTTTTACGGAGCGTGAAAAACGATTCTTGTATGTAAATGTATTAATGTTGTGTACTATAGTATATTAAGCGGTGCATAATTTTGAAGATCTGACTTATTCACTAAAGATAATAAGGTTTTTGTGAAAATTCCACTATCGACCTATGTCTGAATTTGGTATCCCCGCAAAGCTAATACGGCTATGTAAGCTGACGTTCAGCAACAAAGTCCAACCAGTTCGAGCCGCTCGATACCAAACGAGATTTCAGACAACGAGACTTCCTATCATGTGACTTCTTCAACCTACTGCTGGAGAAAATAATGTGAGCTTCAGAGCTGAATCGAGAAGGCATAATATGTATTTTATAAGAGTGTACAGAGTGTACATTGATATCATTGTCCTCAACAACCGCGGCGGTAATTCATCTTTCTCCAGACTGGATATGGAACCAAAGCGCATGGGTCTGGTAGTGAACGAGGACAAAACGAAATATTTCCTGCTATTAAACAAACAGTCATCGCATTCGTGATTTGGCTTTCACGCCAGTGTTGACAATCATTACCATCATCAACACCAAAATTAATATAAGCCAACGCAGAATCACTCTTGCCAACGGTGCTAATACTTTAGACTGAATAGGCAATTGAAAAGTAAAGTTCTCTCTCGACGAACAAAGACCAAACTCTAAAAGTCTATGATGCAGAGGCATGGACTGATGAATCGACGTTACGAGTTTTCGAGAGAAAGTTTCTGCGCTAGATTTATGGTCCTTTGCGCATTGGCAACGGCGAGTATCGCATTCGATGGAACGACTACATCACATAGTTCAGCGAATCAAGAGACATGTCGTCCGAATGGAAGAGTAAAATACGCTTTGAAGGTTTTCGATTCAGTACCCGACAGTGGAAGCAGAGAAAAAGGAAGACCTACACTCCGTTTCGAATTGGCACCAAATAGAGGAAATGACTGACGCGCTGTTGTTAACTCGGGTATAATCGCGTAAGCGTTGTCTTTGCCGCTAAGAAGGAAAAGAACATTTGTCTCGTTGGGGTAAGGCACTGAACAATTTTTTCAGATTACGAGTATATAATAAATTTGTCTGGAAATTTATTTAAATACAAATAGCAATACATGAAGCTAGTTTGAACATAATTAAATAATAGTTCTTTACCAAAATTTGTTCAAGAAAAAATAACAAATTTTAATTAGCTAAAGCAATATGATCAAATTCTGATAAAATAATTAAATAAATTTTATTAAAAAATTTGGGAGGTAGAAAAATATGGAGGACGGAGTCATGTGTAGAAGTTCACGCAAGTGAGGAAAGTTCTCTGATTGCCATTGAAGGTTTTTGGCCAGTACCCGCCGGTTTTACATAGAGGAAGAAGAAGCTCATCCACTTTGGAAAGTCCAGGTGAAGAAGGACCTGGTTACATTTGATATCTCCAATTGAAGACAAAAGTGAAAAGAAAGAACGATTGCTCGCTCAGTTATTAACTCGGGTGAGTAAGCGGTGTCCCGCCACGTAAAAAGAGTAAATATTGAAAAACGTTTTGTCTATTACAATATATACTATAATCAATGTTTCTGGAAATTTATTTAAATATAATCAATTTCATATATTGCTAGTTTGATCATAAATTAATAATGTTATTTCACTATCTTTCGTATCTAACGTTGCAAAGATTTTTACAAACTCTACCTCACGGTTACTCATACGCATGGTATCTCACTTTCATTAAGGGGTCGTCGTCTACTTTTCGATTTGAAAAAATCGATTTTTTTTTGCAGTTTTTATTGCATACTTAACTAAAAATGAAAAGGTTTTGATCAAAAGTATGTAATTTATGAGATATCGGACCCAAAACCAATTGCGCGGTGACCATATACCCTAAAACGCGTTTTCTAAAACATTATGTGTTTTTTAAGTTTTGGTAAAAGATATTCGAAATATGTAATATGTTACTAATATGTACATGAAACCCTAAACGAGCTTTATCAACATTTTGTTTTTCGCATTTACACTATCTTTTCGCTTGAAATACACAGCCATTTTGTAAGTTTTGCAAATATTCAAAAAACCTTGTGTCTAGACATAAGTAGTTTTTAATATATACTAAGTAAAAAGATAAATTTTTTTTTAGTTTCAAGGTTTGAAACTGAAGTCTCTTGCCAAAAAGTGCATTACGTCGCATCGGGAGTGATGAAATCAAGGGCACATCAAGGACAGGCTTTTGAAAAATGATATTGGTTTCTTCTATATGCAAGTTTAAGGATTTTTAGATTTTAGAAGTTTAGATTTTTTGTAATCCATTGTCAAAAATAGGCCTGAAATTTGTGCACGAAGGGTCTCTTTTAATTAATATTTGTAATTGACATTAACTTGTTAACAAGCTACAAATCATCTCAACGCAGAAATAAGTTAAGGATTCTCACTTCTCGTTTTACAAATCCTGGATTATCATAATATTAGACAACTTGTGTTGTAGAAAAAGAATGAAGGTAATTTACAAAAGCCTATAAAATTGCAAAAGTAGTAAGTGAAGCAGATTTGGGATATAAGCAAGCCAAATGAATACCATTTCATAGTGAGATCAATAGTCGAAAGGGAAAAAGCAAATACATAAAGTCATTCGCACAGTTCTCTGTGTACCCAGCAATCCCATGATTCGGCAAAAAATAAGGCATCTACAGAACTTGCCTCAACCACAGTTTTATACAGAGCGAACCCAACGAACAAAGAAAAAGTAAGTGTTCAACCACTACAATACCAGAATCTCTCATATTCAAGCTTCATGAACTTATGCTAAAAAAGTACATATATTTTCTTCATAGAAAATTTTATACACGGAAAAGCTAGCAGCTACTAATTTTTACAAAAGAGATTATGGGAGCATTTTGATAATAGAAAGCAATGGTAGTTAAGATAAATTTAAGCGTAGGTGACTTGTCAGAGCTTTCTTTTATTATTTTTACTAAAATTCGTGCCGACTAACTTGAAAACCTTTAAAGTAAACTGCTACTCGTAAATGTGTTTGTAAAAAGTTTGAAAGGCGAAATTGCCAGCAAACAGCACAATTTGAAAAACTACATTATGGAATTTCAGGTCTAAGACAACGGTACTGTTCGAGAAATTGATAAAAACGATGACAACATTTTCTGAAACAGACTGCAAATTGTTTCCACATTCAACGTTTTCTCCAGATTCAACCCCAGAGACTCTTTCCGGTCCCCCAGGTCAGAAGAGAATACCCCAGAAAACGGATCATACTACAAAATTGGTAGCGAAGGCAACTAGGTGGAATAATATACAAGTATTTTAATTCTGACAAAAAATGTGTTTATTTAAGCATCACAAGTGGATGGTGCAAAAAGCCGATTTTTTTGCATATTTGAATATACATACATATACTTGAGAATATTTTACGAAAATTTGAAGTTGATCCGAAATATAGTTTCCGTCTTTTCAGCCGATGAGCAAAATTCCTCAGAGGCGGCTACACGGACCGACTTGAAATATTCACAACCCCCCTTTTAAGGGATTACATGGGTTTACGACTTATAAAAAATCTAATTTTTAATTAAATTCTGCAACACCTCTGGATATTGTCCTAAGTTTTCATGCTCATCCTAGTGATAGTTTCGCAGATAAAGCCTTGAAAACTAGTACGCTTGAAGCTAGATAGACTAAGTGCGCCGTTTTTAAATTTTTCTCGAAACTATGTTTTTGAAGTCGGTTGGGAAAATTTCTCGAGAACTACTCAACCGATCTTCATGAAATTTTACACGGGTGGTTGAAATACAATTCTTAAAGACTTGGACGAGGGAAGGGAAATTTCTTCTTTTTTTGTAAAAATGTCTGCAAAAAATCCAATTTTCAGTTGTAATTTAAGGTTTTAACTAAAACACATAATTTTTCTCTTTAGACGATCCTGTGAGGAGTTATCCCGCCAACGCGGGATATTTTTTTTTTTGAAAATGCACCAAACAGTGCATTTTTCGGGATGCATGGGCAGTTGGCCACCAAGATCATGCGATTTAACGCCTTTAGACTATTTTTTTTGGGGCTACGTCAAGTCTAAAGTCTACAGAAATAAGCCAGCAACTATTCCAGCTTTGGAAGACAACATTTCCGAAGAAATTCGGGTTATTCCGGCCGAAATGCTCGAAAAAGTTGCCCAAAATTGGACTTTCCGAATGGACCACCTAAGACGCAGCCGCGGTCAACATTTAAATGAAATTATCTTCAAAAAGTAAATGTCATGAACCAATCTAACGTTTCAAATAAAGAACCGATGAGATTTTGCAAATTTTATGCGTTTTTTTTTAAAAAAAAGTTATCAAGCTCTTAAAAAATCACCCGATATATTGGCCAGGTAACGATAGAAGTATTAAGATTTTTCGTTTTCTTAAACCACTCTGAAATTCACTTTAAATTTTTTCACAGAAACCCAAATTTTTTTGGGAAGACGCCATTTTGTCAAAAAACCAATTTTTTTTTATTTAAGTGCCTGAAATAGTATTAATATTTATTGGTTTTGAATTTGAGAAAATGTTAAGCAGAAAACTCTTCCTCGCCGCAAGACACCTTCTTTGGAGATTTCCCTGGAGATTGACAAAGGTATTTCAATTTTTTTCTGATTGAATCGCCGATTATTAAAGTACATTTTTTAATTTTTTCATTAAGTAAAATCCCTCTTCAGACAAAAATTTACAAAAAAGTTTTTTTTCTTTTTGACTTGCTTAGATATAACTCCTTAATGTTATTCGAGCTTTCAAACATCTCAGGCATTTTCAGTAGCAGAAATTTTGAAAATACCTAACACCAATTTTTCGAAAATGTATCAATGTCGTCAGTCTCCAAACAGCTATAGCTCCACATATTAAGCAGTAATTAGAGTAATTGTAACTCAAGCAAATTAGATTAAGTATTTATTGAATTTTAAAAACATAATTATCAGTGATTAGGCCAATTAACATAAATAAGAATGTAGAAAACCAAAAGACAATTAATAAATGGAAGTGAAAAATTCTACACCTCAACTTTGTACACACGATTAAAACACAATGAAACCGTTTGTGATAATCAAGGCGCAATTACTCAAGTCTATATGTAGGTATGTCAACTAAAACGGCTTTGGAGTTTTTTATGCCTTTCTATGTTTTCATAAACTTTGTTTTTAGCGCGATTTAACACCTTTAAACGTCACCAGAGCAGCGGGTGGTAGCGGTGGCGGTGCTGGTGGCATATTGTGAGCATAAATCAAGACATATGTATGTGCACGTATATATGTATGTTGAATCATAACGGTACAACGGCGTGGCAGCAACACCTTAAAACACACACATACAAGCTAATTACATTTGGTCTATATAGGCGTGTACATACATATGCGTGTATGCATATGTGTATACGTATGTTACATAGAGTATATATAGAAAAATGCATAGAAACAATTTTTGTATTAAATGCATATTAGGCATAGAGTCGGTGACGCAGCAACCAACAAATGCTGGCTAAAGCTGACTTGCGTTTTTTATACCCAATGTTACCGTTAATACTGCCGCATTTCCAAGGACAAACTACATTTTAGCGCAGATTTGCAAATTCGATCACAAAAGGAATAGCAATTGCATGATTTTATGATGGCGTATGTATGTACATACATATGTATGTGATCATATTGTATGTACCTACATATGTACATACATTGTATATGCGTTGAGCGTGTGGTATGTGCTGGCGTGGCTAACGCAACAGGCTCTCATATGCATGAAACGCCACAGTAGGGAATATCTACTGAGTCACAAATACAATTTTTGTTGAGTGAAGAGATCTCTGCTGTAAGACTATTATGAACTGAACTGAACTGAAAGCAATATTTTTGATATCTTCTCCAAAAAAAGTGTTTCCCATACAAATACTTGATTTTGTTCAATCAGCTTTATGCTACATTGCTTTTTGTGCAAAGTTTCAGATCGATATTTCAAAAACTATGAGACTAAGCCTGTCAATCTCATTAATTATAAAGTTTTTTTTTCATAGGACCGCTACAAAAGTAGACCGATAGAGACCGAACGACACCATATTTTTTCCCGCTCTTTTGACATTTCTCCTCAGTAAGGTTTGCCATTTCATCATGAAAAGATATACGATCCAACGAGTCGAAATTATTAAAATTTACTACCGAAATTCGGAGTCTATGGTCTCAACTTTAAGAGCGCTATGTCCAATTTATGGTCGTCATAATCGTCCGTCCTGTCAGATCAACAATTGTGCGTCTAGTGGAAAAATTTGAATCCACAAGCACAGTACAAAATGTTCCAGTGCCAGTGAGACAAAGAAGTGCCCATAGTGTCGAGAATATTGCTGCCGCTATCGCATCAATTGAGAAAGACCCAAATCTTGGTTCTCAAGCGTTGGACATCTCTGTGACGTCGTTGTGGCGAATTTTAGGAAAAGATCTTGGCCTACATCCAGCAAAATATGCAATCCACACGTACTCCATGGGTCACTATTGCATCCCGAAAGAATTACGATTTGGTGCGGCTTATGGGACGGCGGCGTCATTGGGCCGTGCTTCTTCCGTGATGATGAAGACCGGCATGTTACTGTGAATGGGAATCGGTACCGCTCAATAATAACCGAATATTTTTGACCTTAATTGGATGATATGGACTTGGACAACATGTGGTTCCAACAGTTCGGCGCCACAAGCCACACAATCGAATGTCACAATCGATTTATTGAAAACCAAGTTTGGTGAACGTGTTATCTCACGAAATGGCCTAGTCAATTGACTGCCTTGGTTGTGCACTTTGACGCTGTTAGACTATTTCCTGTGGGGCTACGACAAGTCTATTGTCTATGCCAACAAGCGATGATTGACGAACTCTGTCCAAAATTGAACGTGAAATTGCAGCGATTTATGCTTGAAAACCATCGAAAATTGGGTTCAGCGTATGGACTTCTGCAAGCTTGCCCGTGGTGGCCATGCAAAAGAAATCGAGTTCCATACATAATGGCATCGAATGTACTTTCACAATTTCATTGATATCCCACAAACCGTTTTTTTTTTTCAAAAACCTTTGTATTGAAAACCCGTTATATATGTATATAACTTAATACACCCTCTCCATAGTATAATAAATCACAATTAGCTTCCACAAATTTATGGATTCAACTCCCTACTGAGAAAAATTTTACAATTGCAGGAAATACTTGTAAGGTACCATACCTTGATTGAAAAGGTCTTTCGGAGTGGTTTAGGAATTGAATGAACTTCCAATGGAAGGATAACTTTAAGAAGTTCACTCCAAATAGAAGGAAAATTCAATAAAATATCTACCAGAGATTACAAATGTGGTGTGGTAAATAACACAGCCAAAAAACAAGAAACTCTCTTAATCGATAATAGATTTCTGAGGTGAAGAATAACGACCAAAGCAAAGCATAACACACAAATATTCTCAAGTAAAAACTTTCTTGCGATTCTAAGGTCCACCCTAGAGTAGGACTAGAAAATATAGACTAACTCCACATAAACTATAGAACCAAAAGTCTCTTCAGAGGCTAACCAAATTCAGTAGAAAAGTATGTACTATACAATAGTCATGCCAACAGGGTAGCTAGTAAGCTGAATACATGAAAGTTTCAGTTTTGCTGAATTGTGACGATTTTTCACATATAAACACGAGCGCTGTCATAGGCAAATACTAAAATAAATCAAAACAAAATTCGCGTAGTAGGTGCGGCTATTAGCTCCACACAGAAGACAAATTTGGGCATTCTAGTGTGTTTAGGTGAATATATTTCATGTTGCTAATTTATGTTTTTGTAAATGTATTGCCTTCCATGGCTTAGCAACACCATGCATTGCGTTTAATTAAATTTTGTTAATTTTTTTTTTCACAGGAATTAACGGGTTGTCTGTAAATAATTCAGAATTTTGCTAGTAATTTGTATTGTTTTTGTTTGCGCATAAAATAAAGCGAACTCAAGGTTTAATAAAAACAATTAATATCTAATTGATTAAATCAAGCATAGTGGATCATGTCGAATTGCGAAAACTCTGCTGGGTATTAAATAGAGTTAGTTTGTTTTGATTTAAGTGGAGAAATAGAATTAGAACAACGTTTTCTCAAGTAGGTTCACGAATTTTATTAAAGCATACAAGATTTTATACGGATGTTTAACCATACTTAAATACTTCTGTAAATTTATTGAAGAATTTCTATGAAAATTATCGAAGATGTTAGCGACCCCACATTGAAGGTCAAGGTCTTTATCTGAAATCAAACGAGAAAAAAAAAAAGTTTTCCTACTTTAGGCTGATATAGAACACTACTATTCGCGACTCCATCCCCATCTTGAGACCCAGCATTCATTATTGGATAATATTCGGCCGAATAGACCACGACCAGATTGCAATGAAGTAATATACATATATGTGACCTGGTCTACGAAAAGGGGGCTTAGGTGTCAAAGAAAAGGAGAACAGTTAATGAGATAACGAGAAACTGACGATTATTTTTAACAGCTTTTCCCAGAAAACTAGTTTTCGCACGTTAGCCCCCTTTTCGTAGACCAGGTCACATATAGCAACCGTAGCTGAGAGTGTACACGAAAACCGTGAGGAGTCGATGCGACGCTGTTCACAGCAACTCGGATTGACATGTGGAACGACTTGGCGCATTTTACGTCGAGATTTTCAATTGAAACCGTACGAAATGCAGGTTATGCAAAAACTGAAGCCGCTCCACCTTCCCAAGCGACGTCGCTCTTGAAAAGTTCCAAGAAGATCCGACGTTTTCAAGCAAATTTTGTCAGAGAAAGAAGCAAAATTGCACCTTTTGGGGAGCTGCCATTTCATCCAGTTTGGTCCGCAATGGTTTGGTGTGGTTTGTGGGCCGGTGGAACCATATTTCTTTAAAAATGATGCCGGTGAGAACGTAACGTCAATGGCGACCGTTATCTCGGCGACATTTTCAACAAGCGCCACTTTCAACGCATCAATCAGTGACTTTATTGAGAGAACACTCAATAGCCGTGTGATATCACACCATTAGACTTTTTCCTGTGAGGATATGTAAAGTCTGAAGTCTATACGGGCAATCCCGCTTCGATTCAGGCCTTGAACCAACCAAATAATTCCAAGGAATGTTCTTTCGAATGATAAGATTTAATAACAATTCCCCATTAATTTTGAAGTTTCTGTGTTTTTTCTTTAAAAAAGTAGGGAACCTCGAAATGGATCATCCTTTATAAAGAAAGTACCAGCTAATTTTAAAAACGATTGATTAAAAACTCTTCAAACTAGCGTGCTAATGTCGATTTGAGAAAAGCGGTTTTTGAAAGTTATGATATCTAAAGGGGTTGAAGGGACGTACTGCCTTTAATAGATTATATTAATGGAACGGGTCGGAATTTACGTTAAAAGCTTTGGAATCATATTTTTCAATAGTTTACAATTTAGGAATAAAAAATATATTTTTGGAACTGTCTAATCTTTAAGATAAACTTGATTCCTCGAAGAGACCAACTACTCAAACGTTAGTTAAGAATCAATCACAGACAAGTGTAGTTCATTTAGTGTAAAATCCAATTCTTTTCGAAAAATTAATACTTCTGATCATAAAAAATGGTCCCTTCTGATCATAAAAAATGGTGTGTGTGTGAAAAAGGTCTCAAACTAAAAATTCGAAAGAGTTGCCACATTATTGAAGTAAGAAATTCAACCTAGGATTTCATACAAATCACTGCTTTCAGGCTAATGAATACCTAAAACTTGACGCCTGCAACCACATCGAATGTGATCAAATTTAATAAAGCTTAAACGAAGCTTAATCATTAACTGTTACAATTTCTGAAAAATACATTTCAATTTCAGAGGCTTATTAGTGAAAATATGCGTGGTGTGGTAAAAAATAAAACATTGATTACAAAATTGGAAATAAACAAGAAAAAACGTTAACTTCGGCTGCACCGAAGCTAATATACCCTTCACAGGTGCATATCTTTTAGTAACTATGTGTCCAGTTTGTATGGAAGTTATATGCTATTATAATCCAATCTGAACAATTTTTTCGGAGATTATGTTATTACCTTAAGTAGTAATCCATGTCAAATTTCGTGAAGATACCACGTCAGATGCAAAAGTTTTCCATACAAGCCCTTGATTCCGATCGTTCGGTTTGTATGGCAGCTATATGCTATAGTAAACCGATCTGAACAATTTATTCGGAGTTCCGACAAATGAGCAGCTTCTTGAAGAGAAAATGACGTTTGCAAAATTTCAAAACGATATCTTTAAAACTGAGGCACTAGTTCGTATATATACAGACAGACAGACAGACAGACGGACATGGCTAAATCGACTCAGCTCAACATACTGATCATTTATATTTATACTTTATAGGGTCTCCGACGCTTCCTTCTGTGTGTTACAGACTTCGAACCCTGTTCAGGGTATAAAAACAGCAAAAACAAGCCAAAGATTAATGTAGCGCAAATATTTCGTATATTAAATACTGTAACGACAGTTGACCGCTGACTGAACAACGAACATGCAACAAAAGGAGGCATGCCACAAATATATTTATGTGGCGCGTACGTATGTTGGTGGTAAATGCAAACACCGCCGACTTGGCGTGTACAAATTGCAACACTTTAGCGCACGCCGCCCACCACCACACCCCGCGGGGCAATGGGCAGAACAAAAGCAGCAACAAAACTGTTAGGTTTTGCGTTTCGGCTTACTCACCAACGGACAGCACAAAAGACGCCTTTTTTTCAGTTTTTTGGAATAATTTTTAATATTTTTTTTTTACTTCTTTTTTACTTCTTTTTTATTTTTTGTTTTATTAATTTTCAGAAAAGATTTTGTGGCGCATGCGCAGCAACTTAATTGCACTAGTCACTGCGTTTGCTATACAAGCCAAGCCAGCAAGCAGGTAAGCGCGCCAAGCGCCAACTTTAAAGCGTCTGGGCGTTGAAATCGATTTTCCCTTAGCGCCCTGACTCAGCAGTTTCCATTGGCGGCAGCATTTTCGGTAACTGTAAAAAGCAAGCAGCACAGAGGGCGCTGCACCGATCTAAATTTTGACCTTGCACAGCGTGTTGTCGTGTAATAAATTCCGAAAAAATGAATGCCAACTGACAACACAGACATTCAAGCATAGAAGCATAGAAGCAATAAAGCAGAGCAAATTTGAAAAAAAAATTAATAAAAAAATGTTAACTTTGGCTGCACTGAAGCCATAATACCCTTCACAGCTACATTTTTATATTTTTTATAACATAAAAGCTTTTAAAAATAGCATTTTGATTTTCATCAGTCTGTTTGTATGGCAGCTATATGTTATAATGGTCCAATCTGAACAAAGACTTCGGCTGCCTGAGACAATAATATTATTTCTCTCCGACCTTTCCCGCTTTCTCGCTTCACGGAACTTAACCCTCTCCCCAAATAAATCCACACCGACCATATTCACGAACTGTACGAAGGAATACAGACTTGACCTTAATATTGCAGTAGATGGCGTTAAGATTCCGACTGTCAATAATCCTAAAATTTTAGGTGTGACTTTTGACACTCTGTGCTCCTTCACTACTCATAAGACCCCGATTATTACCAATGTGCTGATCCGCAACGAAATCGTCAAGTCGCTAGCCGGTAGCACATGGGAAAGGAGAAAGAAACGTTGTTGGCAACTTACAAGGCAGTCGGCTGACCTGTCCTTAACTACGCCGTACCAATATGGACGCCTGGATGTGGTGACACACCGACGTGGAAGCTCCAGACCTGACTACGACAGGATGCCTCTTGATGTCTCCTATCGAACACGTTCATAGTGAGGCCCGTAAGCTCCCAGTTAAGAATCATAATAAACTCCTCTTCAAGCAGTTAATGCAGTCCCCTGTTTGGAATTAGAGAAGGAGCCTCAAGAGGTCATTCCTCAACCACGACGCCGACATTAAACAACACGCCGACCAGACTGTCGGTCATTCGACCGCCATTCACAGTAGAGCCATCAACAGCTTCCTCGACTCTTTCTAAGTGAATGACGTACTTGGAATCAAACCACCACCCATGGATGACGTTACAACAAAAACAACAACAACAACAATAATAATCCATACCAGGTTTCCTAGAGATATCTTGTTAAATTAAAATACTTTCATGCAAGGTCTTGATTTTGATCTATCACTATGTATGATAGCTATATTCTATAGTGGTCCAATATTGCAATATTGGCAATTTCGAGAAATGAGCAGCGTCTTGGATAGAAAAAGAAGTATGCAAAATTTGAGAACGATATCTCATAAATGGAGTGACTAGTTTACGACAGGCAGACATAACTAAATCGACTCTGCTCGTCACGCTAATCATTTACGAATATACTTTATAGCATCTCCGACTTTTCCTACAAATTTCATAGCAAACTTAATATACTTTGTTCAGGGTATCAGAATTCTCAAAGGGAACAAATACATATATGCATATATTTTTAACGCCCAAACGTGTAAAAAGTTATAATTTTTTTAGGTGGAAAAGGCGATTGCAACGGCATCAAGGAACGGCTCAACTTGCAACAACATTTTAAAAGGTCTTATAGAAATAAATTTAAGGAAAAAAATGCTGCTGATAATTTATACCAATAATAATGTCATGATTGACAAAGGAATAAGCAAATGAAAAAGCAAAAATGCTGACAAAAAAATGCAAATGCGTGCTTATGCCATTAGTGCCCTGAATTGGCGTGGCTGTCTGTCAGCATATGCAGACCCCGTTGTGTGTATGGTCCAAATAAGTCGACATTTATTCGCGTTTTTATTATATGATTTGCCTTCTGCCCAATTTTCCATATTTTCCAGTCTTTGTAGTGAACCAGTAAGTTATAAATATTTTTATTTAAGGAAAGATACAACAAAAATGCAATTTTACTTATGCCTTTATTTACTTGCATAGCCTTAACAGGTTACAAAGGTTAAAGGCGATGCCCAAAACTGTTTGGCAATGTTGCTCTAAATGCTTGCAATACATGCATATACTACACCCACACACACACATATCCATGTTCATATTAGTATTTAGCGATTACCATGCATTGTGCACTCGAAGTGCATGAAATATGAGTCGTTTATATACACTACATGCCACTCGCTTGAACTTAAGAATTTATCTTATGAAGTAATATGGATATTACAATAAATAATTGTTCATGAGAGTAAGCAAATTTTGACTGCAAGCAAATAGTTACACGCTTTGGCGGTATGACTCAAAGGCAGTTGAACCGTGTAACAGAAATTGTCAGAAAATAAAATAAAAGCAAAAGAAAGCCCACAGAACAATGGGTAACAAAGAAAACAACGTTTGGACAGAAAACGACCTATGTAGAGTGAAGAAAATATAGCAGTCCTAGCTAAGAGTGTACTCGAAGACAGTGGAGAGTCGATTCGGTGGCGCTGACAGCAACTCGGATTGACGTATGGAACAATTTTGCGCATGTTACATAAGCCGCTAGAGCTTTCCAAGCGATATCGCTTCGCTCTATGGGCTCTTAAAAAGTTCCAATGGGTATGTAAACAAGCAAAATTTGGGACGAAGAGAAACCTGAAGAGATTCAAGAGAAACCTACGACTTAGTGTGGTTTGTGCACTGGTGGAATCATCGATCCATATTTCTTCAAAAATTATGGCGGTGAGAACGTAATCGTCAATGGCGGCTGTTCTCGCGCCATGATAACCGACTATTGATCTCGGTGATATTTAGTTTCAACAAGACGATGCCATTTCTCACACATCGCATTCATCAATAGATTTAATGAAAGAACGCTTAGGTGAGCAGATAATTTCACACTTTGGGCCGGTCGATTGACCACCAATATCGTCTGATATCACACCGTTAATCAAGCCTTCGTAGCCGCGGCCAACATTTGAAAGAGATAATCTTCCAAATAATAAATGCCAAAGAATATTCTTTC
The DNA here is from genome assembly GCF_016617805.1 of Bactrocera tryoni. Lineage (NCBI taxonomy): Eukaryota > Metazoa > Arthropoda > Insecta > Diptera > Tephritidae > Bactrocera > Bactrocera tryoni. Next base: position 34,228,391 of record NC_052502.1, on the reverse strand, counting down.
GAATTATAATAAAAATTCCTAGTTAATTTGAAGTTTCTGTGTTCTTTAAAAAAGTAGGGGACCACGAAATGGATCACGAATTCGAAAATTCTTCGAAAACATGTTATAAGTTGATAAAATGTTGCGAATAAGGAATAACAAAGATACGAGAACCGGCTAACTTGTTAAGAACCATCTGATCAAATATGACCCGGACTGGTCGACCAACAATTTGTTCTTAGATTGGTACAATCTCTCTTATGTTCGTGCCAAGTTATATATCAATTAGCGTGCGTTTGGCAGCTGTCCATTTGAACAACGAGCTTGCTTGCATTTTTGTGCTTCCAAAGAAATCAAGGCAACAGAATTGTTGAACATGTTGCAAAGTGATTTAGGCAAAGCAATCAGGGAAGGTCGTGAGTCATCCAAAACTTGCCTCATGTGAGTCTTCCAACAGCCTCTTTTAATAACGACAACAATGAAAAAGTTAACATCGCTTGAATTGATGCTTGAAAATCATCATGTTGGCAACAGAAAGAAAACATAGGACACAACAAATGTTGGTTAATGTCTTGGGTACGAAGTGTGCCAATGCTAAACATGCACCGAAAGACCTTAATTTTGCAAAAAAGAGATGTTGTGATGCTACACTTATCAAACGCATTATTACTGGTAACGAGGCAATAGAGGACGACTAACTTAAGGGATAAGAAATTATAAACTTAAAAACAAGTCATAACGAGAAATCTGTTTAAAAGCTTCGAAATATTTCGAAAAACTGAACTGAACTTCAATATTTTCAAAACAAATTTTGTTTTTTTTTAACTTTCCAAAAATTCGACCTTTTCAGGGTGCACCTTAACAATAGGCACATTAAATCAGGATTGCTAAAAAATATAAGCAAAAAATCAGTGGGTTTCGAGTGCACAGTTTTTATTGATTGAGGTAAATAACTACTGCTGGCGCTGAAGCTTCCGGAAAAAAAAAGAAAACTAGTTAATTTATGTTTGAGGCACCAATATTTATTCAAGTAACTGCAATAAGAAATAAAATCGATGATTTATATGAGTTCGTGTTGCAAGATTGACACATAACACCTGCTCCATCTACGCCAGTTCTATTGCGCGCAACTTCACACGTGGAAAGGTCAAGGGAAATTATTTTTACAACCTTTACGACACACAACGCCCAAAACAGTAACGGAATAGTAGCAAACAAAGGGAACGCTAGCAAATACAGAAAAAACGAATTTGCTACATTGTGGCAAGATCATTAAAACAAGTGAAAATTTCAGCGCTAACAAGAGCGCAGCTGCCACAATTAAGATAAAGCAGTGAGCTAATGGCTTTCAGTGTGTGAAAAGCCGACAACATCTATTTTTTAAGTACCTCAGTACAATTTTATTACTTTTTTAGCGGGTCCATGTCGAGCTTGGCATACAATAGTTGCATAAATTAATTTCATTTCTTTTCATTTCACTTTCAACGCAAAACAATGCAACAAAGCTCCGCGCTAAGCATAAGATCCCAAGCTCTGGTGGCTAAGCTGAATATTTTTTTTAGCCCTGCCAGCACCTATTTGCTTGTTTATGGTATTATTGTGGGAATGCGGGAGCGAGAAAAGGTTGCTTCGGTTGGTGCGAGGGTGTACAGTGGCAATAACTGTCAGCAACTGTCTGCCACAACTTTTAACTGTGGCGCTGTGGCGCCTCACCGCCAATCATTTCCATGCTTTCTTTCTGCGAGCGTAGCATTCATATTTTCCAGCAGCATAGATCCATTCATTAGCCGCCCATCAATCATGTGATTATATTCTCATGCACACTTTTTATTAAGAGCGAATTCTCTTGTAAAATATTTTTCGCCCACTCATTTCATATTCAATGGCAATTATTGTTGAAGAAAAACTATTTCTGTTTCGAACACAAAAACCGCAGATCACAGGCGCATGCAACCTCTGCAACACTCATTACAATCATAGACAGCAAAATGCACTCTGGTGCTTGAGAAAGTGCGCCACCGTAAAGCCATCGTGGTTGACAATGAAGCGAAGGCAGTGCCAGGCGAGAGATGCACAAAGTTCACACGAAGCACACCGCACATATTTGCATAGAAGTGCATGTAGTTATTACTTGGATGCTTTTGCTTTGCATTTTCTTCGAATTGCTCTCGATTTTTATGGCGACAACGCAGCCCACAAATGACATATGAGAGCAGTGAAAACCGCGAAGTCAACTGGGCGTTCGTTTCAGCGAAAAAGAAGGTCACACACTAGTGAACTTATTTACTCGCATGCAAGCTCACTCACTACACACTCACTTACAGCATATGTATGTGGTAGAAAATGCATACAAAATTGCTAATAAATCTCTATATATATGTATGTGTGTGTAGATCTCATTATTGTTCAAACAATGCATAATTTTTGCACAGATTTCTCAGGTATGCAAATATAAATAAGAAAATAAATTCATTTTATTTACAACTTGGAAATGGGAATGACAGAAACTCGACCAAATGTCGCCTTTTTGAAAATAAGGTGTGTGAGGGAGGTGTAGCGGTACAAGATCTAGAGTCGATCACTGATATTCTTTTTGTTGTTATACCATTTCATTCTTCTCACAAACGAAAAAATGGTTAGTGATCCAGAACAGACTCTAAGATTTCAGCCAATACCCCAGTTCACCCTTGAATAGCTGCAACTAGCAGAAAGAAAGCTCAAGGTCAACAATTCATCCGGCCCGGATGGGATCCCAGCAGAAATCGTGAAAATAATCATTGCTGAGCAATCAGCAGTACTATTGAAAATGTACAACGCCTATCTCGAAGCCGGAATATTCCTTGATGCCTGGAAAAAGCAACGGTTGGTACTAATCAGTAAGGGAAAACTTACTATGCTTGACACAGCTCTATGACAGGCTACTTAAACCCAGACTCGAATGGGCTACCAAAGAAGCTGAAGGACTTTCCCTAGACAACCCAACTTTAGACACGGCAGATCAACTCTAGGAACTATAAAATGCGTCATTGAAAGTGTAAAAGCCGCACAAAAGAATAGTGTTGCTGGCGACTTTAAACGTTCGAAACGCGTCAACAGCGCTATATGATAAATGATATGATCGACGCTCTCGAAAAAAGCTTTAAAATCTTCGACTACCTCGGAGCTGTGGTGCGGGGAGCTACCTTAGTAATAGAAAACTGCCGTACCAAACTAGAATGGGATCACGACAAATAGTGATCACGTCAGAAGCAGCACAAGGATCCATTCCAGGCCCAGACTTGTGGAACATCACCAATGAAACTCGAAATTCCAGACGAATCGTACTTAATTAGCTACGCGGACGACATTGTAGCAGTAATTACAGAAAATGACAGAAGAAAGGCGAAAAAAGCTTTATCAGGTCATGCAAGCATGGCTCGGCACACAACCTCCAATAGCCTCAATAAGCACATACTCCTCGAAATACAAGTAAGTATGCAAACGACTACGGATATATTTAGGACACAAAAAGCGCAATAGAACAAATAAAGATAAAATACAGTAACAACATGGCAATAAAGATGGAAGAATGAGAGTCCGCAGATGGACGGCCAGACTAATAAAAGATCTAAACTTATGGACAAGCCGTAAATTTGGAGAAGTCGATTTTTACACAACGCAGCGGTCACGGATACTTCAAAAAGTACCTCCACAGAATGGGAAAAGTCGGAGAACGGTCATGCCTGTACAACGACGCGGCAGAAGACGACGCTGAACACACATTCTTTGAATCTGTGCGATGGCAACGAGAACGCAACGCCGTAGAAGACCTGGTTAGCCCAATAAATGCGGACAATTTAATAAGCGTCAACATATATGATCATCATCCTCTGACTACCATTTTCTTCGGTCGATGCAGAACGGCCTCACTCTAAAAAATGGAAAAAACTTTGAACAGCGAATATTATATGCCTTAGAAAATAATTTATACCAAATTTCGTAAATATATCTTGTCAAATGCAAAAGTTTTCCATACCAGCATTTGATTCCGATCATTCAGTTTGAATGGCAGCTATATGCTATAGTAAGCGAATCTGAATTTCTGCAGATATTACATTATTTTAACAAACAATAACTCACACCAAATTTCGTGAAGATACGTTAAGATTACATTGTTGCCTTAGAAAATAATCTATACCAAATTTGGTGAAGATACATTTGCAAATGTGAAATTTTTCCATACAAGAACTTGATTCCGATCGTTCAGTTTATATGGCAGCTATATGTTATAGTGGTCCGATATCGGCCGTTCCGACAAATGAGCAGCTCTTGAAGAGAAAATGACGTTTGCAAAAACTGAGAGACTAGTTCGTATATATACAGACAGACGGACAGACGGGCATGGCTAAATCGACTCAGCTCAACATACTGATCATTTGTATATGTATATACTTTATAGGGTCTCCGACGCTTCCTTCTGGGTGTTACAAACTTCGTGTTCAGGGTATAAAAAGAATACTAACCTTAAATAAATGTGGCTACTATTACTATGTCTCCACGACTGAGGCCTATTTTGAAGACAAATTGTACCACAATAGTGATATTAAATTTAATATCTTCAGCCAAAATATATATTTTTGATAAAACATTATTTTTCTTCAAAACGATACGAACTTTTTGGTCTAAGTCGATTTGAGTATAGAATTTGCCTGTTCCGAAAATCTCATATCGGAAGTGAAATGCCGTTCTTCTCTAACGAGGGATATATGGACGGTAGAAGGTTGTTGCCAAGGGCTTATCATTACCTTGAGCTTTACTTGAGCTTTCCACACCACTATAGTATTTTTTAAGCAGAAGTGGCTGCAGTTAAGCTAGCGGTAGAAGTACTGAAGCACGGAAGTGCAGTTTCATTCAGAGAAATGTGCATTAAATCCGCCAGTAGATCAGCTATACTGCCCTTACGGTCGCACGGTCACTCAAGGATAATGAAGGAGTATCTGACTCCACAAGCATTAGCTTCAAGTTACTTAGATAGCAGAATGATTCGGATGCCTGGTCATAATAGCTCAAACTGGAAAGCTGATGAGCTCGCAAAAAAAGAAAGACATTTTAGTACTGGCTCTGAGGACTTTCGTGCGCTCAGCAAGCATTGGTTAACAACGAACATTTGTCCGACAGTGATATTTTTCTGGTTCAAAGTGGAACGGAAGAAGTCTATTGAATTACTTGCTCTTAGCATTTCACCGCAATGATAAAAGTTCTCACTGTACACTGTCTTATTGGGTCTCACACGGTACATCTTACACTATCCAATTTTGGTTAGATTAAGGCTGAAGGGGGGCTGCTCAAAAGGGGAGTGCTATCCCCACTATATGGAGTCTTGTCGTGGACGACCTACTAGTATTGCTAACTGACGATGAGGTTTAAACCTGGCAAAAGGGTAGTGTAGTGGGGTTGAGTTGAACATCAACACCTCTAAGGCGACCATCGTTCCGTTCCCGGCCTCAGGAACCTTACAGTTGGGTGCAGAGAGGTAGAGATTACCAACATGATCAAATATCTTGGTCTCACGCTGGATTCCACACTGCGATGGAAGCAGCATGTTGACCTGACCTTGGTCAAGGCCACTAAAACACTAATGGTTTGCAATCGGCTAGCTGGAAAATTCTGAAGCTGCAAGACAAGGATCGTTAGGTGATTGTACACCATGATCGTGCGATCGATAATCACGTAAGGGTGGTGGCCTGGGTTTCAAAAGCTTGATAGTCTTCGGTAGGGCTCCAACTATCGAAGCTGTAATGACTTGCATATATCTACATATCCGGTGCAATGTGCACTTGTCCGACCGCAGCACTTAAAGTCATGCTTGAGCTCACACCGTGATCGGTCAGGTAGTCAAGCACACACTTCTACAAATGACAGCAGAAGGGTGTGGCAGAGGTAAGGTAATCTCGTTCCAGCGGATGAAATAGTTAAGTGGTAATATATCATTGGCCCTTCCTTCAAGAGCCAGCATTACTAAAAGGGTTAACTTCACCAAAAAGTTCAAGGTTACCGTTGGCAGCAAGGCCAAATGGAATGATTCCACTCTCGAACTACTGTTTAGGGATAGTACGATCAAGTGGTACATTAATACTAGGAATAAACACAGACTACTGGTAGCATTTTACACTGCCCACTGCAAGCTGAAGAAGCATTTACACAACATGATCCTAGCTTCTTGCGTAAATTTCCGGCTCTGCGGCAGGGAGCCTGAAACACCAGAACACCTGCTAGTTGACTGCACAACAGTCTGCAGACCCAGGCTTAAGGCTCTTGGATCCATGTTTTTAAATAGGGATTACATAGCCCCAATAATACCTAGCACTTCTACGAACCAAGCACAGTGGCTGCAATTGTTGTTAGCCGCCTAAATTTGTTTTTTACAGCCCCAAGACACTACAATTACAACGAACCGAAGACTTCAGAATAAATAAAATCATACGATTGGCAGAACATCTTAATTAAAAACGATATCACATCAATATCATTAGGTTCTTGTAACGTGCCTGTAGTACTCAGAAGTCATGGAATCTCAAAGTGTGTCAATTTTTAAAATCAAAATTCATAAAAATTCTAACAAAATAATGAAAAATAAAATTCGACTTACCAACACAGTTGAAATTAGGATGCCAGTTCACTCAAACTTTTTTCTGTGCCTTATTTCTGAACCTTTTCTTCTTTCTTTTATGCATTATTTCCTTTCTTTTTACACACAAACACACACTATTTCGACTGACCACATAGCCAGTGGCAACGGGCAGTGCATACATAACTGCAATTTTAGCCATACACAACCACACATTATTTTTTTTCTTTTCCTTACAGGCAAAACCGATATTTACACAATTTTGAAGGCTAGAAAGAAAAGAAAAAAAAACAAAAATTTATAAATAATAACTCAAAAAGTAAAAAATTTTGAAAGGAAAGATAATTTAGTAAATAGTAATTTAGGAAATAATAATTTAACAAATAATTTTGTAAAAAAATAATAAAATTATATAATTAAAAGTTGTTTAATTTTGTATAGTTAGTATTTAATATAGCATAAATTGCTTGAAATATTCAAAAAAAAATTTTTTTCAAAATAAAATAATATATAATATAAAATAAATACATTTCTTTGTCAAATATTAATAGCTCAAAATTTCCAAAAAAAATTTCATTTAAAACCCTATTCAGCACTATCTTTTTGCTCAGCGGACCCCAATTGGTTTTATAAAAAAAAAACAATATTGCCTTTAAAAGCTCCACTTCCCACTACGAGGTAAAAGTAATATTAATTAAAACAAAAAAATTCCATACATTTTTCTTTTAAATATTTTTATGTATTTTTTTCCATATTTTTACTTCATTTATTTTCATTCATTCATTTATTATATGTAATACTTTTATCTTTTTTCATTTGCATATTTTCATAATTTTAATTATTTTTGTTTTTTTTTCTTCATTTATTTAGCATATTTACTCTATTACTCCAAACACATTTTGGTATTTCAAGTAATGTATGTTGTTGTTGCTATGTGTGTGTGTTATTTTTTTTTTTTGCCTTTAAATTTACTTCGTACGCCAAGCTCTCCCGCCACAAAACGCCTCTCTCAGCCGCTCATCCAACATACATGTACATATGTACTCACATTGCTAGCAGAAAATTTTCAATATTTTTTTCGTTTTTTTGCTTTTTCAATTTAAATTTAATTTTAATTATTAACTTTTCTATGCATAATTTGAAATACACTGTTGTTCTTGTCCAGATCGTTACAACTGCGAAAATCACTTAATTTTGTTTTTTAATATATTTAATATAGATTACTTTAGTTCTTAATAAATTGTACGTATGCATATGTGTGTGTGTTGTGAGTGTACAGGTGTGAATGTGTGTGTGGTTTTTTAGTATTTTTTTTTGTTAAATCATTACTGCAGTATTTTTTGCTGTGTTTGGTGGCATTTGTTTTTGTTGTTTCTTATTTTTATGGTAAGCCATTTGTCTTGCTGGCACTGCTGAGCTGCCATTTTTGCTACAATTCAGTTAAACTTTTTTAATCCTTTACTATTGTAGTTACTACTATTTTTTGTTTGTTGCCTGTAAGTAAGTCTATGTTTCGTCTTTTTTGATATATTTAACAATCAAGAAGTCTTCCATAACTAGAATTTTTATTTTTTGGATTTGAATTTCATAATTCTGTTTTTATTTTTTATTATTGCACTAGTGTTTTTCCTTTCAATATGCAATTATTTACTGCGCTAACACTGTTGTTGTTGTTGTTACAATATTAAACTTTAATTTTAATTGTTTTTTTTTTGTTTTGTTAATCTGAGAGAGGAAGAGAAAAGTTCGATATATACTATGTATGTATGTATGTTAGCATGTAACTATTTGCTGTTGCCTACGGTTTTTGTTGTTGCATTCTTCGCTTAGTTTTAGTTTTTTATGAGCGTGTGTATGTATGTTTTTTTCTGTTTTATAATTTTTATTTTTTTTTATTTTGCTGGAAACTCGGATTTTTTGCCAACATGTCATTTTTATATTTTCGTTTTATTTATTTGTTTTTGTTTGTTTGCAAAGTTATTAGCCGCCTATTAGAAAACATCTACAAATTGTTAAAATTAATTTATTTCTCTGTTGTTATACTTTTTCACATTTATTTTCATTGTAAGTATGCGTAAATTACTTGCAGTTTGGCTTTTTCTTGATTGAGTGGTTCAATGGATTCGCAAAATTCTTTTCATTTAATATTTAATTTAAAAATTACACAAGTGTCTATTTTTATTTTTTTGTCAGTTATTTTACTTAGTTTTACACTTCATTGTTCTATGTTGATTTATTTTTGCTTTTGCTTTGTTAATTTACTGGATTTGCTTTGGAAGTTCTTTCTTTTTTAAATATGTATATTACAAAATACTTAAAGTTTTAGTTTTCACTTCTTTTTTGTTGTTACCATTTATTATTGATGAATGAAATCTTCAAAAGTATTTATTTAGTTTTTTGTGTTATGTGATTTGTATGTTTGTTGACCATTTTATGTGTCTGTCTGTTGATTTGCTAGTGTTTTTCATCACGCTTTAATTACATATGAACAATTTACAGTATGGCCTTATGAAAAAATAATTTATTCGTTGTAATTACTTTTGGTATATGTACTATCATATGCGAAAGTTTTCGTTTTCCAAATTTTCGAAAAGTGGACGATGTTGATTTTAATGATGATGTGAAATACTAAAATTGAAAATTACAACAAAGTTGGAAAAGCAGGAAGAAAAATAAAAATAAAATAAAACAAAATTAAAAATATAATAAAAAAATATAAAAATAAAAAATAACAATAAAAAAATTATAATAAAATATGAAAAATAAAATATACAAAAATTTAAAAAATTTAAAAATATAATAAAAAATATAAAAAATAGCTCTTCCGATCTTATATAAAATTTATAAAATATCAAAATAACAAAAACAATTAATAAAAAATCATATAAAATAAAATAAACACTAACTGAAAGAAATAAATACAACCTAAAGTAAAACGAAACAACAAAACTTAAAATTATGAAATAAAAAACTAGCATCATACAAAAAAATTAATATATGTAAAAATATATTAAAAGATATATAAAAAACTTATATAAAAAAAATATTATATGTAAATAATATTAATAAATTAAGGAAATATTATAAAAAAATTAACAGTCCAAAATTAATTTCCAAAAATTAAAAAAAATATATAAAAGCGAAAAAATAGACAAATAATTAAAATTAAAAACAAGTTAAAATTGGAAAAAAAATTAAAAGATAATAAAAAAAATTAAAAAAAAAAATAAAAAAAAATTAAATAAAAAAAATTAAAATAAATAAAAAAATTAAAAAAAATTTAAAAAAATTAAAACAAAAAAAAAATTTAAAAAAAGATTACAAATTAAAAAGTCTATAAAAAATTTTTAAAAGTAAAACAAAAATTAAAAAATTAAAAATTAAAAAAAATATTAAAAAGTATAAAATATATAAAAAATACTAAAAAAAGTTAAAAAATAAAATTCTATATAAAAAATAAAGGAAAAAATAATAATAACAAAAATAAGAAAAAACGTTAACTTCGGCTGCTGCGCATGTCTTAACGCATAAAGGAGTCCGTATCCTAGTTTTGATCGATCAGTTTTTATGGCAGCTATATACTATAGTGGTCCGATCTGTACAATTTTTTTTTCTTTTAGATTGCAGCATTGTCTTGGAAACCCATGCCAAATTTCGTGAATACGTCGTCAAATAAAAAAAGTTATCCATACAAAAACTTGATTTTGATCGGTCGCTTTGCATTGCAGCTTTGTACATATGTATGTATAAGCTTTAGTGGTCCGATGTGAACATGAGATTATAGCATTGCATTATCGGACGCCCAACTTGGTAAAGATACTTGTTCAAATTGAAAATTTTTCCATGCAAGAACTTAATTTTGGTCGTTCAGTTTTTATATCAGCAATATACCATAGAGACCGCAAATTGGTGATTCCGAAGAATGAGTTGCTCCTTACGGAGAAAAAGACATGTACAATGTTTCAGAGCGATATTTCAAAACTTGAGGGACTAGTTTTTAGTATTTACAGATAGACAGACGCATCCGGCTTAAACGACTCAGCTCCTCGCCATAATATATACTGTTTAGGGTATAATAATAACAAATATTGAAGAAAATACTGAAAAAAAAATACAGCGCTGCAACTAAAAAATTAAAAATAAAAATGTTGTAAAAATATGCTGTAACAGGAATGAAAAAATAAGCACTTAAAATTTTAAATAAGAACAGAAAATAAATTTTGAATAGAAGAGAACAGTACTCAAACATTTTTTTCTGCCTCTGCTAAAACGACAATTGTTTTCGAATTATTTTATTTTCATTTTTTGTTTGTAGTTTTAATATTGGCAACCTCACAACTGGGCAACAGAAATAATATAAATGCATTGAGCAATGCAATTTATTCTGCTGCCGCTAGTCATTGCCTGTTTCTGTTTAAATTTGCTGGATTCTGTTTCTGTTTTGAATTCTGTTATGCAGCACAATTCTCATCAGATTCATATGAAATTTAAAAAAATAACTAGATAAGAAAAATGTGTTTACAAACAAATAAAATAAGTTTTGAAACAAAAATATACATACCTCTGCAAACAAAATCAACAAATAAATTATTTGCAAATAACACAAACTGAAAACAGAACGAAGCAATTTTTGTACAAAAAATATAATCGAAGACAACTATGAAAATAATTTAACATACTTTTAGGCGTTGAATATTTCAATACGACGTTGGTTTTAAACATAAATTTTACTTTTTCGGCAACTCTGTAGCGGAAGCAAACAAACGAACGCACAAATAAACGGAGTGACACAGGTAGAAAATATTTAAAAATTTTTAGGCATTTTTTATTTAAAATAAAAAAAATAAACGCTTTCATTTATTCAATGTTGTTGTTGCTGCTTTTATGTATGTTTGTAATTTTTATTACTGTTTTCTTGCGGTTAAATGTTTTATAATTTCGCAGTAGTTAAAATTTATTGTTTGCCTTTTTCTGCTTCTCCTCTTTGTAAGATAATTTGCATTTTGCTCGTTTTGTTGCTAATTTTTTAAACGTTACTGTACTAAAATGTAGTTTCAAAAGGACCTTCAACGTTTCAGGCATGCATATACATATGTGTATATGTAAATATTTATATATATTTACTTTAATTTTTATTTTTTGTTTTCCGGTTTGCTTTGCTTCATTCATACATACACATTACTTTCGCAGTTGCCTAAATTGTAAATTTATTGTAACTGTTATTAATTTTAATGTGTATATGTTATAGTTTTTTTTATTAGTTAGCATAAATCCTAAGAATGCTTATGTATTTGACGTGAATGTGTATATATGAACATATATATATGTATATGAATGTATGTGTATGCGTAATGTTGTTTGTAGGTGTGGCTGTGTGTGTGCGCGTATGTTTGTAATTCGGAGTGTGAAGTTTGTTACTGCAATGTTTTGTTGTTTTTGTTTTTTCATCGATTCTATATATATCCATATATTTTAAATTAAATTTACTTGTTTTCATTGTATATACGTAGGTTTATTTTAATTTAATCCGACATGCTATATTTTTTCCATTTAAATATTAATTAATAATAACTATTTTTTAAGTTATAAATTTCAATGTAATAATATTGTTATATTTAATGTTTAATATTTATAATTTTTATTGTAATTAAATTTATTTTATCCAATCCTTTCAATCTGCAACACCACATTCAACTCACTTGATTTAAGAATTAATTAATATAGTATAATAATAATAGTAAAATACTCAACAAAGATTTGATTTCAGTTTTGTTTTCCACATTTGTTATTATTATTTTGTTATTATTATTTTATTTTTATTATTTTTTCAATAACTTTGTATCTGTTGCTCGGAAATTTTTTAATATAAATATTTTTTTTTTTTATTTTTTTTTTGCAACACAAGCGCTTAACTATAACTATTTGTTTTTGTTGGTGTTTATTGTGTTGTTTCGTATGAGAAATGCAAATTTAGTAAGAAGGATATGAAGAAGTGGCGAAATTTTGATTCAAAATAAAGTAAATATAGTCATAATATAAAAAATTTGGAAACAAAATTAATTTAAGCAGTAATTATTAAATATAATGAAAATTATAATGAGAAATTCAATAATTATTCAACACAATCATCAAAAAACTCTTTTTTTTAATTTAACTTTCAAATAAAATTAATAAAAGCATAAAAAATTACTCAAAAATTTTTAATTTAAATTTAATATAAATAGATTATAAAATGTCGATTTAGATTTAATGGATCTAAAAACTGTTTTTCTTAATTTTTGCAGAAATATGAGAAAATATTCTAAAAATTACTAAAAAAAAAAAAATATAAAAAAAGTATAAAACAAAATATATAAATTAAAAACTAAAAAAAATATTAAAATTATAAAAATATATATAAAAAATAACAAACATAAAATTTAATGAAAAAAATATTAAAATTTTCCGAAAAATATTAAACATAAAAAAATAAAAAAATATGAAAAATAAATTAAAATATTAGAAAAATACTAAAAAATTTTATAAATAAAAATATAATAAATATTATAAAAAATTTCTTAATAAAAATGATAATAACTATAAAATAAATATTAATAAAAATAAAAATTTAAACTCACAAATCGCAATATATGTACATATTTAAATGAAACCTTGTCAAGTTAACTCCTAAATATGCGCAATCTCAACAACAACAACAACGCAAATGACATCAACAAAAACCACCACCAACTTAACCATTTAAGGAAACGAATATATCAGTCAAAAGCAAATAAATAATTCAAAGCAACATGTTGTCAAGCTAAGAATTCGCTAATACAAATACATATACATATGTACATATATACATATACAAAGCGCCTTGTTCGTTAAGCTCTCCAAACGACAGGAGGCCAGAAGTACATGTTGGACGCATTTGCGCCTCACGAAACACAATGCGAGCTAATACTATGCAACAACAACAAAGCACAAAAAATAAAAGAAGTCCTACACGAAACCGGTTTTTTTTACATTAAAAAAGAGAAATTGCGCATCGCCATTAACTGGTTTTGTTTTACACAATATTTGCCTTTTGGCGTCGAAAGAAAATCGCGAAATCGAAAAAGAAAATAATTGTATGGAAAGAACAACAAATAATACATGCAAACTAAAGACGTTAGCACTAGCACGCACTGCTTACCCGGCACGGCACGCGGTGTAGCGCTTTAGCAATGCTCAACCCTGAAATAACCTCAAATAACGAATATTGCCTCTTTCTTTTGTCACTCTGGACGCTTACGCTAGTGCATAGATTTATAACAATTGCACGTACCTACAAAGGTAACTATGCGTTCGATTTATGCTTTGGCGTCTTAACATGTTGTTAATGTTGCTGTTGTTGTAGTGGTTATTGTTCACAGTGTTGGTACGACGCTTGCATGTTTTTACGTTTTTTTTGTGGATTTTTTTCGCTTTTAATTACACATACATATAATTTTATGTTATTACAGATTTTATTTTTATTTTTGTTTTTTGTTTCTTCTGCTATACGCTTCTTTATTACATACATACTTGCATACTTATATATTTTTTCACGTCCTGTTTGTTTTGTGGTTGTTTTGCATTGCTTTATTCACTTGTTTATTGTAATAAACTATTTTTAGTGGTAATAATATTAATAATAATAACTAAAACTATAAATATTCTTGTTGTTTGTTTTACTTTAAATAATAGTTTAGGTTTAGGTTTTGTTTTTGATTTTTGTTTTCAAAATTTCCATCGTTTTTATCAATATTTTGCTTTATTATTATAGATGTATTTTTCATTTTTTCACTTACGCATTCCTTTCATTAATTATGTGTTTCTTCCATAGCATAAACATTTTTATTATTTTTGTGTATTTTATGCTGTTCTCTATTCATCAATAGTTAATTGTTAATAATTAATTAATAATAATAATAATATAATATAATAATAATAATAATAAAATGTGGCTTGCGGCTGGCTCAGCTCACCCGCTGAGCACCGCGCATACCCAACCACACCCCCGCACTGGCTATATTAGCCATCATATTTATCATATCTAGAGCATTCGTTTTTCTTGCGCTTCGCAACGCTTTCACAAATTCTACATTTTAACTTATAATTAGTTGCATTTCTGTTCTCACTTATGCGATATTTGCAGTTATCGCTTTATACTTTTATGTTTTTTTCTTTTTGTTTTTTTTTTCGCCGCTTTCTCACTTTCTTTCCTATATGTCTATATATATATATATATATATATCTCATTACAATCATCTTATGCTTATGTAGATTTCTATATATTTATATTTATATATATATATATATATATATGTATAATGTATAATGTAGTATGTGTGAGTTAATGCTAATTAGAAATAATCCTAAGTTTGCGTGCGCGATTACGTGTTGGTTTTCCTAAATGTTCTTGTTGTTAATATTATTTTCTTGCTGCTGCTGACGCGTTTTATTGTTTTTGTATTTTATGCTTATGTTTTTGTTTTTGTGTCTATTTTAATTTTGAATTCTGTTTTCTTCATCATTTCTCTCTGAACGTATTCGCACCGTTTCTCAACAATATACAATTTTTTTTTTTGGAACTCATGCATTCCATAGCTTAACCTAGGCATTACCGCAAATGCTACTGATATCTTCTGCTATACGTTTGTTATACTTGAATTTCTATGATTTGATTCCAACGCTTCGCTTGCTTCGTGCACTTTTTTTAAATTTATTATCGAATTTTAGTGCACATTATTTAGTCTGGCATCTATTGCGTGCTCACAGCGACGTAGTGTGTCGTAATCGCGTTTATGTAACATAACTAAGAACAAAATGAAATCATTTTCTAACTTTTCGATATTCGAAAATTGTCAAAATTTGTAATGAAATAATGAAATTCGTGGAAAAAACCAACGCCTATTGTTACATACAAATTAATACCGATTCGCGTGTACAACACACCACCGCAACACCGCGCGAAAGCTCAACTGTTTAATCATTTAGTTAATATTACTGTACAATGTTTTGCAACTTATTTGTAAGAAAAAAAGGAAACTTAATAAGCTATTTTAAAACAAAAATGCAAACCGTTTGGCATTTCAAAGGCATTTCAAGGCTTTTATATAACGATTTCTATATATAAAATAGCACAACAAAATGAAAATTTAACGCAAGTAAACATGCATTTTTCCCGATAGCATTCAAACGACTATTTGACGAATGTTTTTAGTAAAAACTTTTTATCGATCGTGTTTTTTTTTACTCTAACCATCTTGAAGCCAACGTCACATATATTTTTCATACGCCGACTGCTGCAAACGTGCATATTTTTTGAAATTTTCTTACACAATAAACAAATTTAGCAACGCTAAATGCAGTAAGCGCACAGTTTGAAGTGAAAAAATTATATATGTATTAAAAATGTTCATGCATTCAGCAATTTGAGACTCTCAACTATCCATTTACCGTTTTTAGCGTCGCAAACACAAGCGTATGTCAAGCGTGCCGCACTGCTGATCTAACATTTGCTGCACTATCATTTGCATTTGACAAAATTCAAGTATATTATCACATTTTCTTGGTTTTTTTTTATAATAATTTTGATACTTATGCTTTTACGAAAGTCACCGAGTCAAGCATTTGAATATATATGTATTTACTAATAATCACTTACAGCCAGCAACACTTATCGCGCACAACTCTTGCCGCCATCGAGCATCATGATTTTTTCTTGGTTTTTATTGTTTGCTTGTTGTTTTTTACAAGTCTTGTTTGCGGCAGTGTTGATGCTGATGATGATGTCTGTTGGGCGACGTTGTTGCTTTCAGTTGACGATTAATTGCGCTAATGCTGCTGTTACAGCGACCGCTGCTATGCTGTGCCATAGTTCGTTCTCTGCCAGCTGCGACACATTGTCGTCGTCGCTTGATATGACGCTGCGGCTGTGTGGCGATGTTGTTGGTGGTGGTGATGCTATTGTTATAATGCTCTGGACCAATTGTTGCTGATGTGTTATTTACTGCGTTTTTTCTATGCGTGTAGACGCAAATTTGCGTATTCTCCAAGACTGTTGGCTCCATGGACGCGATTGGCTCGCCAGACGTTAACATTTTAATGCTATTATTACTTTGATTGCAATTGCTATTGTTGTATGTAGTGTTGTGATGGTGATTATTTTGGTTGTTATTGTAGTTGTTGTTGTTGTTGGTATTGTTCTTATTACTGCTGTTGTTGCAATTAAAATGATATTTACGACTTTTGCTGCTACAATAAATGTTGCTGTTGTTGTGGTTACTACTGCTATTGTTGTTGTTGTTGCTGCTGTTATTATTATTATTGTTTTTGTTATTATTATTATTACTCGCGATCAGCATCAGCAATTAGGAATTTGAGTTGCGTTTGGTCTGCAGCTAGGATGAGCTCGACTGATTCAAATTACCGAACATACCCGCCGAAAAGGATGTTTGCCCAGCAGAATTCGCTTGTGAAGTGGTCGACTGCTGCTGCTGCTGTTGTTGTTGCTGTTGCTGCTGTTGTTGTTGCTGCTGCTGCTGTTGCGTTAACTGCGATTGACCACGCCCATGCTTGGGAATTGGCGGCTGTATATATTCATGTCGCGCCAATGCAAACACATCCATGCGATCCTCTTTGCGATAGGCCAAACAACCGCGTATGAAACTCTTTCGAAAGAAAACAAACAACAATAAATCACAATTCTAAAAATATAATAATGCAGTATGCGCTTGTTAACGCCAACTTACCTTTGCTTCATTGGAGACAGTTGGTTTATTAGAGAATTGTACCTCTGTGGCTTTGAGAATTGTGTTCTCCTCAAGGATGGTGGCCTGCGACTGATTGTGTCCAAAAGGCTTTTTGCCATAGAGGCATTGGTAGAAAATAACACCAACACTCCAAACATCGACTTTCGATGAGATTTTCGGGGGATTCTTACCAACAACAAAACATTCGGGCGGTAAATACCTGTATAGAAGGCAACATTTTTGAACAATTAGTATTGAGTTACTACTTTTTTTAATTTAAGGAGTTAGAGGTAGTCAGAATTTCGAAAATATGTTATTTTTTTAATTTTCTTAAATTTTAATATCTAAGAATTAATCGCTCGAAAACTGCTTGGAAGATTTCAATGAAATTTAAAAACTTTTTAAAAATTAAAAACAAGTGCTTAATTAAAAAGGGATTTTTTCGATCTTCTTTTTTAACTATTTTTTTGATTTAATTTTTTTTTTTCAATTTTCCAATTTCCTTTAATTTGTATTTTTTATTCCGATTATTTTTAATTTCAATTTTTTATTTATTAGATTTTCTTGTAATAAACCATTTTTTTCGATTGATTTTAGATGAATATCCAACGGTTGTACCTGACTAAACTGAAACAGCTGTTACTTTTAAAATTATTATTATCTGTCAAGTCAAATTGACACCTTGCTATGTATTGTTTACTGGCAAAAACAAAATTATTGAAAATTGTAATTTTTTTGTCTCTGACTACACCTAACCCCTTAATATCATTTAATTTTTCATTCAAATTTACGTTCAATTACTTATTTATAATTTATATATATAATAGAACATATCACCTTAAAGCATCAATATTTAAGAAAAGTGTGCACAGTTGTTAAGCGAAAATTTAGTTTACTTCTCCCTGCCGAAATTGTCTACAACTATGTCGAATCACTTCACAAACTAATCTGTGTGTGTGTGTCTGTTGCCCCACACATACTCACCAATAGGTTCCCGCGCCTTGGGATGTCAAATCCATGCCATGGTCTGGATTGTAATTTTCATCATCCATCACTTTAGACAAACCAAAATCGGTGATCTTAATCTCACCACACACATTGCCCTCAGTTAATAGAATGTTGCCTGGTTTCAGGTCATAATGTATAACTGGTGGTTTAATCTCATTCAAATATTTCAAAGCCGAAACAACCTAAAATATTAAAATCTTCAAATTAGCAGAGGAAACTTGTAAAGGTAATCTTCGCATAAACATACCTGCATAATAATCGAACGCGCCTCACGTTCGGGTATAGTTTTATGTTGTTTTAGATAGAAATCTAAATCATGACCATCACAATATTCGAGCACTGTGCAAAACGAATTGGCGTCTATCTCGAACACATCGTACAGTTTGACCACACGTGGATGGTCCAAAGCCTTGTGTATATTATATTCTCGCAAGGCGTGTCTAAAATACAACAAAACATATTTAATAAATAGGTGATTATTTTTATTTTTGTATTCACACTTACTTGATGTAGTTGGCCTTTTTATCTTCCTTCCAATCTTTGTTTAGTTGATGCACTTTACACGCTACATATCGTTGCTCTTTCAAATCAAATGCTTTGTGCACTTCGGAGAAGCCGCCTTTGCCGAGGAGCATAAGCAGCAAATACCGATTATTTAGCACTGGATGGTTGTTGAAGCGAGACTGAAACAAAAAATGTGAAATTTTAAATGAGCATATTTGCCAAAAATTTATAAAACAAAAAAACCAGAAAGAAAATGTTAAGTTTGTTGAAGCATCTTCACAAATAAAAGTAATTTGTTTGTGATCGATCAGTTTATATGACAGATACAAGTTATAGTGATCTGATCTGGACAAATTGTTCAGAGAATCTTCCAAATCTAAGGGACTAATTCGCTTATACTCGGACAGACAGACCGGTAGCCGGACATGGCTGAATACATGGCTTAGCTCGTCACGCTCACGCCTCCGACTTTTCCTTCTGTGTGATCATGATATAAGATAATATAGAATTTCTCGCTTACCTGATCTTCATTCAATATCCGCTTCAATTCGCGTATATGTAGATTACGCTCACGCTCTAACTTCTCCATCTCAAGCTGTAAATCGGCATCTTCTTTCTTGAGCGCATTTTGCCGCAGCTTCAATATCTCATCGTACTCGTAGTATTCTTGCGCTGTGTATGCCCCTGAGACGGGATCGGGTTTAAGGAACGTTGCATCGCCGCCACCGCTGTTGTCACCACGGCCGGTACCACTGCTGCCGCCGCCACCCCTATCGGAGAGACGATCGCCGACACCACTGCTACCGCCCACACCGCTGCCGCCACCATTGTGCAGCAATTGCGTTTGGCCGGCCTGTGTGGAATTGGAACGTGAGAGACCGCGACCACTGCCGCCACCAGCACCACCACCTCCAGCAGTCGAGCCGATACCACTGTCACCACCGCCTGTCAAACGATCACAACCAGCAATGTTAGTCGAATCGTTGGAGTTCGAATTCTGTTGCTGGCTATTGTTACTATTGGCGTTGCGTTTTCGTCCCGATTCCGCAGGCCGCTTTTTCATCAGCTGCTTCTTTTGACGGTCGATTTCTTCGCGCTCGGCTGATATCTCCTCCTGCCGTCGGGTAAGCTCATGAAAAGCATAGCCATCTGTCCAATTTTCCTGGAATGTGGCACCAACGCGCTGCGTCACAAATTGACCAAGACGCAGTCGATTTTGCATGCACTTTTGTCTCGCTTCCTTCTTTTCGATGCTGCTCTTCTCTTTAAGCAATTTCTTTACCACGTCAATGCACTTGGCTATTTGCGACTTGTGCTGGTCGATCAGCTTCTGATGAGCAATTATCTGGCATTTCTGCTCATCGGACAGTCTTGTCATCTCGTCGAGCTTCGACTTGCTCGATTCGATCTCCGAGTCACGCTCTTTGATCTCCAAAAAGGAGAGTTCTGTTTGCGTGCCCTTTGTTATGGTGCTAGCCGGTACCGGTTGCAAAGGCGGTTGCATGCCACCCATTGCGCCCGGCATAATGCCGGCATGCTGCAGTGAATTTAGCTGCACAGCGGCTAGCTGCTGCGAGGTTACGCCACTTGTTAGCGTTTGCTGCGCCGACGTGACTACCGATGTTGCGGGAATATGTTGCTGCGGCGCCGGACCCATAGGAGGAGGGGGTGGTCCACCGACAACACCAGCACCTAAGCCTCCCATGTTGTTGGCCAACACACCGACTATTGCTGACTGAGGAGGAACCATTGCATTGGAAGTTTGCGGTTGTGCCACACGCTGTTGTTTTGCAGCGTTATTCACCGCCACAGAACTATGGTAATGGAATTCGGGTGGTGCTTGGGATGTGGGTGTTTGTACACCGCCTGGATTCAGTTGTTGAGGACTAGGGGGATACATGCCATATGCGCCTGTACTAGTGCCACCGCCAGCATTGCCAGTGTTCTGTACTTGCTGTTGCGGCGTTTGTTGCTGTTGACCACCACCTGCCGATGGACTCTTCGAACCGCCCGTGTGTTGACGCATAGGACTATTTGTGGCACCACTACTCGGTACACTGTGCTTATTGAAGTATTCATTAATTTTCTTGCTATCCATGCCATGTTGCAATAGTCTTGCATTCTTTCCGCCAGCCAAGTTGCAGCGATCTGCCGATGTACCTATATTCAATGATAAATTTGTTTTGCTTAGTGTCTGTCCAGTTCCGATCATATTAGAAGATTTTGATGCCTTGTGGGCGCCAACAATTGTTGCATTTCCAGCATTATTACCTCCATTTCCTCCACTGCCAGTACCACTACCAGCGCCACCGCCACCACTATCTTCGGTATGAGGAAATTTCCTTTTACGTTTTCGCTCTGTTGGTGTACGTGACGGTTTTTCTAGACGACCAACCATATTATTGTGCTGCACTTGTTGCTGCTGTTGCTGTTGATTGCTGCTAACGCCTGCGCCACCTCCCATCATACCAGCTACGTCTTGGCCTATACCACTGCTACTCATCATAGCCCCTGGGGCTCCGTTATTGGACAATATACCTATTTGATTGGGAATGCCTGCAGAACCTAACATATCGGCAACATCTTTTTCACTATGTGATGAACCTGTGCTCATATTAGAATCGGGATTACTACTATGACCGCCGCTATGCGTATGTTGCAGCGCAGCTGGCTGCTGCTGTAGCGGAGGCGCAAGTGTACTATGTGTCTGAGGCAACAACTGTTGCTGATGAGGCAAC
The DNA here is from genome assembly GCF_016617805.1 of Bactrocera tryoni. Classification (NCBI taxonomy): domain Eukaryota; kingdom Metazoa; phylum Arthropoda; class Insecta; order Diptera; family Tephritidae; genus Bactrocera; species Bactrocera tryoni. Next base: position 34,206,795 of record NC_052502.1, on the reverse strand, counting down.
TGTTGGTTGTGTGGTGGATGTTGTTGAGGAATTTGTGACTGTTGTTGATGAAGATGATGATGATTAGGCAACGAATGCAACGGTTGCGCTTGTTGTTGCGATTGTGTTTGCTGTTGCTGCTGTGCCGTATGATGCGTTATATGTTGCTGTTGTAACTGTTGTAATTGCTGTTGTGTTGGCGTAATTTGCTGCTGTTGAGCTATAATTTGTTGTTGTTGTTGCTGCTGCTGCTGTTGTTGCGGATTATGATGGGCTGCAGTAAAATGGTGCTGCTGTTGTGTCTGGTGATGATGGCTTATCGACGAAGTTGTCTGTGGTGCCATCTGCAATTGAGCGCCGGCGGACATCTGCAATGTACAAAATCGAAAATACGAATTAATATATTTTATATTTAACCAAAGAATTGCGACATCTTACGCGATCTAAAAATATATATGTATACATGAATTTTATAAACTTTACACTACAACTAGGTATTTAATGCTATTTATATTAAAAACATATACACTATATTTCCAGAGTATTTACTAAACACTCACAATTTGCATACAATGCTGAAGCCATACCCATTATTGGTGACACCATCATAGAATTCCGGTATATATAATTGCATCTTTAATAATAAATGTCACAGTTAAAGTTGGTTTTTACAACTCTAATTATTTGTTTTCAGTGTTTGCTTTTCAAATAAATAAATGTTTATTTTAAGGCGTAAGTTAATATCCCAAAGACGAAACCTATGAATACCGATATCAACATTATAATTATCGATTATCACTGACTGACCGATAAAACAGCAGCTGGTGGAGTGTGGAATACAACAACACTTTAGGCTCAGATATAATATAAGGAAATATATACATATATGAATATATATTCATATTCCGACGTTCACGCAATAACGAGTCGTACGAAAAATCACAAACTAACGATTTAACGAACAACAAACGAATGAACGAATTTATAACCAACGAATAAATTCTTAATCAACGAACGAACGTGCGAGTAAACGAAGGTAAAAAAATAGTAAAAATGTCAAAGCAGGGCAGAAACAAAAATGGCTACCGTCGGCAAATACTCGTCAATTTGTCAGCTAGCCAACCAAATAGCCAACTGCTTCGCACCAACTAGTTTTTTTGCATTGAAATGCACAACTACTACGCAAAACTACTTTTAACTACTAAACTTTCATTTATCAAATCTAATTACATATACACTTTAACTACTTATTCAGAAAAACGAGCAACACTAATTTGCAACCTCCTTGTGGATTCGTATTCTTGTCACCTTTTTTAAATGCCGCATTTTCGTTGTTGCTCTCTTTGCGTTACGTTTTAAATTTTCTTTCACGAATTTGTGATTTTTGTGATTTTCACCACGCTTGAGAATTGCTTTTGGCAAATCCTCGTGAAAATAAAAACAAATTCGACGATAATCACACTGATTTATTTCGTATTAAACGCAGCAAAATATTTGATCGCATTATTCTATTATTTAGTTGAACACTTATTTATTTAAAATTATTTAGATTATTTCAAATCAAATTTATAGCACCGAATAGTAATTTGCAGACCACAAAAACTTCTTTCTCTGACTTTGAGCGAAAAAAAATTCTTTGCCACTGATTCGTTTTTCTTCACGTCTCGTTTCGTCTCTTTGTCTTAACGAGTTCTGTCGCGAGTCGCTTCCAAAAGCAACGAGTCGGTTGTCAGTCACTCGATTATTTCTCGTTTTTCACTTCGTCATCGTTGTTGCTGCCAAGTCTTCGTCGTCGACGTCGTCGTCATCGTCTTGTTCACTATTGCTTTTTGTTGCTACTTTTGCCATCAACGCTGCTAAGTTTCATCGTCGTCGGCAGCCATTGTCGAAAAAACTGAAATAAATATTTTCTCCACATTTCACACACCTCTTTACAAAAATCTTATTTATTCTCAATATACGCATTTCTTTTCGTAATTATCATGTTTTTTTAAATATTTCTAAATGTGCACACGATATTTTACTTGTAAAATATGCGTTCAAATATGTTTCATTAAATTTTCAATTAGTTTATTTCATATTGTCACTTTTATTGCAAATTACTTTAATTTACACTCAACGACGTTTTTCATTCACTCCGCACACAACTGACCGATCCAATGATGATAGTGTGTAAAAGTAAGGAAGAAAAATTTCATGCATACCGAGAGCTGTGCGCTCACAAATTTGTCACTGTGTATGTATATGAGAAAATATGCGACTGCTGAAAAGGTGTTGCCTTTACAAGTCCGACATTATGCCCCTTTCAATTCCCGCGACACTGCGCCGAACACAAGGCAATCAAATGTATCTACTTGCAAGTTGCTATTGACACTCGGAAGTGAAATAATTCAGCATTTAATTGTAAACAACGGAATCGCACTTACAATGTGACACCATAATTCGCTAGAAGGGAGATATTTTGCCCCCAAAAAGGCAGAGATGTGAACACTTTATCTAAGTGAGAATAAATGATTATGGCACTCTTTTACTTTTCTGGCGCTCACGCTAGAACGAGATAAATCTATAACGGCACGCAATTACACAAACACACAACTTTACTCATGCCTTCTTTGCGTATTGCATTCCGCTCATAAAAACCAACAAATTTTAATTTGGGAACGAAGAAATATGACAACACGATGATTCTACTGGCAAAATGAATACCGCACAGCAGGGATAGTTCACAGTGCGACTGGGTTGACAGTTAAAAAAAACGTTCAACACACTTACATACATGTATATATATTTACGTATGTATATCGAACTGTTATGCCTACAGAGAATACGAAATAAAACTGAATAAATAAATAAATCAAATGTGCGGTGTTTGACGTCTCTCTCGTTGGCTCGCTCGTGCTCTCGAGTTCCGCTTTAGCTTTGTTTGCAAATAATTGCAAAAACAATTCATCTCAATTTTGCAAACACTTCGGACAGTAGAAACTTGGGAATTAGTTGTAAGCAGGCAAAATTTTAACGAGTTTGAGAAATATTAAGTGTTTAGCTAGTTTAATCAGAAAATGACAGATGGTTGATGTTCGTGTGTAGCGAGCTGTATGTGCAGATACATTATGTATTTATGTAATTCAATTTACATACATATGAATATATGTAAATAAAATTTTTACAGATGCGCAAACATACATATAATTTAATTTGTGATAGAATATTGATGTAAAAAAAAATTAAAGTACAATATGTCAAGTATTTTAATTGTTTTAGTAAAAAAATTAAAAAATAGTTTTTGAATAGCAAAGGTATCATTTTAATTATTTGTAACGCCTTATAAAATAATTACGTTATTCCATATGCTTACGTAGATGTATTTAAATGACCATGCATCAATGGAAAACAGCAAATAGTTTTGCAAAAAAAAAAATATAATTACACAGCATTTGAACTGCATTACCAACCATTGCGAAAACAAATCGGTTGAACCCGATGAGTCGATGAGTAAAAACAATGCCACCACATTCGACCCGAAAAAGTGCTGTTGATAACAATTATGCTGTCATCAGTTAACAGCACATACACCGTCATGCATACATACATACCTACAATTGAATATACATATGTATACATTATATACACACCTATGCATGTATAAATATTTCTTCACTACGCCATGCCAGATGTACCGACCATCTGTCAATTACATTTCGCTATAATCCCAAACGGAACGGCAACACCGCAGCTTAAATAAATAAAAGAAACTGAATAGACACAGAGCAGAAGCACGGTCGCTGGCAAAAGAGTGCACAGCAGCAAAACAGCCACCCGAGCCACCTTAAAAGCGAGTACGCTCAATCAATTATGTGCGAATACATAGGAAAAGTATGTGTAAGTTAGTTGAGAAAATAGCAAGCGGCGGCTGCCACATCGGTGTACAACGTTAGTGATAACGAATAAACTCACATCGTGCCAAAAGTTACCAGATAGAAAGTATCAGCAAACAACGAACTTCATTTGCGCAGCCCCGTATCTTCATACGTATTTATGCTTACGAATCTTATTCAAGTATTCAATATTATAAAATCCCCCAACTGTGTGGCAACACGATTGTGTACGTCAAGTTTGGTATCAGATCACATTGGCTTCGAATTATAACACAACAGTTTAACAGTTCATGCCGATGAGTCAAGGTCGAGAGACGTCACGTCACGCAAATTTTCATTTTCATTCCCCACACACATACACAAAATAAATGCATACAAGCACAAACATATGTAATAAGTTTATATGGGGAGAGTAAGAGCGAAATTTGAGTGCGTTCTCTCTTGTAGAAATTCCAATAGGGCAACCAAACATTTGCATTTATTTATAGCACTAACAAGCAATTACATACATGTGTGTTTGTATATACTATAAACGCACTTGAGTTTTTTCAACTTATTTATGTTGAGTGGGGAATAATAATAATAATGGAGAGCTGCGAACAGTTGGTGAGTGAGCGCTCTGTTGTTTTGATATTGTCTGTTATGTTTGATGTTTCTTTCTCTGAACAGTTCGGTGTTTATGTTTTGTTTTTATCGCTTATTCACGTTTTATGGAACGGTTTTCACATTTCGATTTTTCTATTTACATTTTTTTCGTTAAAAGTTTACATTGGATTAGAAAATAGGAAATAAATGTATAAAAGTGAGGAGGTTTTCAGTTTCTAAACTTGCAGATATGCGCCTATAACAGAAAATATTAAATTATTAATTAATAATTATAATTATAGACAAACTTGAATTTGATCATTTGTCGGATCGGCCTATAGCAGGCCATTATAGCATATGCTATACAAACTGAACGATAACAATACACTTTTATTTGATATAATATCTTTAAGAAATTGGACATAGATTATCGTCCACGGCAATACTACAATGTCCGAACAAATTGTTCAGATCCGACCACTATAGCAGGTAGTTGTCATATGTATACTACACTATTTGATCCGTCAAAATCAAATGATGAAGATATTTTATGTTTTTTACTATTTTGCTACGTTGTTTTCTATTTTAATTTAAATTTTTTTGTTTTTTATCAGAGTTTTTACATCAAAATTGTGAGGGGTGATCTAATTTTTTACTATTTTACTACGCTTTATTTCATTTTATTATTTTTAATGAGAGTATTTGGATCAAAAAGTTAATTCTGAGTTTGCAAATCGGTATTTCATATGTGAATTTTAAAAATTATTTTAATTAAGATTTTCTGAAAAAAGGTAAATGTTAAATGCCTTTTAAAGGCATTAACTGCTATCCTGTGACAACACAACTGTGCGTGAGCTCCTACAGTTCTAAACAACCATATAACAATTATGAAAACGAAAGAAGTGCATACATACATACATAAATGAGTTTAGAGAAAAAATCAAAATTAATATTTTCCGTTTCGGATGTCGGCTCATTTAACTTTATTCTCTAAAATTTAAAAATTCATTTCAAACCTTCACAAACAAATTTTCAGGATTATTATCAGATTGTTCAACATCAGTTTCATTTTGACAACAATTAGATACTAATTTAAGTATGTAATTTAGAAAATTAAAAAAAATGTAATTGATTGAACATTAGTATTAAATAGATTTACGCAAAATTTATTAGAAATGCACTTTCACTAAAAATATTTATTTCGGTAAATTTGTAAATTTTCACCATCTTTGCTCGGAAAATCTATACTATGTATAAAAAATATGTACATATGTATGTACATAGAGGCAGGCTAGAGCCTACAAACAAACACCCACAATAATATCTCTCAGACTTTATTAATTGGTGACCAAAAGCCGAAACAAACGTGGCAATAATACTCGCCCAGCGTGAGAAACACGACCCACAACCACAAATCTGACTTTAACGATTTAATCCAATTTTTCAAATTAACTGTCTGTGGCATTCGCACTGCTCCACATTTCAGCAAAGAAATATATACTTATTTAAATGCACATACATATGTATGTACAATATACATATGTACATACCTATGGACGGTAGTATGTAGCGCTAACAAAAACTTCAAAAGTCGACAAAAGCAACAAAAATCAAAAGTGTACCGGAAAAAACATAAGCACGTGCAAGGCAATGATTAAATAAGAGAGCAAACCACTACTTTACTACTATTGCGCTTGCTCTTGTGCTCTTGCTAATTCGTTAGAGCCGAGTACCGAAGTTGAAAATGGAACACGAAATGCGCAGCGAACTGGCATCAAACATGTATGCTGCTTCGTCGCCCACTTTACGATTACAGAGTTGCGCACAAAAATAAAAATGATAAATTAAAAATAGAACAATTTTCATATACATACACTACACACTAAATAAACCCTTTCGCAAAACGGAAGTCAAAATTCGAACTCACTCTCTCAACTGTTGTTTTTCCTGTTGCTGTTGCTGCCACTGTTGTTAACAGTTTACGATTTCGTTTCGTGATAGGCGCTGCTACTGTTGTTGTCGTTGTTGTATGCCCCATTATTTGTTGTTGTGCCGCGACATTAGCACTCATACAACGACGCTTGCCGCGGGGCGTCGACGGTTGTGGCTTTCCGCTTGTTATCAAATTCGAATTTGAACGATGACGATGCAGCTGTTGCTCTGCGGCTGCCGCGGCCACTACAACCATTTCGGTCAACATGGGCTGCACTGTGGCCGCAGTATTATTTGTAATATATGTGAAAGTGCCTGCACCGCTACTACTACTACTGCCACCACCGCCGATACCGACGCCGCCGCCGCCACCGCTGCTGCCAACTAAACCGCCACCAAAGCCCGAAGCAGCGGGCAACATATGTGCACAATTAGACGACATGCAGCACAATCCAATAAAAATACACACACGCGCACAAATATTTTGTATACATACAAATTATCAAATAATTTTACACTCTCTCTGTATCTCTGTGCAGTTGTACGTTAGCGATACGACACTGCTGGTTCTGGCTGTTATTTGGTCGTTAGGTCAGTCGCGAGGTAAAGAGAAATCAGCTGATCGGTATAAACACAACAAACGAACAACCGGCACGAAACAGCTGCTCGTTTAGTTGGTCGTGGTCGTAATCGCCGTCGACAACACCATCAACAACCACATCACAATTATACTAAAACGATGTTTGTTTGTTTGTATTGTAAACAAACGAGTGCACAATCACTCGGCATGCGAGAGTTCAATAGTCACGACAGCAAGAGAATTACTATGTATTTTTTTTTGCTTTTGTTGATTTTCTTTTGTTTTCTCGCCTACTTTGTGTTTCTATTTGCCGTTCGGTTTTCTTTTATTGCAGTTGAACTGCTGTAGGGATTTGATAAATTTTGACAGCACGTACTCGACTGTTAAACAACCGAGTTTTTTTATTGTATGTTTATATGTATATAAATTAATGATTACACGAAGTGTATTAAACGTGCACTATTGTCGTTGATTTGTTGGGGGATACAAAGATGACGACCATCATGGTGAGACATCATGGTCTCTCGTTTGGCATTATTGGTTTCTTTGGTTTTCGTTGTTGCCGATTTCTACACAGACACTACACTTGCAATTTTTTCGTTAGCCGTTCTATTCCGCCGTTCGATTTTCACTTATTCCTCAATGTAGAAAAAAGGTATAGAAACCGGTCGGAGGAGACAAGATGCTGCCAATTTAAATATACTTGTGTATACACATATAATAAATGTTGCGCAGCAGAGCTAGTAACATAACTTTCGGTTTGCAGCAGTCCGAACGCCGGTATTTTCGTTTCGTTACGTTTGCTGTTGTCACTTTGACTGCTGCTATCACTTGAACTTGCTAGAATGTTTCATGTACATAAATATACTTTATGTATACGTTACGGACAACACACATATGGCCTATGCTGTTATTATGCTTTTGTCAGTTGGCGTGTTGTTGTTTCACCTTTTCTTATTAAGCGTATTAAATTATTGTGGTAGCCTTTCAATGACACCGCGGCGCACTAGCTTGCTGGCTCTCTCTTGCGCGTCGCTCTTTTGACTGAGTTGGCGCTGCGACTGCTATTGCTACGCCACTGTTAATTACCGAGACCTCTACGCTCTCTTCTCTGCTCTGCAGAACATTCACATTTTTCTTTCGCATTTACTTTGCACTTGCACAAGTGTTTAGGATTTTCTTTTCTATTTTTTCTACGTTTGTATAAATAAATATTTCATTTTTATCTCATTTCTTCACTACTTTGCTCTTATGCATGTATTATTTATCACTTAGTTTATATGTCTGAATTTTTTTCTTTCTACACTCTTGTCTATATTTTCTTTGTGAATTTTGCCAATGTGTGTATTTGTTGTTTTCTTTTTTGCAAATTTTTCAACTGTCGATCAAATGATTAAACACACGTCACGATGAACGCTCTGCGCGACCAACACTGACAGTTACGAACGCAGAGAAGATACTCGGATACCGCTGCTGTTGCTTTGGTTTTCAATTGGTTACGCGTCGTCGCGACGTTTCTCATTTCGTCTCGTCGCAACTCGCCACACCATCTTGCACTTAGTAACTGCAATATACAGCGCGATATACATAAATTATAGTTAACTAAATACGATGCATACATATGTATGTATGAAAGTATATCGCGGTTGTATAAAAGGTATGTACACACAAACATAAATGCTTGAGCCGAAAGTTCGACCGTCTCACAGTCTTCTGTTCAATCGATTGACAGAAAGACAGACCGAACGACTGTTCGTTGTCGACAAGGCGAACCAAGGTGAAATTAGCAAAATGTACTCGACTCGTACACACAACGCACACATGCGATGCAAACAAGCGAAGCGAAAATAATCAACTAACCGACTGAACTTAAAATTGTTGTTTTGCTTTGGGTTAGGTTAGAGAACGCGTTGCTGCCGGAATGACACAGCGCTGCTAAAGTCGTTGCCGACGTCGTTGTTGCAGCTGCTCCGCAGACTGTTCGCCTGCCTTCGTGCGGTATATTTGTATATTTTGTTCTTATTTGTGTCGATTTTCAACATACAGACACATACACAAATATTCATACATAAATGTGTGTATAAAAATATGTATATAAATATTGTGTGGATTTTCATATTGCTATTGCCAGTCGATGTTGTATGTTGTTTGAGCTGTGGATATCTTCCTTCGTCAGACCAAATACTCGCGTTTGCAACTTATAATTGTTCGTTGCCACGTATGTACATACAACATACATACATATATGTACATGTGTACGTACAACACTTCAATAGATTTACCACTTTTCTTTCAGCGAGTGGTATCCATACGCCCCTTGGTATGCTAGTATCCACTGTCTATTTGCATAGAGGTTGAGAGGAATTTGCTATTTTTGCAGCGTGTAATTTTTGCGGGTTTCATTATTTGATCCATTAGTTGGAAGTTCGTTTAAACAAATTGCTTTAAGAAGCAGTTTATATAATACAGAATTCTTATTAGGTCAGTTAGAGAGCTTTGTGCTATTTCCTAACTTCATGACCCGAAGCGTTAAATATTCTGGTTGTCCCATTTCGTGTCAATTAACCACCCACTATTGCTCACAGTCTCACTACACCAAGAAGCAAACAATTTCGGCACGTATAAATGTTTGAAATACTGAATACTGATCAGTGACATTTTCTCAAGTTCGTGTCCTCACCACAATTCATGCTATTGCATAACTTTGAAGCAAGTGAGTCACTTTGTAATAATTAAAAATATATAAAAGGATATGTATCAATTTCACTTTATCACGCTGAGCCAACTTTGCTATATTGTAATTACAATGGCGGCCGCAACGTCAGCCAACTAGTAGATCGTGCTCGTTGAAAAAGTGAACAAATAAACGCACTGTGGCGCGACATAATGCTTCATTCGCCAATTTTCGGTCGCAAAATTTGACTTTGTAACTTGTTTTTGTCGTTTTTTTAGGGTGAACCTCGCTACTCCACAATGCAAAGCAAAAAAAAAATATCTATGTACATACATCTGCAGCGAAATGAAACGAGTGCTTTAATCGTCGTTGGTAGGTACCACCCGAAAGACACCGAGAAAGGCTTACAAATTTATGCGCGCTGCATACACACTCTACAAGATTGTTATTATTATTATTTCGGATTTCCATATATGGATTTAAGCATAAGCGCATAGGTACAAAAAAGATTTGCCTTTACTTCCAATATTAATAATATAATAAGAGCTGGTGACCGAAAACCGGTTCATATGCATTTGGCAAACGTTATTTTTTACCAACATACATCTATAAATATACATATGTATGTACATGTTAATAGAAATACATACTTACATACATACATGCATACATATGTATGTAAATATCTACGTTTAAGTATGAACATAAGCGCGGCATTTGTACTCGACTCGTCACCTTCTTTGTGCTTTCATTTACATACATATTTGCAATAATGTACCCTCTGAGAAAAATTTGTTTATTTTCAAAGGTAGTGTGTTCAATATCTTAAGCAAATAGTACATGCACATATGTATGCATTTAACAAAAAAAAAAACAAAAAAGTGTGTAAGATACAAATTTCATCAACCAGCTCTCACAAAAATTAACACAATCATAAATATCTAAAAAAAATTGACCCAACATATTTAATCTGCTTTTAATTGGCAGAGAAAGGAGAAAAACAGAACAGGTAAAAATTGATAGTAATCGGATTAATTGTCTCCGAGTAATTGAGCTATACGTCTACAATTTAGATTTAGTTAGGAAATACAACGATCTACAGATTTAATTTCGATGCATTATTTTATGATATAATGAAAAAAATACTTAGTTAAATTTCCTTCAAGATTAACTATTCATTTTCACACAATAATTTTTGCCCGCAATTTCGGACGTTATTTTCATGGTATTTAAGATGAACAAATTAATGTTTTATTTTGATCCACCCTAGTATGCAAGCTTATACATATGTATGTATGTATGTATGTATGTACATATGTGTATATTAACTCCCGGTGATGGAGCCTAAAGTATAACAATAATTTTTAGAATCATTTCGTTTAAAAATATTATAATTAGCGCATTTATTAATGCTTAATACCTGCTCCTTTGTATTCCGAACTGTTCTTTTAACATTAAGTACAAAAATTAAACTTGTTTAAACGTGTTCGCACATGAGTATATTGGTTACAATTTCAAAAGTACCGTATTACTGCACATACCAAGCGAAGAGAAACTCTTTCACTGCATCACTATTAAATATCTGCTCTCGTGCTCTCTGTGCGCCTACTTACCACCCACCATTTCGTGTGCACACCAACACTAATCATCTAGCCACGAAACTACTCACATATGTATGTACATATATATGTATATATGGATATGCATACGTACTTTCTTGTACGCACACACCATTGCCACACCTCGACTTTCCCCTCCCTGCACGAATGCATACAAGCAGAGTGCATGCAATTTACAACATAGGCGAAATTTTGGTTCTATTATACTCGCGCATGCAGTGCAAACTATCGCACACAGGAGATTAGGAGAACCACTCACTACGTATATAATATGTAGAGTATGTATATATATGTACATATATACTGTGCCCGTTGGCTACACAACCGCCACCACCTGACACTGCCGATAACAACGTTGACGTCGATGACGTTGTTTGTTGATTTGTTGGGCTCGTTCGCCAGCTCGCTGCTAGCCGTTTGCTGTTGCTGTTTTGCTTGCTTGGTTCGTTAGGTAGTTGAAATTGTTGGCGAACGATTTGTTTGGCTGCTAACAGGCGCACAGCGACAAGCAACGAGTAACTCTGAAAATTTAGCTGCCGTTCGAGACAACGAATTTTATTTTATACATACTTGTGTGTGTATGTTTGTATGTCTATTCGGTCGGCAGGGTTGGCACAAATTAAATTGCAGCTGGTTGGGTGTGATAAGTAGTAGGTAAAGTGCGCGGGCGGGATGAAAACATGTAGTCAACGAAATGAAATGCAAAGTGAAGGAAAGACAAAAATGGAAAGAACACATGCACATACATACATACATATGTATGTATATAGAAAATGTGTACAGAAAAATAATTGTGAGTGCGAATACGAAAGTGAGGAAAAGATTTGAACACGCAGGCGAAAAGACGATAACGGCAGACAACTCGTCATCGAACAAACAGGCTAATAATTGCCATTGGCTTGCAGCTTTAGTTAAATTATTGGTAAAAAAATGGTGCTAATTTGAATTAGTTGTCGCACGTCGTCAAACACTATGCATTCAAGGTGACCTAACCAAAGTTATATTTTCTTTGTATTTATTCTAAAAATAGGTGCATATGTATAATGCACACTCGTATGAATTTATTTGGATCACATATTCTAATTATTTATAATTATGTATGCCCTGAACAGGGTATATTAAGTTTGCCAAAAAGTTTGTAGTAACACCCAGAAGAAAAAATCGGAGACCCTATAAAATAATATATGTATTTACATACATATGTGTACATACATACATATGTATATGTATGTATAAGCGCATATGTCAACTAGTCCTCAAGATTTCACACACCCTGTTTATTTGTTGGATCCGCCGTTATCGGAACACGATAACATGTAACTACCATACAAACTGAACGTTCAAAATCAAGTTCTTCTATGGAAAATTTTTTTTTTTTTGGGAAGATTTGCTTACCAAATTTAACATGGATTTCGTTCAAGGCAACACTATAATCTCCCAATAAATTGTTCAGATCGGACCACTACTGCATAAAGCTGCCATACAACGTGAACGATAAACAACAAGTTCTTGTATGAAAAACATTTATATTTGTGAAGGGTATTATAGATTCGGTGTAACCGAAGTTAACGTTTTTTCTTATAATATATTCTTATGAATATTCGTCATTTGGATTTGGCGTTTTGCTCATGGCCCTGCTGCATACATATGTATGTATGTACATATGTATATACATACATACATAAACAAACTTGCACTCGTCCGCAATTTCGGCGAATAGGAACTGCGCCTTGCAATAAGTAGAAGGCGAAGTTTAAAAAAATAAAGCTACAAATAAGTGAAAAGCAGAAAAAAATGAATGGCGAGTGCGAATGCATAACAAACTGAAATGCAGTTCGTTCGTTGTTAGACACTTGGCTACATATTAACCATAAAGTAATTCATATACATACTTATATGTACATATGTATGTATGTTTCTGAATTTAGCTAGAATTCCTTTGGTATGTAACAGCAGCAGATTGCAGTAGTCGTCCCAAAGTACTCAAAAGCACGGAGAGCAAGATAACTCTGGAAACCGAATGCTGTGTTGACCTGTGTGGTGCTGCGTCAACCAAACAAAAGCCAGGCAGGCAGCCAGAGCCACCCAATCGAGCGGCAGTAGTCATCCAGCCGTCAGGCACCCAAGGTTGCCGTATTGCTCGAGCCTATGCAGTAGGAGAGTAAGCGCAATGTATGCGTTGAGATGAGTAACCCTTGAAAACTTTAGTGGATGCACGCAACATGACATGCAACAAAATCGATAAAGAGGTAGCCATGCATTTGTGCACACACAATTATACAAATTTCCATTTGGTATACCTACATGCAGCTGCACATATGTACATATACTTATGTATATAAATATATAAATTTGTGTATTAAAATTGCAATTTCCCTGGGATGTCTTTATTAGAGCACCATTTCGGAAAATGTTGTGGAGAAGCAGAAGCCTCCCCCATATAATATTTATGTATGTACATTTGTCGTTACAGGCATATACATATGTATGTATGTATGTATGTATACTTGTGTATATAGAGCTAAATTTTTCTAAAATTTCTATGAGCACACATAAAACAATACATGCTATATTCAGAATATGAATATTTACACAAACATACATATATACATACACACATACATATGTAGATACATATCAGGTCAGAGCTATCCCGCAACTTCGTGTTTATAAATTTATATTCCTAGGAGAGACTAAGCAAGTGTCGGTATATACCGTATTGTATAATCTCGCATTCGGAAAGTGTTCTGAAGTGGAAAATCGTCGGCAGAGTTCGTTTCTGGGGGAAAGTGACCTCAATGTGTTAATCATTACTGCACTTTCTAAGCAGGCAGGCCACCAGCAAGTTAACTAAATTTTATTTCAATAGCAAAAATCACTGCTTCACTACCTTGCTTTTTCTCTCTTTTGGAAGCTGGTCATGTAAACTGGCTTTTTTGACGCATTGCCACACTTAAAGTTATCGCAACTTTTGCTAAATAAACGGGTACGTATGCATGATCATTGTATATATATATATGTAATTATATATAATATACAAATATACACATGTACATACATTTTTTAGTGTGTGAGCATGTATGTTCGTATGTATGAAACTGATTTGGCTTACTTTATGCTTTGCACATTTTCTTATTGTTTTTTTTTCTTGTTTTCTCGCAGCGGCTGTTGTTGTTTTTGTTACATGATTTTCTTACACGGCAAAGGTGAATAAACTCACCATGGCTATACAAGAAATGCAGCCCAGCGCCAAGTCGCTAGCCGCCAGTTGCCAGTCTCCAAACAGCCAAGCAGCGCGAACAGCGCACAGCAAGAAGCGAACAAACGATTTACAACAACAACAAACTAACACACAAAATGCGACAGCACTGCGCTTGCTACTGCCTGAGCGGCGGCTATTGCCAACATTGCGATTTAACGGCTATAACTTTCAAACAAAAAAAGCGTTCAAAGAAGCAGAAAAACGGCAATGTACAAATTAAACGAAATAACAAGAAAAAACGTTAAGTTCGGCTGCACCGAAGCTATAATACCCTTCACAGCTGCATTTCTTATAGCCTAAAGGGTATAAAAAGATCTTTATCTTTATTTAGAACAGTCAGTTTGTATGGTAGCTACATGCTATAGTGCACCGATCTGAAGAATTTGTTCGGGGGGTTGTAACGTTGCCCTGAATAATAGCACACGCCAAATTTCTTGATGATATCTCGTCAAATAAAAAGGTTTTCCATACAAGAACTGAATTTTTATCGATCAACTCGTATGATAGCCATATGCTATAGAGATTCGATTTGAATAATTTCTTCGGGGATTGGACTGTGTACCTTGAAAAATAATCCGTGCGAAATTTCATAAAGACATCTCGTCAAATAAAAAAGTTTTCGATATAAAGACATGTATTTGATCTTTTAGTTTATATGATTTGATCTTTTAGCTATATGTTATAGTGGTCCGATATCGACAGTTCCGAAAAATGTGCAGCTTCTTGGAGTGAAAAAAAACAGGTGCTAAATTTCAGAGCGATATCTCTAAAATTTAGCTGCTAACTCGCGTATATACAAAGAGACGGACAAACAGAAGGTCCCAGCTAAATCAACTCTGATCGTTACGATGATGATTTACATATTTTTTTAAAAGCCCTCCGACGTCTAGTTGTAGATGTTACAAGCTTCGTGGCAAACTTAGTATACCCTGCGCAGGGTATAAATACTAACTAAGAATGGCTTAAAGCGAGCAGAAAAAATACAATATATATAAAGACTAATATGTACATACATACTCGCAAAAACATAGTACACATATCACAAAAGTAATGCAAGAAAGGCAGCACATCAACAAATCGAAATCAGTACCAACTAAAGAAAAAGCAACACTTAACAAACCGTAAAAGCGATCAGCCAAAGCAAAGCAGAAATAATATTTACTAAAAATCAGTAAATGTGGCAATTGGAGAAACAAAAAAATTAAGAAGTACACGTACGCTTATGTCTAACGCCTCAGCTTAGACAAAGTAAGCAATGAGCAGACAGATAGACGGACGGACGAGACAGAATGCCTGCCGGCCAGCTAAATAGCCAAGCGAGGCAGTCATTTAGCCAATGATCGTGACGTCGCGACCGCGTCGAGTCAACTAACCAAATAAGTTTTAGCAAACTACAGATACGACACATCAAGCCATAATTTTATATGTACTTATACATACATTTTAATATACATATGTATGTGGATACTCCTTGTAAGTTTCTCGAGCTGGTGATGCCAACACAATGCAGGCGGGAGATAGGCAGACAGACAGACAATCGTACTGACACACAGCCAGATTGACCGACTGACAGACAGGCGTGTAGGCAGGCAAGCAGACAGGCGCGCAAGTTAACCGACCGAAAGCGTCAGAAAGCGAGTAGCAATAAGCGATCGACTCCAATACAGGCGTAGCGTGAACTGTTGCAACATGGAGTGGCTGAAAGTGCGCTGTTGGATCATTTGTGCCAACATCCAAACGTCAACGGCATCGATAAATGTGCGCAGAATTCGTTGTTGAACTGTATTAACAGTAACAGTTGAATGCAGCTTATTTTTCGCTTTTTCGCTTTTTAGCTTTTTGTACTTTATACTTTTATACTTTGTTTGCTTTTGCTCTCTCTCGTTACTTTGGCAAGAAGGCGGACAACGGAGCACCGTAACTAATGAAAACGTCACCGCACAAAATCGATGCGCTACTACGTTGGGTAATCAACGAGAATCGACATTATCTGAGACGCCATTATTAATTTTATTATACCTACAAATATATATGTACATATGTATGTACATACATACATACATATGAATGCGCGTTTGTCTTTTCGGTCGAGTATTTTTATACTTATGCATAAATAAATGCCTGTATATAATAAATATATGTATGTGTATATATTCGTCAGCGTATGTAAATACATCTTTGAGTATGTATGTACATAGTACATATGTATGTATCTTCGCTCGTCGCTTTTTTGTTTCCGAAGTAAATGAATGTATCGTTTAATTTGCTATTTAAAGTTCTGTGTATAGTGACCCTGACGAGTATTGAAGTCAGCGACAAGAATTTTTTTTGCCTTAAATTTTTGCATTTTTTATTATTTGCTCAACTGAATCTCAGTGACATAATATACCTACTTACATGTGTAAATAATTTTACGGTTTATTAACATTTTATTTTAAACGTTTTAAGTTCAGTTTAGCTGCGACTAATTACAAAGCAAGAAAAATATTGCAAAAGTCAAAAAAAAAAAACGAAAACCGCTCATTTCGGCTACAACGCAGCAATAATACCCTTCACTAATGCAACCGATTCCTTACAGGAAATTAATTCCGATCGTTCAGTTTGCATGACAGCTATGTATGTATATGCTATAGTGATACGATCTGAACAATTTCTTCGGAGTTTTCACCATTGCCTGAAGCAAGAATCCATGCCAAAGGTTTCCTACTTCATTCTGACTGTTCACTTTGTACGGCGGCCTCAGACGTTTTCTTCTGAGTGTTAGAAACATCGTGGCAAACTTACCCTGTTCAGGGTATGCAACGATTTAGATTGAGGTATTATCCCATATGCTGAGAATATACACACTCACGTAAGTATAAACTAGAAAAAAGTCGGGTTAGTTACACAACTTATGTATGTATATCTCTAGAATGAATGGACCGAACCAGAAGAACTTTGATTTATAGAGTTCAGCTCGGAAACTAATTACTACAACAATTGAAATATCCGACAGATTAAGATATACATATTTATTTCATAGAAAATATTGGAGCATTCTTTTACGATAACGTAATTGATCACCGACCGCGTTGATTGATTACCTTATTCATATTAGGCGGTATGAGATCAAATTTGATCCGGACTAATCCATTTAAACTGCGCACGCAAACCGAATCGATAATTGGTTTATCTGACGACTTTTGCGATGGAAAAAAATTTAACAAGCAAACTCAAAATTTTGTGTTTTCAATCACGGTTACGGACTCGTCCATCCACTTCTAATTATGATCGTCAGTTCCGAAAAAGTTAAAGAAACAGTACTAGAAAATCGTCGTTTTGGCATCAAAGAGAAAGAAAAGGATCTCAAGGATCGACCCAAACACATTTTGTATTATGAGTATAAAACGAATTAGTGTTAGACTGGTACCAGAAAACAATCTTTTGCATCGAGCAATGCAATAGCTGACGCCCTACATTCATCATTACCGAGAAGTGGGTTTATGAATATTGACGAAACTATCGAACAATCTATTGAATGGCGTTTCAAATATGAGCCATAAACCAAAATTCGGCACTGAAGGTCATCCCAGCGGAGTCTTATAACAAGTGTAAAGATAATTGGATTAAGCTTTAGTATGCTTGTAAGGGAATGAGGAGCATATTTTGAGGGCGATAATAGAGATTTGTATTAAAATACGTGAAAATGAGATTTTTTGGTCAATCCGGGTCACATTTGATCCGGATGATGATATAATTCGCCCGATTCGATATTTCTTAGAAGCTGTCGAACACATTTGAACAAATTTTAAATTAATTGTTTAATTGTCAATGATAAAAGAGAATCCTTCCCAGAGTAGGTTGACAAAAACTGTGAACATTGTAATGACGACAGTAAAGATTTAATGCTATTTGAAGAATTTCAAAGTTTGAATCTAACGCCATCTATATGTCGACTGGTGCGTTAGAATCTGCTGGCTTTAACGATTGTACAGTGAGAATTTCATGACATTTCATCAATTGTAAGTGAAGTTATTGCGTTTTAAGTGTCAGTATGTTTGTGTTATCGCTCCGAAAATGAGCTTCGAACAAAGAGCCAACATTAAATTTTGTTTTAAAATTGGTACAACTTTTACCGAAACGTTTCAATTGATGAAACAATCAAAATCCAAGATCATTGGAAATTTCATCGAAATTGTGCGCGAATTCATCAAAAATCAGCCGAAATCATCATTGAGATTCATGGAAATGGAATTCCACATCTCCAAAACAAAGATTTATCGCACATCGCGAACATTCGGGCTTACGAAAGGTGTGTGCACAGTTTGTTCCGCACAAATTGACTGACGACCAAAAATTGCTCAGAATCCAACATTCGAAGGACGATTATTTGACCAAAAATCACATTTTAACCATTAACCACACCCCGTTTTCACCTTATATGACACCGTGCGACTTCTTCCTTTTCGGATAAATGCATTTGCTTCTTCCTTTTCGGAAAAATGCATTTGCGAGCTAAAACACTCGTTCGACATGCTTTTGGACCGTGCAAAAAGCTGTATTGAAGCAGAAGGAGACTATTTTGAATAAAATAAATTTAATTTGCCGAAAAAACCATTTGTTCTGTTTTTTTAAGTTCTGTTTACTTTGGAATGTACCCTGTATATAGGCTAAAGTGTCATTCTCAGATATTTTAGTATCTAAAAATCATGGTTCGCAAATCAAAATCGCAGCTTGTTTAACTTTAATTATATTTTGTGGTTTGCCTTTAGTGAATATTACTCAATTTATACGGAATTTCTGCATAATTACGATTATTTGCTAATTAATGATAAAAGTATGTTCGGTTTTGAATATAAATGAATGTCTACTTCACATGTTTATCAAAGCTCTAGTGGTTTGTATGGTTATTTAAAAATTAAAAATAATTTTGTTTTTTTTTGTGGTCAAGTATTATCAAAACCTTTTCGAATTATCGTGTAAATGTAATGGCTATACTTATGATAAGCTACACTGTAGGAAATATTATACACTATAAAAAAATTATCACAGGTGCACTTCTCATAGCATAGAATTATATAAAAAAATCTTTATCTTGAATTTGGTCGTTTGATTTTGAGCTACATACATATGTAAGTATATGCTATAGTGGTTTGATCTGAATCATTTTTTTGGATTGTAGCCTTGCCTTGGATAATGATCTATGCTAAATTTCGTGAAGATATCTCGTAAAATTAAAAGGTTTTAAATACAAGTATGTACTTCATTTTGATCGATCAGACAGACGCACAGACATTGCTAAATCGACTCAGCTAGTCACAGTGAACAATTTGTATACTCTCTTTAGATATATTGTGGAATTTGCCACACATATTCCTGGGACTCAAGGGAGGTCGGTATTGCAAATGGGCGTAATCGAGAATATAAAAGAAACGGTTATTCACGAACATAGCCCTCCCTTACTTGTTATAAGTGTACTTCACTCGGAGACCATACGTACGTTTATTTCTGGAGTATTACAAACTTCGTGGCAAAATTAATATACGCTGTTCATGGTAATTGACTAACTTCGCGATCTTGCTTAAAATCAGCAGTTAATAAGTGATCTACTAAATATGTATACATTTATAAAAATTATTTTTATACTTATTAGCATATAAAAATACATACACACTTAATATGTACATATTAGATTAGCTGATTATAATTTATAAAATTATTTAATTTCATTTATCTACTTGGCACGTTCGTTTTTAAACAACCGTAGACAATAGTTTATTCATATTTATGCACATATGTACATACATATATACAAATGTACATACATATGTATGTGTGTGTGGAAAAAGAATATAGAATTCTGCTGGTAGGAAATAGCGACGTTTCGGAGACTAATCTATTGCCGTTAAACACCTGTGAAGCGTCGGTAATATTATATAAACACTATACAGATAGATATACATACATAATATCGACAATATAAATTGCTAAATGACTATCAATAAAGAGACGAAATCACAGCTACATACATATACATACATACATATGTATGTATGTATATATTGTTGATGTATAAATAGAATAGATGAAATAATTAAAATTATAAATAATAAACAGGTTCTCTTTTACTTTTTTCCTTTTTTCCTTTCAAAACAGTTAATACAAATTCCTGAGCGAACGTTTATTAGACAACTGACGTATAGTACAAGGCTAAAAGATTTAAATACTCACTTTTTTGCATAATAATTAGCGCTTTTTCGGACGATGCACAAAGCCAAACATGTGTTAAACGCGAAAAATCAACTTGAAACGGTAAACGCAGGAGTAACTGACGCTTAGGCTCGTTGCTCTCTTACGAAGATTCTGTTGTCGTTGTTTGGTATGTTTTTTCACTAACTTAATTTACTTTTCCACTTCTGGCTGCGAAGTGTGAAACCAGATTAATACGCCTTGGTCCGTGTCGGATTTTGTCTTTTTCTTTGTTTGTTTCAGCGTTTTACTTTCTTTTCTATTGGTGTATGTTGCTTTATTGTTTTTTATCTACTGCTTTCTATGGTAGTTTTTACACAACTGGCTGCTCACTTTTAAATTATAATTGTTATTTAGGTGCCACAAGCGAGTTTAATTTCATTGTTTGCACTTTTTATCTACAATAATTTTTTCGTTGTTCGTTGTAAATATGTTTGTTTGGTTTAATAAATATTTTAGCGCACTTGGCGTGTGAATGTATGCACTCGGCTTCAATGTATCGCAAGTTTTTCCCACATACATACATACATATGTACATGTGTAAGTATGTATTTATTATTTTTACTATACTTTCACCAGCTTTTAATGGAATTTCAATTGCTGTTATAATTAATAAATACGAATATGTGGACCGTTTAGTTGGTGCGTAGATGAAAAAAGTTCGCAAACTGTTATATACATACATATTTATATATTTATGTAAATATATAAATATGTACATTTTATGACAACCAGGGTTGCAAATGTTTTAAAAATGATATTTGTTTTAATTTTTAAATTAATTGTTTTTGTAATTCCCAAAATCTTATTAAAAATAATTTTCAAATTTCTAACCCAAAAAAAAAAATAAATTTTTAAATCGTATTAACAATGAAACATGAAAATTGTAATAATTTTTACAAATAAAAATTCCTAAAAAAGTTTTGAATTTAAATTATTTGAAAAATATTTTGTTTCTTTTTATTCCAATTATTAAAAAAAAAAATATTTTATAAATAATTAAAAAAAATTAATTTTCAGCTTCTATTTACAATTTTTTGGTTAAAATTTAAGTTTTGATTTTATTTTTGTTTAGAAAATTATTTATTTATTTTATTTGCAAGACTATGAGCTTTGCAATTTAAAATTATTTTTTTTCATTTAGTCATAAATTTAGATGACATACATAAGTTTTTTCATTAAAATAATTATAATTTTCAAATTTCTAATCTCAAATAAAAATAAATTTATAATCCCAAAAATCATATTAACAACGAAAACTGAAAATTTTAAACCTAAACTAAAGAAAAAATTGTTTATAATTAAAAATTAAAAAAAATTTTTGAATTCATGTTATAAATAATGAAAATATCAAAATATTTTATCAACTTTTTAATGTTGGGATAAAAAATTAATTTTCAACTTCGAACTACATTTTTTGGACTACAAATTTTTAAAATTAAATTTTTGCTTTTTTTAATTTCAACATTTGATTTGAAAATTATTTTTCATTATTTTTTTGATTATCCAAGTTTTAAATAAAAAATATTTTATCAATTTTAATTCTGATTATGGGACTGAAAATTAAATTTTTAATTTCTAATTAAAATTGTTTGGGTATAAAAATTTTAAATATATGTAATTTTTCCTTTCTTTTAATTTAACTTTTTGATTAAATGTTTTTTTCTACAATTCTTTAAATAAAAAAATATTTTATTTGATTCTGGGATAAAAATAAATCAATTTTTGACTTCTACAAATTTTTGGGTACAAATTAAAATAAATTAAAAATAAAAAATAATAAATTAAAAATAAATTTTCCTTTCTTTTAATTCCGGTATTTGATTTGAAAAGTATTTATTATTTGTTTTTTTTGTTACTCTAATAAAAAAATTTTAATGAGGTTTTTATTTCGAAAAACTAAATTTTTTTAAGTTTAATTACAATTTTTGTGATATAAAAAATTAGTTATTTATTTTTAATTAAGAATTTATATTTTTAATAATGAATTTGCAACTCTGATAACACCATAAAAAAATTATTAGAAAGTGTCTTTTTATATTATTATTTAATTTATAAATATCACACAGCTAAGTTATGTAAAAAATCTGCATTCACATTTATAAAAAAGATGTGAGCCAATGTATATAATAAAAATGAGTAAACACACTCTGCATCACTCCATTTACTTGACTTAATGAAAATTAAGTGGACTTAGATATTTGAACATTTTTATTTATTTAGTCAACTAAAACAACGGCAATAGCTAATAGAAGGGAGCACTCATTTAGGCAAATAAATACACATATTCAAAAGTATGTACATATGTACGAAGTAACAGATTGAGTATATGTATATGTAAGTATAGATACTTAACTTTAAAAAATGTATCCTTGTATCTAAACAGTTATACATATTTACATATATGCTTTATCGGTACACATACAAACATATTTATATATGTACATACATAAGTATGTAGAGAGAAAAAAATAGATGCAGTGGTAAATAAGGCGCAATTTACGGTGACAAGAAAATCCATATACCTGCATGCATAAATATGTATGTATGTGTACATATACTTATAATGCGTAGCGAGATATGTACATATGTATGTATATGTATGTATATTCATTCAAACACACGTCCACTGATTTGTGTTGAATTACGCGATTGAATGCGTTTCAGAGATTTTTTCAGTTCACTTTTCGAATTATTTTCTATATATTATCTCGAGTCGTTGTTATTCTTGTTGGCTGCATTGTTTTTATATTCAATGAATACGTGCGTACAGATGTACAAACATTTGCAGCTACATATATACACGCTCAATTATATACATATTTACTTATATACATATGTATATACACGTATATCTGTAAAATCGCCTCGCGTTTTGTAGTTTTGAGAGTTTAGCCACTTTCCGAGCGAACGGAACAAAGAAACTGACGTAATCGTAAAATTGTTTGCTGATTTTATTTCACATTCCTACAACAAAGATGTGTATGTCGATTTGCAATTTATTTTTGTTAATCAATAAGTCTGCTACATAAACTTTTTTGCTTTTGTCAAGACTTGAGATGTTTCGACATACATACATATGTATGTACATACATATGGATTTTCAGTGAGGTGCATATCTTTTGGATGAAAGCAAAAGAAAGCCTATTGCAAAAACAGTCGAAAACAAGAAAAAAATATATAGTAATTACCACCAATCCTTTACAGAGGCATTTCCTCTAGCATAAAAGGGTATAAAAAGATTTTTATCCTGATTTTGATCATTCAGTTTGCATGGCAGCCATATGCTATAGTGATCCGATCTTAACAATTCTTTCAGAGGTTGTACCATTGCCTTGAATTATAATCCATGACAAATTTCGTTAAAATATTTTGTCAAATAAAAGAGTTTTTCATATAAGGACTTGAACTTAATCGGTCATTTTGTATGGTAGCTATAGGATATAGTAATCCGATAACAGCAGTTCCGACAAATGTGCAGCTTATTGGGGAGTATATGTGCAAAATTTCAGATTGATAACTCATAAAATGAGGGACAATTAGTGCTACAAAAGTCGTGGCAAACTTAATACTACATAAGAATACCCAATTTAGATAATTAATGTATACATACATACATACTTACATATGGTATACATGTGTATATATACATTTAAATGTTTCCCACTAACCACTCTACACCTTTACACATCGATTTTTTCAAATTTTGTTGTTGGCGTTCTTCGCCACAAAGTTGTGGCGCTTTGATTCACTTCAAAACACTATTGCGTGCCTGACATTTCCTTTGTCGCAACCACAAAACGAACGAAATTCATAAAAACACACTTCACCACACTACACTACACTACACTGCAAACAGAAGCTACAACAATTATAAAAGCCAAACCTCGTTATTCAAAACGTAAAAATGACTAAATGTCATTCAACCGATGTGAATGTGACACGTTTAGGCAGAGTCACAACAGCAACAAGCAACAAAAATAAGCAAAAATGAATCAATTACAAATTACAAACATTTTTTGTTTCATTTTTTTTTCCATAAACTGCAGAAGTGAAGCAGAGTTTGACCGAAAATGAGGCGGTTATGGGCGAGTATGCACGCACACATCGCTTATTTATGGTGCTTGCACAATGAATGGAAGAGAGGTGGCAACGAAAAAAATAAGCAATAGCTAATAAAAAATTACGAAGATGTTAAAAAAGGAGATACGAACTATTTAATAGTCATTTTTAAATTATTTTCTGCTATTTTTCTTAATTTTACTTATATTTTTTTCCTTAATTGTGACTTTAATTAATTTTTTTTAATTATTACTAATTTTGAAATATTTCAAACTGTTAATTGCTTTCTGATTTAAGAAATTAATACACTGAAAAATTAATTTTAGTTTTTTTAATTATGAAATATACAAGATATTATTTTTATTTACTTATTTTTTTTTTATTTAGAAAATTATTTATTTTCTTTTACTTTATTTTTCTTTATAATAATTTATATATCAAAGTATTGTACATACATATTATTTTTAAAATAATTATGTAAAAAATTAACATTTTGTTTTATGTATGTACGTATTTCATTTTATATAGTATTAATGAAATTGTTTATTTATTTAATTTCATTTCAAAAACCAATAAGTTAGTTCAAAGATGTTAAAAAAATGCAAATATTGGAATAATGGTTTATAAATTGTTTTTTATTCTTCTATTTTTTAATTTTCTTAATTAATTTATATGTATTTTTTAATTTTTCTTAATTAATTTATATATATTTTTTCATTATTTGCGACTTTGATTAATTGTTTTTTTTAATAATTACTAATTTTGAAATATTTAAATTTGTTAATTGCTTTCTGATTTAAGAAATAAATTTAAATTTTTTTAAATTATGAAATTTTTTATTTTTTTTTATTTTGAAAATTATTTATTTAATTTTCCTTAATAATAATTTATATTTTAATTAATTATATTATTTTATTTTTTTTTTTTTGTTTTTGTTTATAAAATAGTTATATAGTATTTATGTAATTATTTAATTTTATTTCAAAGATCAATAATTTAGCTGCTTATTTATCTTGGTGCAATTCAGAGCTCACCTAGTGTAGCTTTTTTTAGTAGGGTCTATCAATCAATTTTTCCGAGTATGAAGCGAAAAAAACATTCGCATTTTTGAACTACCCTAATGTATGTATTACAGATGGAATTACGTATTTATTTATTTATATTTTTGTTCTTTAATAATTTGTATATTTAAAATATATTTCAAAAATTAATAAATCAGCTAATTGGTTGTTGAAATACACAGAAGTAAATATGTGAACAGAAGCATACATAAAAGTATGGATTTTCGATATTTTCGCTCATTTGAACTTCTAATTTATTTCTACTCAGCTAAATTTTAAATATAATATTTTATACTAGACTAAATTGAAATGTTAACACATAGCAAAGCCTGATTACTTAGTATATTATACAATTGAGGCAGAAATATTTAATTACCCTTAGTTGCTGTTGCTTGAGAAGAGAAACAGCGGCGATGCGAAGTACAAAATAAATTCATATAAAATGTCAATATGTACAAACGTTTATATTTGCATACATATGTATTTACGTATATTTACATACATATGTATATATACACTTACATATATGTGCATACTTATATAATATATGTATGTATAATTATATAAATCAGCTAAAACAAAGCGTCGGATAGTTTTGTCCACATTAACACATATTAAACCGAAAGACGAGCGCAACTATCGATAACCGATAAACCAACAAGCAAACCGTACCGAGTCACCAAACGACTGCCCGACCGACCTACCGCCCAACCAGCCCGTAGTCGACACACACCAAGAGCTAAAAGCTTAAACTTGACGTTGCTGCTGATAGCGAGACGCGTTAAATTGCGTCGTCGTTTATGCTTATGCCAAATGACGAAGATGTGTCAGTGGAAGTTGTTGCACTGCCAAGGGAAGCGTGGGTTGCGGGTCGGGTAAGGAGCTTTTACAGTGCTGGGTGGAACAAATTTTATACACATTTGGGAATTATGAAACTGAATTAGGGGTCACTTTAGATAGAAAGAAATATTGCATCACTATTTTTAATTCATTATTAGATCTATATCTTTCTCAGATCGGAGTAGAAGTTTGATTATAAATACGAAAAGACTTTTTCCACTACCCAATACTTAACCTTAGAGATTTTAAAGGGGAGAAATTTTATTACTTCTTCCTTACACTCAAAATAAATTGAAAAAGTTGGGCCTTTTTTGAGTGTTCCAGAAAAAAATTTATCAATTCGCCGAGGAGAACCTATTAATAGTTCTATAGCAATTCTTGAGAAAATGTTTCCTTGACGAGATTGTGTCTATAAAATTAATATTTAACAAATATAGCTAAAATACAAGTAATATCACGCAAGATGTATAGCAAACATGTCAATTTCTGATATTTGAAGAGGCTACATAATTTCATTTCCATTGTGTGTACACTTTTATTGCACGCCACTGTGCAAACTGGCTGGGGAAGTAACAGGACGTCGGAGGATGGTTAATGGCTTGTGCGAAATTGCAGGCGAGACATATTCCAGTTGAACGCGACATTGTCGGAGCATTGCTAGCAAACTTGTCGCCATGCGCCAACGACAACGGGTGTGGTATAGTACTGGAGGAGAAACTTCTTTGCTTTTAACTTCATTCTTCACCTACTTATGTACCTACTTAAAGATGTACATTCATATTTACATACATACATATGTATGAACATACTTGAGTAGCTGCTATCTTTATCTGTTCAATTCCATTTAGTAAGTTTATATGTCTGTCCGTGCAACGTGTGCCTATAATTGTCTTCTTTTTGCGCTCCAGCTCCGCGTCTCGTTGAGATTTATTTAGTGCTTTAGTCTGCGCGCCCGTCCGTCCGTCTGTCCGTCTTGTGAGCGCACTTGACAATCAGTTCGTACATGTTTTGACTGACTTTCTAACTAACCAAACGCCTATTTTTTCATTATTCTCGCTTACGCACAGTTTCTTTTGCCGCTCAGCTTCAGTAAATTTTCATATTCTCTTATTATTAGTGTATCTACACTTAATTCAGTTAGCCACTTAGTCAAACTGCCACTCAACAACGCGTTCCGGTTGAAACTCACCGCTAATTTCAATGATTGAAATCTATAGGCGAATCGTTTAATAGCCATATACGACGTGCTCGTATATAGCCGTAGGTATATTTATTAGCTTGTTTACAACAAGTTTACGCTCATCATACTTACGTATATGGTTATTATGACGAATATGCAGAGTATTAAAGCGTACGAACGAAATATGAGAGTACTGGGGCGAAAAAGCACAGGCGTTGAAAAAAATATTTTTTTTTAGAATATGTCTTTACTTAAAAAATTATATTTATAACTCAAACATCCAACGTCGTGTATACAAAAATAACATTCGCTGTAAGATTTCCCATATAGATAATTATCTCAACGATATCTTTCAAACTCCGGTAACTAGAAGAGGAAGAAAATACTTTTTCGACTACCTAATGATATCTTTCAAACTCTAGTTCTGTTGGATTTAATATTTTAAAATTATCTCAACCATATCATCAATCTAGTAGCTAGAAAATTACCGTTATGTTTCATTCTGAAAGAGTTTCCTAAATCGAAATGTTTAAGTATGCTAATCTTCATATTTGTAACTTTTGAGTTATGACATTTTTGTAATAAAGCAGCGAAATCAACGACCAATTAGACACCATGACTGATGGGATAATATTTTAATCTCATAAGAAAAGACATTAAAACCAAAAATTCAAATATATTTAGAATCCATAGCTTATAGAGCTTCCATTATATAAAAAAGATTATTTAAAGGGAATATTATTTTTCAAAAAAACGAGAAAAGTCTTAAACTTCGGCTGCACCGAAACTATAATACCCTTCACCAGTACATTTCTCAAGCATAGAAGGGGTCAAAAATTCTTTATCTTGCTGTTGGACGGTCAATTTGTATGACAGCTACATATATACATACATATGTATGTATGTACATATATGGCATAGTAGTCCGATCTGATCAATATCTTCGAATATTGTGGTATTGTCTTGGATAATAATTTATGACAATTTTTTGAAGATATTTTGTCAACTAAAAAGATTAATACATACAAGGACATGATTCCGATCGCTCAGTTTATATGACAGCTGCATCGAATGGTGGTTTGAATTATCCGACGTTTCCTTTTGGGTATTACAAACTTCGTGGCAAACTTACAATAACACCTACAATATATACCTGTTTGGGGTATATGTAGATCTTACGAAATTACAAGCAGTTCAATTTTTCAAAGTTTGAGCTGAGAATGCAGTTTTCCTCGAAAGTTTTTCAATCCTAACTACTGATTTAAATGATTATTAAAGCGGAAAATTCAAGTCTTAAAAAGGTCTACATATATTTCCGTTTGTTAATAGGAGCATTAACATTAAAATCCAATTGATAGCGCTCCGGATGATTGTGGCTGGATCTCGCTTCAAAACATCCTCAAGCCAGACCCATTTTCTTTCGAGTCTTTTTATCAGAAAATGCTGCAAATATTGCGATAGCATCGGTGTGTGAAAACCTGCAGCTTTTAAATGTCAGAGGCTACGAGATTCCATGTTGAAGATATACAGTGTCGGAGAAAACATATTGGACTCATACCTAAGAATTACGTTATCACCTCCTATGCTCGCAATATAATTATAAGCTTACGAAGTGCAGAAATCAGTTGTTACTACTGAATAAGGACTATTTTTTTGCTGTTATAACAATATCTTCGATACGGAACAGTACTGTACGATACTCTTCTTCACTGGAATTATAATCGTTTCTGAAGAAAATGTTGTTTGAATGATGAGTTTGTTTTTTGAAGCCTCGAACTCTTGAAGATCTCAAAGAGAACAAGCCTCGAAAATGCAAAACCGAAAATGCCGAATGCAAAAAGTCAACCTTTGATATCTTCAAACTCCCGTTTTGATCTTATATTCGATTAAGAAAGATCTTAAGAAGTATGATGAACTAATAAAACTTGGAAACAAATAATGGTGATAATGTTAGACAACACTTCGCTCAGATTTAAAAAAAAAGGACTTTTTTGGGTCAAATGACAGCTTAGAGCTGACGTTTGCTTTACTCGAAAACCTTATAGAAAGTGCTATATTAAATGAAGTGTGTACTCGATTTGCCTATCTCGCTTCGTGTACTATATAAAAAAAAGTAGAAAACGTTTAATAGAAAATTAAAATATATTTACAAAAATCGATTTAGTAATAGCAAACAAAATAAAGCAAATAATACTGCTTATTTTAGCATAATGATTACCTAATTAATTAATTCAAATATTTGCATAGTAAACTCACGATTACAACAAAAAGAAAAATTACCGCGAAAAATTGAGAGAGGACAGTTAATAAACATATTTAGTTAAGTCGATGAATCAAAACTTAACGATTTTCAGATAAAAACGAGTCGTCGAGGCTTCATAAGTTACACACCATAATAGCGGAAGAGTATGACAAACGAAAACATAATAGAACAAATTGAAATCAAATCGAAGACTATATAGTGTGGGTAGTGAGAAAAATCAAAAGAACGAAAGGGTATAAAATATGCAGAATAAATATAACTAAGTAAAAGTAGAAGAAAACTGTCGAGATTAAACGATGGTGTACAGCAAATTGGTGCAAATGTTTGTATGTACATATGTATAAAGCGTACATTTTTATATACATATTTATGTATGTATATAGTACAAATATATGGCTGTACAAGGCATATAGCGCGTAGTACATAGAGATAACCTGAGTGCTAAGAACAGATGGAGTAGGCAAAGGGGGCTCTTGCAGGCACAGCAGCAGTACTTGAAAATATGCGCGCATGTATTTATGAGGTAAGATGGAATACATACGAATAGCAACACGCAAAAAAAAAATATTATAATAAAAAATTCAATCGACCGAACAACAGGCCAACCAACCGACTGTCAGGCAAATGAAAAGGCGTTGTGCGAAGGCAGAAGGGGGACGACAAACCACATCGTTGGCAGGACGGGAGCGGTGGGCGAAGCAAAACAAAAAAAGCCAAGCAACAACAGTAACAACTAGCGGAGGCAGCGAGAGTGGGGAAACGTAAGGCATGGAGCAGGGCAAAAGTGGGAGCAAGTGAATTGCGGAACTGGTGAGTAGTAGAGTGGAGCAAAGCAAAAAAAAATCAACACACAAAAAAAATGTATAAAATAAAATGGAAATAGAATGGCAAAAAATCACATTGGAAGGCAAGGTGGTAGCCGGGTATGCGGTGGATGCTTGATGGCAGTTAAAAGCGTTGGAGCGGTAGAGCAGCAGTTGAGCGCTAAAACAAACACACATACATACTTGCATAGCTTGTAGACGCGTTAATAAAATATATACGAGAGGAAGGAGTATATTGTATGTATGTACAGTATGTATGTGTATTTTTATATACATATTTATACTTGTATATATTTATGTCGATTTGTAGTAGGCATGAACGCAAAAATTGTGTGATGCGACCGAAAGCGAGCAAAAATGAAATAAAGTAACAGGAAAAAATCATATCACAAACAGCAATCAACCAACCGAACAGTCAGTGGACAGTCTTAAAACAAAATCAAGTACGGAAAAAATAATAAAAATTCATACGAGTGCCAATCGCTGGCAAATGTATCCACTTGCATGCATACTACATGCATACATACCTACACACATACCAACGAGTAAAAATGTATCGCTTTGCACCGAATGGGGCGAGTATGCAGCCGAGAGGGTGTGCAAGGAAAGGCAAAAAAAAACGAAACGAAACGAAACAAAAAGACATCTGCAAACAGCACTTGGCACTCAGTGCAAAACATTAAATTGCATGGGAGTAGAGCAGAGAGCAGTGCAGCGGGCTACCGATATTAGAGTCGCTCGGCAATTTGGTGGTCCGAGAGTATAAGAATGAGAGCGCATACATATGCTGTGCAGAGGAAGCATTTGCGAAAAGTACAAAAAAAAGTATTAGCTACAACAACAACAATAATAAGCGCAAATAGTGTTCAACGGGCGTTGCTATTTCAAGAGGTTGCAGAGGGCTAAGTGGTCGCGGGTTGTATGAGGCGGTGTATTTTAATTGTGTTGTACTCATATTTACATATATACATACATACATATGTACATGCCTAAGATGCGATTGTGTGTACACATGAATTCGAAAACTTTGCCACGGTACATGGAAAGTATTTAAAAAAAGCCACATTTTCTTAAAGCGTTTCAAATGTTTAATTAGGTATGTATATATGTATATATGTATGTATGTATGTTTGTTGATATCTTTGCTTTAGTTTTTTTATGTTTTTTTATTTTTAACGTTTCTCTTCGAGTAGTTGGAGAAAATGAGACAAAAGTTGCTTAGCCAGGATTGCATTTTAATATGCACGAGTAAATATGTAAATACATATGTACATACATACGTACTTACATATATGCACTTCTACATACTTATGTACATATGTACATTATTTTCAAATTCAATTTATTTATTGCAGCTTATTTAGTTTTTCACACTAAGGTGCGAAGATTTATCGGCTAAGGCGATTTAACTTAATAATTATACCGACTATATTCTTCAATTATGTGTTTTTGTATACATATGCATAGAATAATATGTAGAAATATGGCCCTAAAAGCATTTCTCGCGTTATTAAACGTTTTAAAAAAGATGTGCGTATTGACTGGCAGAAAGGTTCTGGTAAAAAGGGGCCACATGATCGTGAGAAGGCGAAGAACGTTGTGACCATTCTCAAGAAAGACCCAAAGAATTTCTTGTGTGGCAGGCCGTTACGTCGGGCACAATCAACAGCGAGATATATGAGAAGAAAGGTTTACAAAAGAACTTGCATCCATTCCTAAGCCAACATGAAATGTCCACGTTTTTTTGGCCTGACCTCGCTTCATGTCACTTTAGCAAAACAGCCTTAGAGTGGTTCCAACGGAATGAAGGGATTTTAGTACCTAGAGAAGCGAATCCAACTAACTATCCAGAATTATGGCCGATTGAGAGATATACTGTGTTTTAGTAAAAAAGGAGATGAAGGCAACAAAAAAAGTGACTAAAGACCTTCAAGATTAAAAAAAAAAAATTGGTTTTCAGCAGCTATGAGAGTATCGGACAATACCATAAAAGCACTAATGGACAGGGTTCCGGAAAAAAATAAAAAAATATTAATAATACATAATTTTAATAAAATATTTTAGTTTATAAAAATCGGATTACAGGTTTTAAAGTTTTTTTCATTATTGTAACGGACAATTTTATTGGACGCAGTCCTTAAGAGTCCGCAGACCATTGTACCATCTGTCATATCGATTTTACACCTTTTGATTAATTTGCAGTAATGAGAATTTAATAATTTATTAAAAAATTCAAAACCTTTCCAGTTGAAAAAAAAATTATTATTGTATAAGGGGTGTGTTAATTTCTAATCTAACTAATCTAACCATGTTCCAATACCATACAAATTTTTTTTCATTAAAATTTATTTGTTTGAACGTTCAAGCTTGAAATTTTAGTAAGTTAAATAGCATATCAAAAAATTACAATAAAAAAATCTTATTATTTTCGCATCTATTTTATTGCACAACACTGTAGCTGCTATTATTAGGAAAATGTTTAAATAATTTCTGAATTTTGGTACATTCGTTATTATCTAATGGGCAAGTGACATGATCGATGTGTTGTATTAGTATTTTAAGGCAAATCGTGTATAATCCGTTATAATTTTTCAATTTCTCGAACAATTTCAATATATGTACATATAATCTAACTAGCAAATCAACTAGAATATTCACAGTGACACTCATATTTAACTCACTCACTGATATTTAAATTTAAGCTGATTAATACTAATTTCTGTGTGTAAGTATACATATACATACATATGTATGTATGTATGTATGTACATATGTATGTATGTATGTATATAAGAAAGTAAGTTTGTGTGATCTATCTAAGCGTTTTATTTGCATTTTTAATTTTTATTCTCTGCTCTTTTACTACACTGTATTCTACATTTTGTTAATGTTGTTGTTTTATTATTATAAGAAAACGTTTCTGGCATTTAACTGTCAACACTTTTACCTTTTTCACTTATTTTGAAAATGTAGTTTTATTCAATTTACTTTTGTGTTTTTGCATTTACAGCTCGTGAAACACTTTGTTGCGATAACTGCGCCGCTATTATCTGTGTGTTTTTGCACTTTTTCATACGCTTTGATTTTTTTACTAAAATTTGTTATCTTTTATTTTATGGTTTTTATATTATTTATTTCGTTATCTTTATTTTTTTTTTACTTTTATTTTTAAATTTTTATTTTTACTTTTATTTCCGTTTTCGTTGTGTTTTTAATTTTTTCACCAACTATTCACTCCAACTAACAATGCTCGGCTAAACGAGTCAATGTACAAACATATTTATTTATTTTTTATTTTAATGTATTTAATTATATACACATGCACAAACGTATAGAGTATTTTCGCACTGTCTTGATTTAAGTATTTTTGCGTTGCTTTCCGACATTTATGCACAAAAATCACTGTACACCAACATTTCCATGTACATACACAAGTGGGTTGTATGCTTGCTTGCATGTAAGTATGTAGGCAGGTAAGTATGTCTGTGGATTTTACTTTGCTGCTATACGGCGGCTACTGTTATGCTGCTGCTGCTCGCTGGCGCTTGGTTGTGTGTTGTGGAGGAGAATCGCGTGGTACTACTCGCAGATACATTATTATTGTAGCGCACGCGAATTGAGACTAAAAAGTCGAAGAGAGATGTGATTTTGTGTAAGCACGGCAACAGAAAGCCCAAAACGCATTGGCAGCAGCGCGACCGTGGCATAGCAAGTCGCATTGTGAGCGCTGACGTTGTCGTTGACGTCGCAGTGAACTGTGTGTGCGCGCGCTAAGCCCATAACAGCAAAGCCAATTGCAAAACTAAAGGTGAAATAATAGCAACAACAAAAAACACAACAACAATGGCAAGAAATACAACAAAAATCAAAACAGTGGCAGCAGAACAACAGGAACCAAATGGAATGGCCAAAGTGGAAATGATATGAGACGACGACGATGCGGCAATGCGACGGACGACAGACAGACGACGACGACGACGACGACGACGAACGACGCTTAGCGGACGTTGTACGATATATGTATGCGATACGATAACGAAGCAAAGTCTCGTCGACGATGATGACTACGCCGACAACAGCAACGACGACAGCGACAGCGACAACGAAACGGTTAAAAGCCGCACAAGAACCAGAAGTTCAGCAAAAGCAACTACAGAATTGTATAATTGGGATTTGAATTACTAGCAGCAGTTCGGCAACCAACAAAACCGCAACGGCATTAAACAGCAAAGGTTGTATAGCGTTCGGCGTTCAGCGTTGGCGGTGCGGCCGTGTATGTTTGTGTACGCCGCTGTGCTTTCAATCGCTACAAATTAAACTAAACGATAGCGTGAAAATATCGTGTTGTTGAAAAGTAATTGTTCTCATTTATTTATGCATTCATTTGGCATATGATTTATTATTGAGATATTTTCTAAAAATTAATTACTAAATAGTTTTTGAGAATTTTGAGAGGTGTTTTTATAACTTGAATAGGGTATATTAAGTTTGCAACGAAGTTTGTAATGACTAGATGGAAACGTCGAAGACACTATATACTTACACATACATATATGTACATATGTATAGGGTATTTATATACATACATACTTATATAAACGAACAGCGTGACAAGCTGCTTCCATTTAACTATATTTGACTTTCCCTCTGTATATTCGTCAACTTAGCCCTAATTTTTTGAGATAACAATCTGTAATTTTGCACACCTGCTTTTTTCCCAACAAGCAGCTAATTAGTGGAACCGTCAATATTGTATATCTAGGCATATACAGTAGCTGCCATGCAAGCTGACCGCTCAAAATCAACTTTTTGTATGGAAAACTTTTTTATATGACATATTATCCTTACGAAATTTGATATAGAATGTTGTTCAAAAACGCGCTATAATTTTCGAAAAAATCGTTTAGATCGGATCACTATAGTGTAGAGCTACCATACGAACTATTCAATCCAAATCAAGTTTTTGTGCGGATAACTTTTTATTATACGATATATCTTCACCAAATTTGGTATAGAATATTATTCAAGATAACGCTACACTCTCTAAGCGTATTGTTCGATTCGGACTACCATAGCATATATGTATGTAGCTGCCATACAAAATGACTAATCAAAACCAAGTTCTTGTAGGGAAAACTTTTTTAATTGACAAGATATCAACATGAATTTTGGCACAAAATAATATTTAAGACAATGCTACAATATCTGAATAAATCGTTCAGTTCGGTTCACTATAGCATACAGCTGTCATACAAACTGACCGATCAAAATTAAGTTCTTGTGGAGAAAACTTTTTTATTTGAAAATATATCTTAATGAAATTTAGCACAGATTATTGCTTAAAACAAAGCTACATCCTCCGAGCATTTTGTACAGATCGGATAACTATAGCATGTAGCTGCCATAAAACTGACGAATCATAATTATCTTGTTTGATTTTTATATAACCTGCTATGTAGTAAAAAGTGGTCCGTGAAGTGTACTATAGCTGCCTTAAAACTGAAATAATTTTTTTTGTTCTTATATATTTTTGGAACACCATGGCGTATACGCAACCAATAAGCAATTTAATTTAAGCTTCAATATTGTGACTTTGTTATGACTTTAATTGAATATACTCTGTGAAATAAATATTTTTCAAAGCACCTTTGTAACTAATGGCTTGTTTTATATATAAAAAAGATATAGGCATACTCGACCATAAGTCAAGTGCGGCTGCAATTAAGCGGAGTACTTAATGTACATATTCTGTCTGTCGCATGAAAACATTCGAAGTAACGTTAGAAAGTATCACGGAATAATAGACTCATAGACTCAGTGTTTTAGAACACAAATGAAGTCAGCAAAGTACAGAAGAAATAAAAATTTGCAAAAATTTACATATGTATGTCGGAACATACAGATGTACATATGTACATACGTACATACATTTTATATACACATATTTATATATACATACAAGTATGTTTGTGAATTGACTACAATGCGATAGGTTATAGTACGGCCGGAGGCGGAGGTAGCACAAAGCCGAGACAAAGCGAAGCGAATAAACGAGCTGTCAGAGCTTTAAGCACCGATTGTCGTTATGGTTGACGTTAGCAAGAGCTAGTGATTATTGTTGTTTTTGCTAATGTATTTTTTTTATTATTATGATTGTCAAAGCCGTTACCATTTGGTTGCCAACCAAACACAGCTAATAAACAACCCATCAAACGTACAAACATACAAACAGACAGATCCACCTAACTAAACTTTGTTCATATACATACGTGTATTTGTTTATAAGATTATGCATATGTATGTATATGTAGCAGTTTCCATTTATAGGTACATACGTAAGTCACGT
Source organism: Bactrocera tryoni (assembly GCF_016617805.1). Lineage (NCBI taxonomy): Eukaryota > Metazoa > Arthropoda > Insecta > Diptera > Tephritidae > Bactrocera > Bactrocera tryoni. The sequence continues at coordinate 34,169,485 of NC_052502.1, read as the reverse complement.
GAACAAACGCTCATACTTATATATTTTGCATGTATGAATGTATTTATGTATAAGTTTATGTGTATCTAAGTTAATGTTTGTGGGCTGTATGCGTGTCTGCTGTGCGTAAATCGAAGAAAAATAACATAACTTATGGGCATCTATGCTTGCTAAGCTCATTTATAATGCCGCGTTATAAATATGTATGTGTGTATATACAGTGAAAGCTCGATGGACAATCTAATTAGCGGACATCTTTTATATGTAAAGTGGTTATATTTTTTTGAACGCAAAACTTTTTTGAAAAGTAATTTTCACGTCAAGTTATTTTAAATTTAAATGTAATTATTTGAGACACACCGTTTAGATGGCAAAAAAATAAGATGGGGTTCATTTATGAAAGCTTTCACGGTATATACATACATACATATTTCTGTGATAGTTTTCAAGTGTTCAAGGTTAAGGTATTAATATATCTATGTAGTATAACTACTCAGGTGTTTTCCTTATAACATCAAGGGGTATAAAAAGGTATTTATTTTGGTTTTAATCGGTTAGTTTGTATGACAGCTATATGCTATACTAGTCCGATCAGAGCAATTCGCTCGGAGATTGTGGCGCTGCATTGGAAAATAATACTTGTCAAATTTCATGAAGATATCTTGGCAAAAAAAAAAGTTTTCCATACAACTTGACCTGATATTGATCAAGTCTGTTCAGGGTATAAATATAGTAATATATTGATATAATGATTCCAGCAACTAAGAAAAGCTAAACAAATATACACAAGTAATGATACATACAAACATACCTACATACATATGTATGTACATACATATACTTGCATAAACAAGTGGCAGGACAGTTAAATCGCCGCAATTACACAAGTAACGAATGTAAATTTAATATGAGAAAGCGATGAGGCAACTTAGAAGAAGCGGCGAAATATGGTGTAAAACTAAAGCTTGACTGCTGCAAAAAAAGATAATTCAATAAAACCAATCTGACAGGGATAACAGTCGACAACAAAATGCCCACAATACGTCAAATACAAACACACAGAGCAATGTATGTATGTATGTGAATATATGCATTGCCAGCGGCTACAAACGACTGCTTAGACTGTCTGACGTGCAGACGCACAGACAGTCCGGCAGCTAGTTAGCCAAACAGGCGACTCGACTGCCGCGCTCCACTCATCCAACTCCACCAGCCTTGCTCACACATTACACCCGTGGCTTAATGGAGCGCTAAAGTGTGAGGCTGTTGGTGCGGACATAAAAATGGTGTAGATACCGTGAAGTGGATGACGCCGTTGTCGTTGTCACCGCTGCCGCAATCATACACTGGGTACAACAACTACAACAACACCGAAAGCAACGCGACGCAGCTGGCAAGAGTGAGAACAACCGTCGTCGTCCATAATGGAAAACAAAACGGCGAATGAATATAAGAAATACATACAAAGTAGAAAATGGCATTCGCACTCGCACAATTATTATACAAAGCTGATGATGATGAATACAAAGTTACACAAACAAACAAACATACAATACAAACATACGAATACCTACAAATATGTGTACATACTAAACATACATACCTACAAGTATAAAAACAAATATTAAGGCATATGGAAAAATATAGTTTTGTATCAGCTAAATGAGTCTATTTGCCCGACTAACTGACAGACATTCACTTGTTCGGCGGGCAGTCGTGCAAGGCGCCTGACCACCAATGTGTTACTTAGAGAAAGAAAACAACGCACATACACACGTACATATGCACATACATTAGTACATATATAAATAAAGTTGTATGTATGTATTGTGCACATATCATAAATATGAATAAACAAATGCGCACATACCACACATACATACTAACAAATTAAAATATATATGCAAATACATACATACACACATAAATAAATGTATAGAGCTACTCGGCTTGTAGATATTTCTTTCAACTCACCGTCACCTCCACGCCAACCACACAATTTGTACTTTAGCAGTAAGAAAAAAAAACAACAACAACCATAAAAAATCCACCAAACGAGAAATGTGTATACTACATATTAGAGAAAAAAGGCTGGAAAAATCAAGTCACATTCCAATATGGCGTTGGTTTTGCATTTTTCGCTTAATTTTCGTTGACTTTCGCCCGTCGCGCTATCTTCTTTATGCCCAATGTTAGCGGCTATTTTGCTGTAAATTCTATTTCGCCACGTTGCAAATCATCGGCTTGCATTCTACTAGTTCATATGCGCATACATACATACATACAAATATATAATAATTGCAAAAAAAAGTAGAGGAGAAAAACTGTGTTGTCACAAATTTATTTGTGCACGGCTTTTCATACTTATATTCTTACGATATGTCCGTCTAAAAATAGTTTCATCAAAATTATATCATTTCAAGTATTCTGTGGGTGATGAAGTCAACTCAAATGCTGTCGTTTAGTTCAGGTTGTGCTGGCTGCCGTTAATCTAAGGCACATTTAGTTTAGTGGGTCGAAAGCCAAGTATTTGAGTTAAACCTCGGTATAGTCCTATCATGAAGTAATGAGGTCAATTCGACAAATCTTCTCAATGTTTCTCCTTATAATACTTTGATGATGAGACACTTTTTTGGGTTGAACAATCCTTTATCATTGAAATATCGATTGAGTTCATCAAGATTTCCAACCCTAATACTTCCAAATAAGGGCCTGAATAGGAATCCAAGGTCTTGATGTCAATTAGTGGACAGAAAAGGTTAGATGTCATTAAATGTTACAGTCAGCTAAATACTTCATCGAGGGAATAGAAAAAGTCCTAGCCAATATGTTCATAAACAACCAACGTTTTATACTAGAAAACGTTGTATTTCACCTTTCTACTGAAGTGGCCAAAATGACATCAGATTAGAGTGTAAAAAATCAATAAATGTGGTACACCGAAACTTCCTGCTACCGGAGATTTGAATTCTTAGTGAAACCCAAATAAGTGGGAATCCAAAGCTTTTCCTCAAGGAGAAAAAAATAGTTATTTCTACATAGGAATACAGGCAATGATCGAAGGACTTCTTCTTTATTGGCGTAGACACCGCTTATGCGGTTATAGCCGAGTTTTCAATTATGGAAACATGTGCAGGAGGTCAAGCAAGTGGGGAAAGTTTGCTGAGCACCATTTACTTCGGAGTGACCAGAAACGATTCTTTTACATATGGCTCAAGCAGCTCAAGACTTCCGGGCTTAGACCAAGTATTCTCTGTGGAGCCGCAAAAACATCCATTTGAAAGCGAGCTAGAGTGAGAAGGCGAATCATCTATCCCCAGGGTTGCCCGTTGGGTTTGGAACCCGCCATGTAAAAAACATCCCCAATGAAAAGATTAAACCAGCCTCGGATGAAAGACCCTCTTTTTGATGACTATCGAAGGACTAGTCAAATTAATTTTTTAAATAATTGGCGGCTTCCCAAAAAAGTCGATTTTTTTTATTTACACTTCAAAGTTGTTTAAAAAATCCAAATGATCGAAAATCTTATTCCTTCGAGTATTACCAGATTACATCACACCCTAACATATATTTATTATAAAAAACACTGTACGCAATAACAACTTGGTGAGTCAAACCTCCCTTATAAGTCATTTAAGTGATTAGAGAGCAAATGTAATGCAGTCACAACTTAACTAAACTACGACACACGTGAAGGTTAAATTCATACGAAAGATAACTGAAAAGTAAGTAGTAAACGATACCTATCTATCTATGTACAATGCAAATATCGGACAAAAAGTATTTACCTTATTTTCACAAATGACCGAAATGAAGGGCATGAAATTGGAGTGCTTCGCAAATAAGGTGCACACTTTAATGCAAAACATTGCTTTCTAATAATAATGTATGTAGTATGCGAGTGCCAGGCAAACTCAAAAGTTTGTAACGTTTAAATGAGAGGGTGCCACTAAAATTCATTTACATAGTATATTTTGTAATTGACATAAGCTCGTTGGAGTTTTGAAGTTTTGAAAAAATACACATATAAAGAAAAAATTATTGTAAAATTTCTCATACCAAAAAAGGAGCGAATAGTATATAGCATTATTGGAACAATTCAAGGACAAAAAATTCAAAAATGATTCCAGTTGAAGAAACAGTATGGTTTCATTAATATGAATCACCATGAAACATAGTATATATGAAAACCATAGAAAGATGACATGATTTAAGCTTTCACACAAGCATTTTTTCTACTACTATAAGATCTCATTACTCATGGGGGAACAATCCAGAACAAAAACGGTTTCTAAAAGTTTTAAGATCGCTATAAAATCATCTTTAAGCTGCCATGAATTGAATTTCGTAATTTTTTTCAGCCTGAGTGATAAAACAGATTTTGAATTCACGATTCTTCCCGGTGACTTACAAATATTCACGGAGCAAATGTTATCTTGTCATATCTTATGTAACACGAAACCCTCAATTGCTGGTGTTTCTCTTCGAAATGATAACTCCCTTCGTTATTTCAACTTCTATAGTACTACACTTAAACAACTTCAATAGATGACCCATATACCATCCTATATTGTATTTACTTGTATCTCGGTTGTTACTATTCAAATTGATTAATAGAATGGAGCAAAGCTCAACCAAATCAAACCGAGAAAAGCTAATATGAAATAGCAATTGTATTGGTATTTTCCTTTTAGCAAAAAAATTAAAATAATACTTTACTCAAAATATTATATAGAGTAGTCGAAAAAGTCTTTTCGTATTTCTAATTAAACTTCAACTAATTTTTTATATTTATACTAATAAATAAATAAACAAATATGTACCATTTTGGCCAACCACTTTTTACCATTTTTCCGCTGGAGACATTATGCCACCAGTGTAAATCGAAATTTCCAGAACGGAAGCGAGCGAACCATTGTTGTGCTACTCGAACTGAACCAAATTTCATTAGTGGCTTGTGTGGTATTATTCCCTTTTTTATATAAAAATTTCAAAATATAACGAATTGTTTCATTATTTTAGCTCATTTTTAAATAGCTGTAACTTTTTTTCAACTTCCCCGAATTTAATTTTTTTTGGGTAAATGGAGCTTAAAATCTCACCTTTCCAACACTATTTGGTATGACACAATGTGATTGGTACCATTGGAGATATACGACTGCAACGACGTCTATTGACAAAATACGAAAAGACAGTAGGGTAATCTACCCTGTTTTATTGACATTTTTTTCATAGAAATTTTTATTCTACAATAGAACTTTGGAGTGGTGTGGAGTGTATAAATAAATTTTTTCGGAATTTTTTGATGACATCTGTCGGAAAAATGGCTGGGTGAATGAGATATTTTTTTTCACTGGCGGACACGATTTCTCATGTTTGGATCATCTGAAACACAAAAACCCAATTTATTCTTAAAAAGTACGCGAATGGTTATCGTTCCTACTAGAATCATGAAAAAATTTTGATAAATAAAAAAGTAATTAACGTTTTTTTACATAAATTTTGCCATAACTTTGTCAATAAATTATAAAAAATATAGGGACGATAGCCAGGCGTTTTGTGAACATTTAAGAAGAAAAATTAAGCAAATCGATTGAGTAGTTCGACCGGAATCTTGTCCGCCAGTTTAAAAAAGTGAGTTTTGAGAAAAACGCGTTTAAAGTGCCAGGTGTGCATTCCGGGCGGTATTATTCTTTTTGGGCCTTTTTCGAAACCTTCCAATGGTAAAGTGGGTTTCTACATTAATTTTAAGGGTATAAGGGAACAGTAAATGCCAAAAAAAAAAGGTTTTTGAAAAAAGATTACCCTACTGACTCCTTAATACCTAATTTGTTTTTCTGTTAATTTTCTTCAACGGAATGCAACAATGAAAACCAAATAATTAACATAATAAAATTTTAGGCATTTATAAATTTCAAAAAAATATTAATTTAGCGGGTTTCATTTTGTAACGTCATGTTTTTGTAACTGATAGGTGCTTTTGTTGAAAAAAAAAATAGTTTCTAAAACCACAAAAAATCTAAACATTTTGTTGAGCTTTTGTTGAACAAATAATTTTTAAAATCATACACGAAATTTCACATATTTTCTATTGCTGCTTGTATTAGTTATAATATTTGGAATAAAAAAAATTGTGTTCATTTTTAAAAATGTTTCACTGGCGGGTATTAGTTCAAAATTAGAGCACACACAATTCTAGCCGCATGAGTAAATACCTACATATTTACGTGTGGTATATAAAAATAGCTGTCGAATATAATTATTCTGTAATACAAATACTTAAAATTAAAATGTGTGCATTGTGGTAGTTGGTAAATATTTATTATTTTAAGACTAAATATAATTTTGGGAAAATAATTACATAAATTAACAAAACATAATTTATCACTAGCATCATCAAAATATAGTGAAATAAGACAACAGATGAAATAAAAATCTCTTAAAATAAAGTAGAAAAGACATTATAGTACATTATATAGCATATAAATTTATGTTAAAAGCGAAAATGTTAGATTGAAAGAGAATAAATGACATGAAATACATTAGGACAAAAAACACCCTGAAATTGTAATTAAATTCCTCGAGTAAATGATATTTAAAAAATGTATTTTGCTAAGTTGGTAGGACTGTCCTTAATTACTATGGTAAATATGAGTTGTTTAAGTCGGTACACTTCAGTAGTGCGTTGCGATTTCTACAATGAATGTGTATTTCTAACCAAATTTCGTGTGTGGACCGTTGTGAATGTAGGAAAAATCACTTACTGTGATTCAAAAACACAAGCCTACGAGTGGTACAAAGCCTTTAAAGACGGCCGAGAGCTCGTTAAAGACATGCCTCGTTCTGGACGACCTTCGACCCATCAACTGATGAAAATATAAAAAAGGGAAGGAGCTAGTGCTTGAAAATCGTCAGGCGAGTGTTAGAGAGATGGCAAAAGAGCTCGACAACTCTCGCGAGTACGTTCGAATGACTTTGGTGGATATTTTGGGTATGCTCGACTCGTCCCGATAAAGCTAAATTTTTTCAAAAAGAGTACGATTATGACCGAGTTTAAAGCCAGAAACGTAATGAATACCATCGATCAAACACCGTATTCACCAGATTTGGCTCGATGTGATTTTTTCTTGTTTCTCAAACTGAAATTGCCGCTCCATGGAACCCGTTTTCAGTCGATCAAAGAGATAAAACAAACTTCGCTAAATGAGCTGAAGGTCATCCCAACAGGTGCTTATGAAAAGAGTTCCCAGGACCGGAAAAATCGTTGGCATAAGTGTATTACATCAGGTGAGGATTACTTTGAAGGCGACAAAATAAATATTATAACATAATTAAATATTTTGCCTTTAATTAAAATTTCCGGGTACATTTTTGTCACAATATATGTATGTACACATATTAAAAAAAGTTATATTTAGTTCCAGAAAATACGCAACACCGCACAGCATTTTTGAATAAAACAAATCGATAAACATCACTATTATCATGTATTCAATTACTTTTCAAGCATTCCTTTTCTTATTTTAGTTTCTATTTATAGTTGATAAATTGTAAAGCATTTGTTTAAGGCATTTGTAGTATACAAAATATAAATATTCGAGTCTAAAAATGAATTTAAGTATGTATATATGTATGTATGTATGTCTGTATGCCTTGGCACATATCAATCTACACGCGGTAAATGAAAATAATTAGGGTAACTAAGAAAATAACAAACTCTATTATAATTTCCGGTTTACTGGCCGGCACCAGATATTTAAAGAAAATTTATGGATTTAGAAAATTGTTTATTTTTAGTTTTAGTTAATTGAATTAGATGTTGAATAAGAATAACAGCTTTTTTTAAGAATTTGATTTTAGTAATTTTTTAAACAATTTTTTTAAATAATTTTAAAACTATTTTTTTAAATAATTTTAAATATTTTTGTAATTTTTTATAATTTTTTACTTATTTTTAACACAATTTTTTTTAAATATTTTTGTTTTTATAGTTTCATAAAATATTATTTTTTTTTTAATTTTTTTAAATATATTTTTTTAATAATTTTTTATGGTATTTTTGTTATATTTTTTGGTTTTACTATTATTAAAAAAATATTATTATTTTTTTACATTTTTAATGCTTTGTTTCAAGATTTATATTTCCATTTAAATTATTCTAACAATGAAAATAAACCTTAATACAAAGTATTAGAAAGTTAAAAAATTAAAATTAAAAAAAAAAGAAAAAAACAGCTAAAAAAATTAGCCCAAAAAATATATTACAAAAAAAATCGTTAAAATTTATTTCAAAAAATTATTAAAGAAATATATAACAAATTTAGTCAAAAAAATTCGTTAAAAGTAAAAAAAAATATTTAAAAAAATATATATATTTTTATACATATACATATGTATGTATGTATGTACCTATGTGTCTATACAATGTCTAAAATTCAAATATGCCGTGGACAAAGCTAATTTGTCAGCATGAAATCGGTGAATAATAAAAATCATGTGTTTGGTAGGGACTTGTTTTTCATATGTACATATGTATATAGTACATAGGTACAAATATACATACATATATAATTTATGTGTTCACTTACTATTTCACTTCATTATTTTTATTTTTCTCAAAGCCACAAATAAATGAACGCCTGCACCCACAGATCGAGCGCACGATCGGCTGACTATCACTTATGTATTTACACATCAGCTCACTAACTCACATTGTATCTAAATATAGTATATATGTATGTATATAGATATTCATATGTGTAAAGAGACACTTGACTGTTGTGTGGCACACAGTATTACACTCACATCCGTATATAATATACAGTACATATACATACATATGTTATATAGTTAGAGTCTGAAATGGCAACGCTCTGACAATGCGCTATAAATTGTCTTTCACATTTCAATCGCATACTCGAATAATTTAAAATATTTCACCGACATGACATGCTTACCTAATTAGGTATTTAATGCAATAAAATATCAGATAGCGACTGATAAAATAGCGAGTAGCGGCGAATAATGCGTTGTGGCGGTTTAGCAGCGAGATACTTGTATGTTGGTATTTTACGCAAAAAGAAAATTAAACAGTATAAACCAGAAGTGATATACATACATTGTTACATTTGAATGATCAGGAGCAAAAATTGCGATCGGTACTCTAGTTATAGACAGGCATATACGAGTCATAGACTGTAGTTTTACAGTTAAATTTCAATGATTGATTTTATGTTCTTTTATATATGTATATAAAAAAAATTTTTCTAATTATTTTTTGTACTCTTATCGTATAAATATCCGGCTAGAAACACAAAAAAAAAGTCATATGTACGTTTCAAGATTTGCATTCTTAAAATAATCTTTCTTTAATCAATTGCCATTGTAAAAATCATTGACGTTAAGTGGCATACTAATTGTGTGGTACATATTTGCTATAACTTCGCCTTATCGCGACCAACTGTTGATGACGCGACACGGTCAGCAGTACAAAAATCAATTAATAAAGGGTGTTTAGATATGCATGAGAGATAAAATCTAAGAATTCAAGTCTCTGGCCGACAAAATTATCCAAACGGTACTGTGGGCAAAAGATAGTAAGACTGTTTAATTTAAATTCCGTGCGAAAATCCGTTCGTCGAAATAATTTTTTATATTTGTATGATATCAGCGACATCTGTGCCAAATGTCACATGAAAACAATCATTAGTATTTAGTATAAGCTTGCCTTTCTAAAGTATGTACATAAAGGGAATTTGGCGATTTCTACTTTGAGTAAAATTATTTAACAAAGAAGTTCCACTAAATTTTGTGTGCGGAATCAAATTTCTGAAACCGAAACGTTCAGAATGTTGGAAAAGGACTTAAATGAAAAGTGGTTGTCGCGGCGAACAAGTGTTTTTGATTGGTACAAATTATTCAAACAGAGTCGAAAACGCCTTAACGACGAACCACATCTAGCACAACCATCAACATCAACTGATGATCAACACGTCAATAAAATAAAAAAATGGCGCTTGAGAATCGACCATAACCAGTTAGAGATTTTAATGGCATCGTTGGAATATCGGAAGGATCTGTGAAAACCAATTTGAAAGATAAGTTGGGTCTAAAAATCGTGAAAGCACGGTTGATTCCAAAATCACTCAATTTTTTCGAAAAACAGCGTGGCGATAATGTCTGTGAAACAATCATTTTCGACTACCAGGATGTCATGAAACGTATTATTACTAACGATAAGTATTGGATCTATGCTTCCGACCTTGCAACAGACAATAAATTAGCTAAATATCGTGACATAGGAGAGCCAAAGCCGAACAAACCACGTCAAAACAGTTCAAAAATCAAGGTTATGTTGACAGTTTTCTTCGATTATCGAGGTGTGGTGCACTCCGAATTCCTTCCGCCCGGCCAAACAACAAGGAATACTATTTGAATGTTATGCGACGTTTGCGCGAAGTTATTCGTAAAAAGAAATCAGAATTATGGACCGACAATTCTTGGTTTTTGCACCACGATAATGGACCGTCCCATACTGCATTGAATCTTCGTGAGTTTTTCACCAAATTTTCAACCAACATCGTTTCGCAATCACCATATTCGTCTGCTTTAGCTCCGTGTGACTTCTGGCTATTCAGCAAACTCAAACGACCGCCGCAGAAACCAATTTGGGTCAATTGAAGCCATTAAACGTGAATCACTAGGCGCATTGAAGGCTTTTACGGAAATTGACTTTTGATTGAAACAAAAAAACGTTGATACAAGTGTATTGAGGCCAAGGGGGATTACTTTGATCTGTGTCGTCTCCAGATTTTGAAGAACAAATTAAGAATTTGAAAATTATGAACAAAGTCTCACTATTTTTTGGTCATTATAGTATAACTTAAAACATAGTACAATTAGATTTAATTATTCTCATATTGCTCATAATAGCGCGCAAATCACGAAACACCCTTTATTTAAGAAAATAAAAGTTTTGGTAAATTAGTTCATTATATGCGTCCGTCCTACAAGTATACTCAAGGCTACTTTTAAATGCATTCCTAAACATCCAACGTATATATATATATAGGTATATATCGTCAACTAAAATGCAAAACAACGTATCATCAAAAAAAATAAAAATTGAGTTTTTTATCGCTTACGATCCACCACATCATATTATATGTATACTCGTATGTAATAACCAATATATAACCATTTTATAACCAATATATAACCATTTTATAATCAATATATAACTATTTTATAATTTTATATATATAGTTTTCCTTCACTTGTAGGCTTATAAAAAGTGGTGTTACGTTATTTTGCATTTTAAGTGGTGATATGATATGTATCTACAAACGTACTTATGTACATAAGTATGTACAATATAATGGGTAGAAATCACGAGTACGCCAAGTATATAATGAGATCGCGATCAGGTGACTTTCTGATTACACAAAAATGCCCAAAACGCAAAAAGTCAATAAATCTATAAATACACGTTTTATATATAGAATATATGTATACACATACATATGTATGTAAAATACTAGTATGTACAATTAATAAAAACTACTTTTGCTTACTTATGAATACTTTTATTGGAATTCACCGCGACTGAGTATTAATAATTCAACCCTATAGAAGCTCGAAGGTCATCTCATGTTTACCTCGCTTTTTGCATTAATCTACTTGATTTTAATTTATATAAAATAGTTACGATCTAACTGGAAAATTTAAGAGTTCTGAGATCACGCTCATTAATTTGGGATTTATAGGAGACAAGAGACGAAATTGCTAATGCATTTCTTCATATTTTCGAAGAATTATAATGTCATATTTTCCGTACATTGGGTCCTTATACCCTGCACAAGGCATATTAAACTTCCCAAGCAGAGAAGGAATCGTCGGGGACCCTGTAAAAGCCACGTATTGTAGAAATAATCAACATGACGAGCTGAGTCTGTTTGGCCATTTGGATCCCTCTGTACCCTTTGGTTCTTGGGAAATCTTTTTGAAATTTTACACAAGTCTCTTTCTCCCCAAGATACTAATAATTTGTTGAAACTGCTGATATCAGACCATTATAAGATAAGGCTGTCATGCAAAATGATCGATAAAGATCTAGTGTTTGTATGGAACATTTTTTTGTATGACAATATATTTTTACGAAATTTTTCATGGATTATTGTCCAAGCCAAAGCTATAGTCTTCGAAAATCTTGTTCGGATTGGACCACTATAGCAAATAGCTGCCATACAAGCTTACCGCGCAAAATCAAGATAAGTATATTTTATAACCTTTTATACTATAAGATATGGACCTGTGAATAAAATTATAGCTTTGGTGCTGCCGAAGTTGACGTGTAATCTTCTTTATATTATAAAGCTTACGTTTGAATTTACGTGTACCAGACTACTGTACTACTTGACTTGAGACTACTTCAGTCAAAATTAGTCAATAAACCTAATGAATAGTAAAAGTTGTGGAACTAGACAGAGACAGCTGTAAAAATACATATTATCCACGGCCCATAACTACCGTCATTTTCTGTTGTAACTTCTTGAGACAATTTTTAATTATCTAGGGTGTGGCAAAGCTTTAATGGCTTTATCAGTCCTTGAGTTGAGCTGAGTAATAATCTCTTGTTAAAAGACTGAATAAAATCTTATGAGAGACTACTCGTATTACTGAACTCAACACAACGACTATTAAAGCCATTAAAGCTATATTCTATAAAGAAATTCCAAATAAGTTGAAAAAAGCAACGAATACGTTTGCAAAATTTTCACTCTTCCTAAAATTTGAAATATTTTCACATTAAAAATTTTATTCTGTTTACCAAAGTTCAAGCGATCAGAGATCAGCAATGTTTATACAGAGAAATGAACGTTCCATTCAGTCGATCTGTTTACAACACATATTTAATTAATAAATTATTCAGTATAAAATCTAAATGTACACATGAATAAAAAGAAGAAAAAAAACACACATACATATGTATATACATTTAAACAACAATGACCATTGTATTTACATATATGGCAAGAAGTATAAAACGGAATTCGCAGTAAATTTATTTCGAGCTGCTAAATTTAGATTTACATTTCGATGGCACCTTTGTTGCGATTAGAAGCTGCCCGATACAGGCGCACAGAACTAAATACTTGTAGCGCACAAATTGTCGATAATCAGCACGATCGATCAATAATAATCGGTGCAAACACATGGGCATTTGCGTATAACAAGCGATCGAGGCGATAAGTATAGCTGTTGAAATGAAAGCGAAAAGTGCAAAAAGTAAGAAAAAATCAATCGATTGTGTTAATTTGAGTGAGAGAAGGTATTGACGAATTGTATTATTTGAATTTCTAGTGACAGCGTAGTTGGGGCGAAACTAAACGGTGGGCCCGGTGGCGAAAGGGCGAGTTATGTGGATTTTGGCGAATAAGTGGTTGTTCAGTTGAAGATCAAGCGAGTGTTTTCAATGCTAATTTGTAGATTGTATATATTAGTATGAATGTGTAGATCTCAATTTTAATTTAAATAAAAGCAATGAAATCACATGGTGCTTATAAATACGTAGGTATATAATATACTTATATGTATGTATGTGTAGTAATAAGTATTTGTTTATAAAGGTATGTGTGAAATTGATGTATGCAAAGCAGTTTTAGTATAGTACAATTTTTATCATATTGTAGTATAACTTAGAGAGAAAAGCGAAGAAAATAATTCAAATGGAAAGGAAAAAAAGAAAAATATATGAGTTTGTACATACATACACTCATTGTTTCTTACGTCTCCATATTTATTAACCAAATAAAATCTCTACAATGAAATGTTTCACTTCTGAAGAAATTGCGGTTTAAAAGTGAACTAGGCAAAAAAATAATGAAATTGAACTAGTTCTAAATCGACCACAACTGTATCTATAGTTAAATGATTTTTATTTCAGTTATTTATTTTATTTTTATAGAGATATTTTTAATCTGTATAACTATACAGATCCAAATCTAAATTTGCTGTTTTTTACATTTTGGTTGTGGTCCAGAAATTAAATGGAATTTTTGATTTCTTTTGGAAGTAGTATATGATTAGGGGGTTAAATGGGTTTACGGGTTTCAAAAAAATTGTTTTTTTATTGTCTTATTAAATTTTACAACACCTCTAGAATATTGTCCTAAATTTACAAGTTGATCCGAGTAATAGTTTCGGTGATACAACCTTGAGAACTTGTGCGCTCGAGGCTAGCTAGGCTAAGTGTGCCGTCTTTAAACGCATTTTTCGCGAGACTGTGGTCTTGTAGTCGGTTGGTAAGATTTCTCGAGAACTACTCAACCGATCGTCATGAAATTATGCACAAGTCTTTGAGATACAATTCTTAAAGATTTGGACGAAGGATTTATTTTCGATTACAATTACGATTTGAAAAATTAAATGTCGCGAAATTTTCATTGAAATAATTTTTTTGTAAAAATGTCTGTCAAAAATCCAATTTTTAGTTTACTTTTTTCCTTCGTCCAAGTTCTAAGTTAAGGTCTTAACTAAAACACGAATTTTTTCACGTTAATGATCCTGTAACGAGTTATTCAGCCAACGCGGGCGCATCTTTTTTCCGTGGGGTCACCGGAAATGGCGTCGCAATGGCCGAGTTTAAAATATTTTTTTCCAAAAGTTTCAGAATTTCTTTGTTAATAATGTTTTTTTTGTAACAATAAAAAATTGTAATAAAATATTTTATTTTTTATATGAGAAAAAAATTTTTGAACAAAGGCTATTTTTTACCCTATGAAACCCATGTAACCCCTTAATGCAATACTGACGAAGTAACTAAAGTTACTAATAAGGAAAACAATTAAGATCTTTGATCGGTCAGCTTAATGCTGTAGTTATCCGATCTGAACAATTTGTTCTGAGATTATTTCGTGAAGATATCCTGAATGTCTGGCAAACATAGAAGTTTTCCATATAAGGCTTTGATATGGATCGGTGAGTTTGTATAACATTTATGTGCTCTAGTGGTTACATGTCACCGGGTCTGAGGCGAAAAGGGTGCACGCAAAATTTCAGATTGATATCTCAAAATACGATATGACCATATATGTGATGTTATCTTTCAAGAAGAATTCCGATCTAACATGTTATCATGTCAAGTAAATTATGAGTTTTGTAATAGTATATAGTATCTGGAAGTTCCAAACGGAGCTCATGAAAACTTTGTTGCTCTATAACCTGTCCAGCCCAAAATTGTTCATGGTGGCATATTCGTGTATAGCACTTAGTTAAACCGCGGTAATTGGTAAAGCAAAAACTGTCAAATATTAAAATATTAGGTGGCAAGGTTTGTGTAGCGTTCGTGTTTAGGAAATAAAATCCTCTAAAATTATATGGCAAGTTTATGGCTTATGCATTTGCCAACATGAAACATTTACCATAAATATATATTCTCACAAGTACATGTATATCTACGCATACATATGTACAAATGTATTTATGTATATACATTCCTTCTATGTAAGTTCACAGTTGTTGAAGTTGGTTATTCTTTAGCATTCTGTAGTTAATGCTGTGTTCTCATTGTCGTTATTGTTGTTGCTGTTGCTATTATCCCTACTACTGGTCATGATATCCACAACATTTGCCCATATGCAAAGGCTGGAATAGTCTAGAAAATGATTTCTCACCCAAAAAGGTGTAGAGGCAGCAGAAAGTAGCACAAATGGTGGCATTAAAAACAACAAGAAAAGCAACAATATTCTGTACAAAGTACATATGACAGAGCAAACAACGAACAATCCTCCGCGTAAAAATCGCTTGGGTGGAGTTGGCAGCTGGAACGGGATAAGGAGGAGGAGGGGTATCCCCTCTCTCCTTGCTATCGCAGTTGAGGTGTAAGGTGGGTTATGTATGTACACATGTAGTATATATGCATGTATTGGTCGTAGTTAGGAGGCTGAAGGCTGGAAGCTTACTGTCGAGTTCTGGATGCTGGGCCTCGCGCTGCGGCCGCACTGCCGATGATGATGATGGTGATGATGCTAGAAAAGTAATTGAACTTTCCAACAGCTGTCGTGTAGCACACAAAGCGTACGAGCAGGCAAAACTGAATCGAGGCGATGCCCGTACATACATACATATGTACATATAGAATATGTGTACATGTAAACTTTTCTCTGACAAAATGCACAATCTTTTAAATACAGTGCCCGTGAGTAGGTACAACTTTATGTATATGTATGCAAAAGTACCGGGAGTTATATACTGTATATATATTTGTAAAAGTATATACATAGATATTGAGCAAACACACATACAAATTGTTATGAATATCTGTATATTAAAATGCTGATACTGAAAATATGTAAAATTGCATAAATATTAAAATAAATCTGTATGTACGTGCATTTGTACATAAATATTAGGGCGGGTCGAGTTACAGGGAGCCACAAAAATCGCTGTTTCGAAACTGGTTTTAGACTCATAGTCTCTCAAGCAAAGCTGTTCAAAATGATCCGTAGAACATTTCCTGCATATTCAACTTTATAAAAAAAAATCGACCCGCTCTAATAAATATCTACTCATTTTTGCGAATATTAGTTTTTAAAAGCCAAATATTATAAAATTTCTCCCGAAAAGTTTAATTTTCAAATTTATTTGAAAAGTAGATAAATAAACATAAAAAAAATTGTTTTCATAATTTTACAGGGTGCGTCAGTAAGCGTTGAATTATTGAAAAAAATTTGTTCTATAAAAATATTATTTCTATAGAAGAATACAGGTAATAAGCGAAGAACTGGTAAACATTTTGATTATGATTTTTTGACAAAATGGGGGTTTCCTAAAAAAAAGTAAATGTTTGTGAAAAAATTACACTTTATAGTGAAACAAAAATTCAAAATTTTCTAAAACGTTATTTCATTTGATCATTATTTGGCAAATATATTTGAGAAGGTAAGTGAAAATGAAGTCGATAGGCCCAGCGTTTTTGGAGAAATTTTCCTCACTGAACTCACTATGAAAATAGCCTTTTGAGAAAAATATGCTCCAAAACTATACGCCGGATCAACTCAAAAATTTCGGAGAATATTGTCAAATATATGTAATCGATACAAAAGCAAAAAAATCGATATTTTAAATTTTACAATTGCATATAAACCTTTTGAGGAAAACATTTGTATCCGAAAGCATCATCAAACTGTCCGAAACATAATAGAAAATGCCAGAACAAGAACAGATTTTGATGTGGATTACTGCCCAGCGATCACCTGATATATTTTCTTTATATGCAAAAAAATTTTATAAATAACTTGTATACGACCAAGTTAAATAAAATATTCAAATAACAAAGTTCAAAAGAGATAAAGATGGCGCACTCTGTATCTTTCAAACCCGGACTCCATTAGAAAAGCAAAAGCTTGCAGTTTATACAAACAAATAAATATTTATAGGTACTTGCATACAATGAGAAATATGTATGTACGAAAGTAATTTAAAAGAATTCCCGAAACATACAATATGATAATTTCGAGAAAAAAAAAATCAATGATGGTCACAAACAGACTGAATCCCGGTATGTCTGCATGCAATGCTAACCACAAAAACATTTTTCTTTTCGTGGGCATATTAAAAAATTCTTCGACATATTTCTTTATTAAGAGGCAGACTAAAATAGAAAAAAGTGTCCATAAAGTGTAAACGAAAGAACAGGCAACAACCTCTTTTGCATATGGATTCAGTTGCACGATTTTAACCGAGGAGGAGGCTCAAAAAAGCGTACTCTGGAATCTACAATAGCAAACAGCAGATAAATATATGTATACACATACATATATATGCATCATACATAATGGACATTTTGGTGATGGCATTGTCGGGTGGGTGAAAGTTGCTGGAAACACGAGAGTAACTATTCAACTTACAAGAGATCAGAAATTTGCTCGAATTAAAATAACGAACTGCAGCAACGTAAGAAAGAAGGAAACAATTAAAAAATAAAGTATAACAATAGAAAGCAACGAGATAAAAAGAATTGCACAACGAACTAAGCATCTTCCTACTCGCAAATATTAAACAATACACATATGTATGTATGTGTGTAGATGATTATGCGAGCGATATGAAAGTGTTATACATAAATAAAAAACGTAAGAGGTAAGAAAGAAAAAATAAATGAAAAAAAAAATCATAACATTAAATAAAACAATATACAAGGTATGTAAAAGATAGGAAAACAAACCGCTGGGTTTTAAAGAAATTATAATCCAAAATTAAATATGCATACTAACTGATCAAATTTGACCCGGACGGGCCAAAAAAAATGCATTCTCACATATCTTAACACAAAAGTTTATTATCGTCTTCAAAAATGGATTCTAATCCAACCCGGACGGGCAAAAAACTATATTTTCACGGATTTTAACACAAAAAAGGCTTCTCATCCAATACAAGCATATCAAGCTTAATCCAATTTTCCAAACACTTGTTATATTATAAATATTATATTTTTTTTTTCGATTTCGGCTGATTTTTGGTGCGTTATTCGCTAGATTATTGAACGGTTTTCGATATCATTTTCATAAAGTCTAGCTTCTAGTAATGTTGCCTTTGATGAAAGTAGGGTTCTTAGCTACTTCGCCAAGCATCTCTTTGCGACCTCTACTCGATATCGTCTTTTTTCCAAAAGATTTAAGCCTTTGAGTACGAGTTTAGCACTGATACGCTTTATACCCAAAACATTAACCGAAATGTGCTGAGTCGATCCCTACAAAATGCTGAGATCTTTGTGATCCCAACACGACGATTTTCAAGCCCTGTTTCTTTAACTTTTTCGATGTTGTCGTCATTAACAGATGTAGACTTTCACTGAATGCTTCATGCCATTCAAGGACTTCGTTCGTAATAAAGTAGAATCCCCAAAATACTCCTGCAATATAATAATAGAATCCGTAGCCGTAAATCCATTGGAAACACGAAATTTTCAGTTTGCTTGTTATTTTTTTTCTTTAGGAAGAGTCCCAGTCATCAGACAAACTTTTCAAGTTGTAAACAAATAGTTGCCCAACACCTACTAATTGACATATGGAGATCAAAATTCATATGAATATAAAACAAACTATGTAAAATGTTTTTCCGATTCAGTTTGCAGTTTAAATTGATCATTCGGTTCCAATTAGAACATATGGTATTTGTGGAAGTAACTTGAATGAGAGTCAGTACATTTTACGAAACACTGAGACTAGTATGGGCAATTTAGAATGTCGAACACTGCGGGTTGATGTGTGTTTCACATATTCTAAAACTTACCGATGCAAACGAGGTTAGATCGAGAGTGACCATTGCGCAGCTTCGTTCTGGACACTGTAGCAGGTTAAATTCCTACTTATACAGAATTGACCCTGACATATCAAACATACTTATGTACATATATAAGTCTAGCGTGCAACGAGTTCCCGCATGACACTAACCACCTCTTTGTATGCCCAGCTAACTCTTTTCATCTGACACCCTTCCCCCTATTGTCCGACCGTGTCGAAAAAGCACCCTAATGTTGGATGACCTCGATGACAACTTATCTAATCCTTACCATCCGCGAGATTAGGTACCTGTTACAACAACAACAGCAACAACGGTGTTTCACATATTTTGCTGTTTTTCATATCATAATCAGACAGTTTGTCATGTGTATACAAAAATATTTTTAAGGGTGGCGCAAAAGTAATCCTCCTATCAGAAGATGCTATAAATTTTGCAATTGACCTCTAATGTCAGTTCTGTTTTGACATTTGTGTAGTAAACATATGCGAAATTCCCGTAAATAAACTATGGTACGCTACACTGCTCCAGAGCGCGGGTTATTGGTGACTATTTGACCAATAATCGGTCGGTGGCTTTGGCGCAACGTGAATTTCGTCGCAGATTTCCTGGCCGTCCGACGTCTACTGGTGGCATAACACGCGATGCTGCCAGGCGTGGCAGACCCCGGAGTAGCCGTTCTGCAGAGAATATTGCTGCTGTTGCCGAGGATGTCATGGAAGCACCGTCGACATCGACCAGATGACGTGCCACGAAAATGGGTATCAGTCGACGATGTTTACAGCGAATTTTTGTACAAGATTTGAAGATGTTTCCGTACAAAGTCCAGACGGTGCATCAGCTGTTAGCTGCTGACCGCCAATCGCGTCTAACATACGCTCAAGCCATCCTTAATCACCACCAAGAGGAAGATGATTTTTCATCAAAAATAATCATGAGTGATGAGGCCCATTTCCATCTTAGCGGGGATGTAAATAAGCAAAATTTACGCTTGTGGGGCACTGAAAATCCGCGTGTAACTCACGAGGAGCCATTGCACCCACTTAAAGTCACTGTACGGTGTGCTGTTTTCGCTGGAGAAGTCATCGGACCTTTTTTCTTCGAAGACGTCGCGGGCCAAACGGTTACTGTGAGTGATGAGCGCTACAGAGCAATGATCAACGAGTTCTTTTTGCCGCAACTTGATGAATTGGGATTGGAAAACATGTGGTTCCAATAGGACGGTACAACGGCACACACTGCACTTGCCACAACCGATATGCTGAAGGATGCATTTCCCGGGCGCCTAATCTCCCGTTTTGGCGATTTGCACTGGCCAGCAAGATCGCCTAATTTGACTGCTCCAGACTTCTTTTTGTGGGGCTTTTTGAAGTCGCGGGTTTATGTCAGTAAGCCTCAGACTCTTTCAGCTCTTAAAGACAATATCCGTCAAGAATGTGAGGACCTATCGCCGGAAGTACTGGCCAAAGTGATGGAAAATGCCATAAAAAGGACTCAAATGACAATCAACTGTGACGGCGGCCATTTACATGATATCATATTCTCGACTTGATGTAGAAAAAATTTAAAAGACTAAATAAAAATAATCCACAAGCAGTATCAAAGTTTTTAATTTTTTTAAAAAAATTACAGCCAAAAAACATCGGAAGATTATTTTTCGCCACTTTGTATAATAATAAAAAATAAGTCTCTACCGCAGAAAATAACAAACAATCGATCATTTGTTTGTCATGAAAAAATGTCACTTTAAATCAATCAGGATCGTCTATACCAAAGAAGAGTTATTAGCGCAGTTCAGCTTTCATCCCTCTGGTAAAAGCTTGAAGACTCTCCCAGAAATTCAAGCAGAGAGTCGAAAAAAATTTTGTTGGAAGGTGCGTAATAGTCGTGGAAGGGATCATACAATCAAAAAAAATGTGTGGTTAGCTTTGACCCAAATTTACTTTCTATTATTATATTTTCAATAACATATATGTATGTACATATGTATGTCTACATACAAATGTAAATATGTTTTGTTGAAATAGTAACTCCATATCTTTTCATATGACCTTAATTTCTGGTATATTAACGACTACTTTTATACACCAATATATTTTAATATTCTCAATGTGAGCTTCGCATATTTTTTACGTGCGCACACACACACATACTATGAAATATAAGTAGAAGTAAATAAATATAAATGAGGCAATTTACGTCATTGCAAATTTGTTATTTACTTCACAACAATATACATATGTACATATGTATGTATCATAAATGTGTATGTAAGTATCTATAAAAATGTATATGCTTGTGTGTATTATAATATGTATGTTTGTACATAAATATATATTGCTGACACTGCGCTATTGAAATTGTTAAGCGTAATAAAATAAAAATGAAACATGACGAAAGTAAATAAAATATTTAATTGCAAAAATAGCTGAATAAGCAAAAGGAGGATTGTACCGTAAAAATCATTAAATATGGACTATGAAAAATGTACTATGTAATTGTGCTGGAAAAAGGCGATGTAGAATGGTTATAACTTAATTTTATTTTTTATGAAAAAAAACTTTATATTTACGAGTATTATAAAAATGTAAAGCCCGAAAGCCACCCTTAATTTTTAGACGATTTTGATGAACTTTTTTAGGTTAGTTTTGACATATGTATGTATATGTACACTAGAGTGATTAAAAAAAAAATTTTTTTTTTCGTTTAGTACTCGGAAAAGTAGGTTCCTAGACACCTCTAAGAAAGCCTCTCCAAAAACCTATTCATCATATTTTTTTTCATTGAGTTATAAAATTCATAAGAAATAAAAAAATTTCCCAAAAATAATCAAACTTTAGCTGTTAATATCTTTTAAACGTTTGGGTTTATTTTTTACGTACGGAAAAAAAGTCATTCCGTGCCAAATCAGTTCTATACGGTGGATGGCTCATAAAATCCATTATCTAAAAAATGCATCGACCGTCTCTGGCGGTTGCTTCTTCTAATTTCTTGGAAGACAGCCGGCAAATAATTGTTTGTTTACCACACAAAATTTACTGTTATGCGTTGTTCTAGTAGTATGGCTTCAACATGCCCAATTTTTCACGAAAGTGTACGCCATTTAATTCCATTTGACCGAGATGAATATTTTAAGTTACTGTAAACAACACAAATAGCGCTGGTATGTACTTATAACATCAAAAATATCAAACCGGCTGCTAAATCTCGAAATATTGTCATTTTGCTGCCAGAGACATGAGGGTTAAACTTTTCTGGTTTCACAGCGAAAAACTGCGAAAAGTAATTTTCAGAGGCTTCTCTTGAAGCCAACTTTACTCCATTAAGAGAGTTCTGCATTGACCCGAACAAAGGTTAGAGATGGTGCAAGGTCAGGGCTATATGTTGGATGCATCAAAACTTCCCAGACAAGCTCTCCCAGTTTTTGCCGAGTCATCAAAAATGTGTGTGGTCGAACGTTGTCCTTTTCTGTTGATCACTTCTGGCCATTTTTTTTCGTTTGCTTGCTTCAGTCACATCAGTTGTTGACGGTAAAATGTAGAATCAATCGTTTGACCAGGCTGGAGCAGCTCATAGTGGATCTCTGGATTTTTTCAATTCCACCGATATGCTGAGGCCTTTCGAGGCGTCAATCCTGTCTTAGCGACCATTTGTTGAGCTACACCACGCTTGGACCATGATCTTTTTCGCACGTTATTGTCGTATTTGATCCACTTTTCGTCTCCTGTTACCATTCGCTTCAGAAATAATTCGATATCATTTCGTTTTAGCAAAGAATCGCAGATGTTAATTTGGTTCATTAAATTTTTTACAGACAACTTATTTGGTACCAAAACATCGGGGACCTTTCTGTAGCCAGCCTTTTTTAAATAGTTCAAAAACCGTTTGATGATGAATGTTAAGTTCCTTAGAGATGTCATAGCTGCTTATGTGACGGTCCTGTTCAATATTTTCCATAATTTCATCGACTTTTTCAACAATAGGTCGACCAGAGCGAGGTGCATCTTTCACATTGAAATGAGAACGAGAACGGAAGCGAGCGAACCATTGTTGTGCTACACGAACTGATACAGCGTCTCCGTAAACTTCACAAATTTCATTGGTGGCTTGAGTGTTTGTCGGGTATAGATAATCATATACTTTTATACACATACTATATGTACTTATATGCTTAGTATTAATATAGAGCTTATTTGACCTTATAAAATATAATTCAACACACAATAAAACAAACAAATACAGCATACAAAACAAAAGCCCCTTGTGTCGAAATAAAGCTCACAGATTTAAAAATCTTGAAAAAAAGAGACAATAGAACTTTTGGAATCGAGAGCTTGATTCAGCATAACATTTTTAGATACTATAAATTTACCAATAAATATATTTTATAAAACCCTTATATGAGCATACATAAATTTTTGCCCCTAACCCACAATTCACATCCCACACAAGTACCATATGTATGTATGCATGTCTATATGTAAGTTTTGTAGCTTCCATCGATGTTAGCTAGCAGCAAACGCATTCGATTTTCGCCGAAATTGTAGTTTTCGCGTTTGTAGTTTTCGCCAGCTTTTAGCACTCAAGCCCAACTGAACTGCACGGCGAAAGTCGGCGACAAAATTCGGCGACACAAAGCAGCATTAATACTATATATGTGTATGTGTGTGTGCGTGTGTGTTAATGGAGGATGCAGCGAAACTGGAAAGATTGCAGTGAATAGAAGGTGTGCAGGATGCGGCGAAGAGATGGTGGCGATTTTTAGCGAATGACAGTTGGGCAGACAGCAAGCATTAGAAACGAACAACAACAACAACTATAAACGAAACAAGCGCGATTGTGATAGCCAAGCAATTCATATGCCGAAATTGGCGAAAATTCATGGATGCACACATTTCTTTATATGAATATGTGCGTGGGTATGTGTGCGTGTGTGTTTAAACTATGTATCCTAGTAACACAACAAATGGCTGAAGTGGGCGAAAACTATGCATTAAGTAAACACACCAACCTACAGCGGGTAATTGTATTTGCGAATATACACATACATACATATGTACATATCTACATACATGCTTGTTGGTATATTCGGCTATGTACTTGCAAATGTATGAGTTTGACGAAAGCTATTATATTTTTCACGGTGCAAATTTTTAGGTTAGTTTACAGATGAAATACTGTTGTTTGCTGAGTTAAATGTATGACCTTTTTGTGTTCAATTTATGCCTTATTACAGTTATGTTAAATAGGCATCCCGGTCATCGCGTCGTGGTGAATTGCAAGGGGAATGTATAAATACTTAGAGCAACCAACCATTAGTTAAGGATATGGTGCTTGGAAATCGTCAGGCAAGTGTTAGACAGGTGGCAAAGAGCTCGACATCTCTCTCGAGTCCGTTCGAATGATTTTGGTGGATTTTTTGGATATGAAAGGTGTTCTTGCTCGACTCGTCTTGATAAAGCTGATTTTTTTTTTCAAAAAGAGAACGATTGTGAACGAATTTAAAGCCAAAAACGCAATTAATACCATCGATCAAACTCCGTATTCACCAGATTTGGCTCCGTGTGATTTTTTCTTGTTACCCAAACTGAATTGCCGCTCCCTGGAACCCGTTTTCAGTCGATCGAAGAGATAAAAAAGTTCACTGAAAGAGCTGAAAGCAATCCGAGGACTGAAAAAATCGTTGGCATAAATGTATAACATCTGATGGGGATTACATTGAAGGCGATAAAATAAGTATTAATGAATAATTAAATATTTTGCGTTTTATTAACGATTTCCGGGTATTTTTTTGTGACAGGTTATATATAACCTTGTCTTCTGGCTTACTCAAAATGGTATTCTCGGCTCTAGGTATAATAAATATGTAGCCTTCTCCTTAATTCTCTTTATACGAATATATTCAGATTCAGAACCTCAAAAGGGGTTTAAAATCCCAGGGAAACCTTAATAAATGTTTGACACCCTCGTGCAACCAGAAAAATAATTGTATTTAACTTTTGGTTTTTGAAATCTTGATATTAATCGAATTTAATACCATTCCTTTGACAATCAGTTGAGTTTACTGAAACGGAGTCATATTTTGAGCAGCCCTTCTCCAAAGCTCTCCTGCCAATCTATGATTTCGAAAAACTCCTAACCTTCGCCTGGCATCTTTACATACATAAGCCTGCATCGGTTGAGTTTATTATTTCTTGAAAAATGTTTTAGCAGTCAAAGAAGACTTCGTATGTACTGTATAAGAAGAACACATATAGTATGAAAATTTAAGTATCACTTACTATATTATTATTTATTTGGAAAGCACTCAAATAAATATTGAACAATTATTAGAACATATTTAAAAAAATTCAGAGTAATAGTCAAATGAGGGTACATAAATAGATTTAGTATCCCTACTTAAGTGTATGTGTTTGTTTATTTGAATTTGCGTAAATCAGCGCAACTACACTGCACGTGTGTATGTATGTGTGCGCTTAGTTTAATTTCTAACTGGAATTGCCTTTAGCAAGTTTGAGGCAGCAAGCAGCGCGCTACAGCAGTTCTGACGTGCGGGGCGTATGAGTAACGCCGCCATCATGTGACCAACCAGGCACAACCAACCAATCAACGCATAACTACAAACGCAGCGCTTTCAAGCAACACAGCAAATGCGTTGACTACAGACGCGTGTATACCTTTCGCTAGCCGTGTGCCCACGCATGATAACGTTAGACCGAAAACTGGGTAGATATATACACCGGATGTGGCAGCGCGCGCGACGACCGTGCGGCCAGCGCCTATACAAATAAATATGCTCCTACAGAGTCACACACACACACGCAAACATACGTGGATGCTGACAGAAACGCGCTTATTAGATATGCCTGCCGCCACGCCAATCTTCTGCGCTTGCTGTTGATGATGTTGTTGTTGTTGCAGAGCAAGTTGCTCGTTGTTTTGCCGTTAGGCGAAACTATTCGGCTGATATCCTTTTGATGGTTGCAGCAGCATTGCGACGCACCACACGAACGATTGCGACGAATAGTTTTAGTCGCTGCTTTGAATTGGACCAGGAAGCACTCTACACACACACACATGCATGCATTGGATGGCGTAGGAGAAAGGCCCCGAGTTGTTGTGTATAGAGAAGTGAGTGTTAGTTTGCGCTAACTTATTTGTAAGTACGAGTTGCTACGCAATGCAAGGGATGGCTGCAACGACGACGACGACTGCATCGGCGGCTGTAACTGCGTTTTGCGACAGGTAAACGACAAGCCGACAGAAATTCGGTTGTTGACTACACAGCTAACACCCGTACATATGCATGCGTACACAAACACATTTTCATACATACATATATATGCATATACGCTTGTATGTCGTAAGTGCACTACTACACAGTTACATACATATATCTACAATCGTAGGTAGGTAGGTGGTATACATATGCATGCAGCGATAGTTCATACGCTTTGGTCGGTTAGCTAGTTATTTGACTGTTTGGCTGCTGATGAGTCGCGGCTGCCTTGTAGCTTTGTTACGAAAATCAATAAACCAGCCAGCGATGTATGCATTGCCAACAGCAGGAACCGTCCAGGCGGTGGCACAGTTTTGCTTAGGCGCGCCACCTGTGGTGGGGGGAGGGGTAGCAGCAGCAGATTGCGTGCAAGTAAGCAACCAACCACTAAATAGGATATGAATCTATTTTCTCGCCAAATTCCGCGTCATGCTCTCTTTTCGCAGCGATTCCTACGCGACGAGTGTGCAGCGCCGGAGTTATACTGAAAAAGTTGTTCATGTTTTTATGCCAGCACATAATTGAAAATTTATTGTTGAACAACTTTCAGATAATATAATCGACACGCGCCTCGATTTTCTAGTACTCAAACTTAATTGGTTACATAAATGGTTGTCGGATTTAAGTCATAAACTCATAAAGTCGGCGAAAAAATCGGGAAATTGAATACAAAGGGATTCTTTATGAGTACACATCATGAAAGATGTTTAGAGACGATTTTTTACTCCGTCGGATTTGAATTTAATGTTCTTCTTTACTGGCGTAGACACCGCCTACGCGATTATAGCCGAGTTAACAACAGCGCGCCAGTCGTTTCTTCTTTCGCTACGTGGCGCCAATTGGATATTCCAAGCGAAGCCAGGTCCTTCTCCTACCAAAGACAATAATCCATGCCGAATTTCGTGAAGATGCCTTAATAAATCAAAAAAAAAAAAATCATACGAGAACTGGATTTTTATTGATCAGTTTCTTTAGCAGCTATATGCTATAGTGGTCCGATCTGAACAATTTGAACGGAGATTTCAGCGTTGTCTTGGATACTAATACATGCTAAGGTTTATGAAAATATTTTATCGAATAAAAAAGTTTTCCATACAAGCCTTGGATTACGATCGATTAATTTGTATTGCAGCTGTTTGAACTCAACAAAGAGTTTTTATTCCTTACCTCTGGTGGGGGGAAATAAACCGTCTTTCGTCGAGTGAGAAATATTTCATTCTGATTTTATTGTTAATTTTTCTTTGCTTATATACAAATTTTTAAAACTATCTTATCTAATTAAATATACATATGTATGTGTATGTATGTTACACCACACCACATGGGGTTGTTTTCAACCATACAATGCCATACATGTATGTACGTGTGTGGTCATACAATTTATGTTTTATGGTTTGGGCTGTTTTCAAGTGCACAAGTGCATTTGTAATCAATTGCCTGCGAAACCTAAATACATATGTTTATACTAACATATCTTGAGTACATGCGTATTACATTTAAATGTTCTATACGTGCCACCATCTATGTATGTGTACATATATTATATGTGCTGCATATATAATGCATGTATCATTTATAGGTTTATTTATGTATGTATTAATATATAAATGAGATATTTATATTTATGAGTATAATTTCGGCTTTGCATATAAATAAGCATGTTCAATTGATATTTGAACATATTGCCGAGTGAAAAAGAAATGATTATTAGTGGACTGTATATGTTTTTTTATGATCTTAAGTATTACAAATTTCTTAACTTATCTTATTTAAGAAAATAAACATGTTCAATTTTGAACATTCTGCCGGACAACAAAAGGTGACTTCCAGCCGCAGATTGTATTCGACGTTTGGTTTTTAGTTAGTCCGTTTGTTTTAACTTTTGCTGCCATGGTATTTTCAGTAACTCCCAAATGGTTGTTACTACATCTGCTTTTCCAACTGGATCTATTATGGCCTTCTCCCACTTCTGTAGGTTTCTTTGATACATCGTCCTTTTTTGTATCAATAGTTTGTTTGTCGTCTCTCGTCTTAGAAGTTGTGTCTCGTATCTTCTTGTCTTCATCTTTTTTTGTTGTATCCACACGTCTTTTGGCGACACTTCGACTGGCATCCGACGAATATGACATTGTTGCGTAGCCATAACAACTTGTACCCGGAGTTCGGGAGTTGGTGACCACCTTGGCTCCGGTAACTTTCCATATTTGAAATATATAGTTTTCAGATCACTGGCTCTCGTTAATGAAGATAACCCCGATACCAAAAGATTATGTGAAGGATTTGTCAGCTTTCCTGTGGACGACAATTTTGTAGATGTATTCACTTTGTCATCCTTCTGCGAAGTCTTGTTTGAAGATGATTTTTGTTCACTAATGTCTTTATCCTTTTCGCTGCATCTTTTGGCGTTCGTCCTTACTGCTGCTGGATCCACCCTTGGATGTTCTTGTGTCCTTCAAAGCTGCAACAGTTTTTGTACTCTTTGCGCTGAATTCCTAGCCGGTATTATCACCTTCTGCATCGGTGCTTTTTTCCTTTATGTATTTTAATTGAAGTAGTAAAATCTTCCTTCTGTGTTTTGGCATCATCTTCCAAAATATGATCAGCTACTTCAGTTTCGTCTTCAAACGATTTAACCTGGACTTCACTTTCCCACATTTTTCCAAAATGTGAGCCTGCCGGAAGAGATAGATGACAAGTGTTACCAATTTAGTTGGCTTTTCCTCAGTTTTGAAGCTTTATGAAGTTCTTCAAGTGATTCTTCTTCAACTTCAACTTCATATATGTTTTTGTGTTCCTCTATTACTTCTGCTGTTTCTTCCTCAGCAGAAGACAGATATCTACTGGAAGGTAGATAAAAGATTGGAACTGCTTTTGTACATTTTAAATCCGAGTCAAAACGGTACAAAATTTCGCAGGTTCTTCTTCTATTGCAAAATCTTCAACAGGACATCACGCTGAAGAGAATTATAACTAATTTCGGGCTCTCCTTTTTGTAATCTCGCTATACAAAGTTTGAGATTTTGGAAATACTCCGCCGTTATTTCAAAATATAAATTTTCCACTTCAGGAAAAATTTTTGAAAAATAATTTGTGTGAAAATTGTGCATTTGAAGAAACACAATTTTCAAATGTTTAATATTATCACTTTTTATTGTAGTGATTTGGTGGAGATCTTCCATTACTTCTCTGAGGAGTTGAATTTTCCTCTTGAATATGAAGATTCCAAGATCCAAATCAAATGTATGTGACTTGTATTTATTTGTCATGTTGCTGCTTTTTTTTCTCCAAAGAAATCGTTGGAGGTATTTGATTTGGTCGCCTAGTTGACCTTGCTGTGCCTCGACTCACAGCCGCTGAATATTTCTTGGATAGCAGTTAGATCACTGCGTTTAGTCTCTGCTAAAACGGCTTATGCGATCGGTTTTAATGCGGGAATATACACCCGTCTTACATATATTTTTATTTAATCAATATGCGGGAATATACACCCGTCTTACAATTATTATTTTTATTTTGTCAATATGCGGGAATATACACCCGTCTTATAATTTTATTTTGCCGGTATTTGTATTAATAACAGGGCTTTTTTAAATTTGGCTGAGCTCTTTTTTTTTTTTAGGCTCGATACGACCAAAAATGTAAATCAAGGTTCTAATATGCGGGAATATGCCACCCGTCTTACAATTATTTTTTTATTCTTCTGCCTATATACATTCATATATACGAGTAATAGGACTTTTACATATATTGCCTGTATTTTATTCATACAGGTCTTACTTGCCTGTATTTTCCTTCATACAGGTCTTTTTCTTTGGCTGAGACCATTATCCGGCTCGAATGACCAAAAATGTTTGAACTCAACAAAGAGTTTTTATTCCTTACCTCTGGTGGGGGGAAATAAACCGTCTTTCGTCGAGTGAGAAATATTTCATTCTGATTTTATTGTTAATTTTTCTTTGCTTATATACAAATTTTTAAAACTATCTTATCTAATTAAATATACATATGTATGTGTATGTATGTTACAGCACACCACATGGGGTTGTTTTCAACCATACAATGCCATACATGTGTGCGTGTGTGTGGTCATACAATTTATGTTTTATGGTTTGGGCTGTTTTCAAGTGCACAAGTGCATTTGTAATCAATTGCCCAAACCTAAGTAAATGCATATGTTTATATAACATATCTTGAGTACATGCGTATTACATTTAAATGCATACGTGCCTCATGTATGTATGTACATATGTATATGTGCTGCATATATATGCATGTATATTTATGGGTTTATTTATGTATGTATTAATATATAAATAGATATTTATATTTAGTATAATTTCGGCTTTGCATATAAATAAGCATGTTCAATGATATTTGAACAGCAGCTATATCCTTTAGTGGTCCGATATGGGCGATTTCGACAAATGAGCAGCTTCTTAAAGAGAAAACGACGTCTGTGAAATTTCAGATCAATAACTCAAAAACTAATGGGCTAAATCGACCTTCTTTCTGGGTGCTATCAACTTCGAGGCAAATGTCGAGTAGGGAAATGACGAATCGACTGTAGCTGTCAGTTTATCTCTGTCGAATAAAGCCATTTGCGTTAGCCGGAATCATCTCTGATGGAATACTTTTGACAGTTAGTGACGAAACAATTTACAGGCGATCGGAGGAGTACATATTTTCGCAAGAAATTCAAAGAGCTGTTACTAGCGAATAAAGTTATGTTTCTTGTTTAAGGATTTGTGTTGTGGACCACAAATAACTGCTGAAACATAAGCTGTTGTGGTCAAATAAGTCCAAAATCCAAGAGACTTAAGAATATTTTTTCAACTCACAAAATTTACAATAAAAGCGACTTGAAGACTATTTAGTCACTTTAAGGTGTATTAATGGTGTATTAGGAAGCTATTTCTTTAATTCTACTAAATTTGCAAATTAGGCATTTGTGGAAACAAAATGGTTTAACCATGTGAAAATATTGCATAACAGCCGCGTGCTTAGTACGTCAAACTAATGCGAAAGGATTTATGCCGAGGAAAATATATTATACTCAAATTGTCAAAATATGCAAATATGTACACAACTTTAGCTTTGTGTGTATATATGTATAAAGAAACAGAGAAACTGAAGATAATAATAAAAAAACAACAATTTTTCAGCCATAGAAGGCATAATAGAAGGCACTCACCAAACAGTGACAACCTCTCAGGATCGATAATGCCAACAGCTAGCGTCAGCGATACTAGTAGTAAAAGCCATAAAGATATATGTACAAAATTACATATAACAGTGGTTATATACCGTATATGTATGTATGTATATTTGTATATAAAATATCAATAAGTTCATATGTATACATATTCACTTAACGTTAAATTGACACGCGTGGTCTCTTTATGCATTATTTATCTAGGTATATACATATGTGCATATGTACATATATGCCTATTTACAGACGCGAGCACATGCAAGTGAACAGTTTTTTTCTTTTGTAATAAAAAACTATGTGATTTTCGCTGGGTTTCATTAAGGACCACAAATAAACTCTATCTAAAATAGTACTTTTTAAAAATTAAATAAAAATAGTAATTTTTATATTGATAATTATTGCCTGTAATAAAAAAAAAACAAGAAAAAACCTAAACGTCGGTTGCTCCGAAGCTATACTAGCCTTTAGAAATAAAGTTGCCATAAAAAGCTTGATTTTGATCGGTCAGCTTGTATGGCAACCACATGATATAGCGATCCTGATCTGAATAATGCGTTCGGAGAGCATCCATTTCAAATTTCATGAAGATATTTCGTCAAATATAAAAGTCTTTCATACTAGAACTTAACAGCTACATGTTATAGTGGTCCGATCTTTAAAATTATTTCGGATGTGGTGACGTTGCATTCAACAATAATCCATGCCAAACTTCGTGAGGATATCTTGACAAATAAAGAGGTTTTCCTAACAAGAACTTTCTTTTGCTCCAATAGTCCAATTTTGACGGTGACTGAGCATCTTTTTGAGGAGAAATGGACGTGAGCAAAATTTTAGACAGATATTTCAAAATCTGAGGGACTAATTCGCATACTGTATACTGTAGTCATAAAAGCCGATATCATGGCATTGCCAATCAAAATAAGCTAAGCCGACCTACGCTCTTTTACCGAAATTTAACATAGGCGCTTTCGTATAAAGTCAGCATCAAAAAAAAGTATACAACACTTGCTTATTACAGTGCTTTTTTGATGTCAGAAATCTTTTTTTTTAATTTTTTGTTCATAGTTTTTGTTGTTGTAAAAATTTTGTTTTTGTTTTTCTATAAACTCTAAGAGTATTAAATACCATTTTAAAAACTAAAAATTGTTATATTATATCACTTAGCAAAAACTTAAATAAAACAAGCCATGTAGTAAGCAAATGTTGTACACTTACTTTTGACTCTGACTGTACATCTGCACTTTCATATATAGTATTTAAGTATTACCTTTATCTCTTCTTCCCATATGTGTCATGTATTTAATATTTTATATGGCAACATCAGCCAAACTCAAACCAACCAATTAACAGCGAATACAGAAATAATATAAAAGGCAAAATGAAAGAAAAACACCACAAAATTGCAAAAACAAAGGAGAAAAAAACGTATAAAGTACACTCATACTTAGTGATACTTGTGCTCATGTAAAAATATGCGGACATCTTGTGATTGTTGCAAAGTTGGTCGAAACGGAATATAACATATGCGCCTACATATGTACATACCAACATACGTGTAAGTGGCTGGTGACGGAGGAGTTTTATGACAAAATCCACAAGCTCACTTAATGTTCGTATCTGCGAAAATGCCACACACTGATGACTCAACGATATTTTATAGACCAAATTCTATGTTTGCCCAGAACCGAAATGTTGCCAGCGTAAATACAATGAGATTGCAACCTTGCGTTGTCATTGGCATATATTATATTAACACAAGCTAACTGTAAAAGTATATAAAAACGTGTAGAGAAGCTAAAAGACATGCTTTAAGTAGCGAGTTTCGGAAGTATTTGCACGAAACTGGTTAACTAGACGAGTCGGTGTCTTCCAAGGGGCCAATTTACGGTACAAATGTCTGTATACTATTTTGAAGAAAGTGTTGTGAGCACGTAACTACCACTCGTGGGGCAGTTGGTACTAAATTCAATCGCAGCCAAATCGAAAAATAGTTTTCGAAACACTCTAGCAAGCATTTTGAACTACCGTGTCTGCTTCCAGCGAGAAAAAGTTTTCGATATTGTATACCCAATAGCCAAACAAAAGCGTTTTATAAGCAGATAGGAACTACGGACATATAGGAAACCTCATACATATTTTCCCAGATTTAAGTTCATTATTCTAAAAAAAAACCTTACTTCGCTGAAAACATCATATTCTTTATAAAATTAATTTGTTTAATCAAAGCGAATTCTCGAGAAGTACATTTCATCGAATGTGTTTCAGTTAAGCGATAACTTAAATATATTATATTCAATTTTATTTTTTTACAACATATTGCAAATAAAATTGTAAGTATAATAATAAACATGAAAACAAGTTCATTTATACTCACACAGTACATATACATTTTGGCTTGTTGGTTTCCAGGTTTAATGCAACAACAGTTGAAAAATTTTTCTTACCTAAAAAGAAAAAAGCATTATTAAAAAAAATATTCTAAAATAAATACAAGTTTTTATTTGAAAATAAAGTATTAATTAATATTAGCATAAAGGGTATAAAAAGATCTTTATTTTGATTATGAACGGTGAGTTTGCGTGTGAGCTAGTAGCATAGTGGTCCGATCTGAACAATATGTTTCGAGATTATAGCTTTTCCTTGGATAATAATCCATGTCACTTTTCATAATGATATCTTGTTGAATAAGCAAGTTTTCCATACAAAACAGGATTCGGAAATCGATTACCTTCCACAATACTTTCCAAAACTAGTCACTAATTCTGAATCACCGCAAAGCTAATACACTGTGTAAGCTGACGTTGAGCAATACCAAAAGTTCCGTCAGAATCGGGAAGGACCTCTCCGAGCCATTCGATACTAAGCGAGATTTCAGACAAGGAGACTTCTTATCGTGTGACTTCTTCAATCTATTGCTGGAGAAAATAATACGAGCTGCTTAAATAAACCGCGCCGTTACTTCTGCTTTCTCCAGATGGTAATAGGAAGCGAAGGGTATGGGTCTGGTTGTGAACGAGGACAAGACGAAATATCTCCTGTCACGACTTGGCTTCCACGTGGGTAATTTCGTCTAACCTCCAGGTTATGTCTTCTGAATTGATGAAAACACACCAACTCTTGAGAGTATTCGACACTGTACCCGAAGAGGAAGACCTCCACTCAATTGGAAACACCAGATGGCGAGAAACCTGGCTACACTCTCCAATTGACGCCAAACAGCGAAAAGGAAGAACGACTGGCGTGCTGTTGTAAGCTCGGGTATAACCGCCTAAGCGGAGTATACGAAGAAGAAGAATTCTTAAACCTTGCTGATAATTCATATTCTGATCTTATAAAAGAACCGTATAGATGAGGACGAGCTGGAATCATTAAGTCACTTATCCAAATGCTATCCAGCTTTTGCTAGACTGAGGGTGAAACTTGTCAGCAGACATACCTCCGGCAAGCTGGGCTTGATATAAATTTAGCAAATGTGTGGCATGCTCAAAACGTGAATCTTTATTTTGCGTAATATTAACCTTTTATTTGTTAGGGTTCAGCAATGAATAAGTTTCAAGTGTGCCTTATAATCTATAAATCCGTCATAATGACCGGCTCCGAGAGAAAAGTTTTTCTTGGGATTTTTGGCTCTTACGCATGGGCTAAGGGGAGTCGATCGAATGAGGAGGTGCATGAGCTCTTCGGCAGTATGGATAAAGTGCGGTACAGCGGCTGTGTTGGCTTGGCCATATCGCCAAAATGTATGTAGACCTGGCTAAACTTGAAATCTCCAACTGGCGCCATCTTGCAGTCGACCGACTGCAGTAAGACCGACACCTGGTTGTATGGCCAACCTAATGATGTTGATGATCGATCTTATAACCAACTTAAGGATAAGTATCTCTCTTCATATCGATTTTTGGAGTAAAATATACAGTCTATCGCTATGTAAAGGATATAAACCGTAGGTAAGCACATAAAATGGAACTATCACATTTAATCGCTGGCTTCACAAGAGATAAATCATTTAAATACATGCCATATTGGCTTGCTACAAGGTGCTTTCCAAAGTAAACAGGACTTAAACGGAAAACAAAAAAATTTTCGGCAAAATCATTTTTTTTTTATTCAAAATAGTCTCCTCTGCTTCAATATAGCATTTTGCACGGTCCAAAAGCATGTCGATCGAGTGTTTTAGCTCGTTGGCCGGTATGGCCGCCAGTATGCCGGTGCAAGCCTTTTGAGTGGTCTCTACATCTGCATAACGCTTTCCTTTCTTGGGCAAATGAATTTTTCCGAAAAGGACGAAGTGGCACGGTGCCATATCAGGTGAATACGGGGAGTGGTTAATGGTTAGGGTGTGATTTTTGGTCAAATAATCGTCCTTCGAATGTTGGATTCTAAGCAATTTTTGGTCGGCAGTCAATTTGTGCGGAACAAACCGTGCACACACCTTTCGTAAGCGAAAATGTTCGGCCAAAATGCGATAAATCGATGTTTTGGAGATGTTCAATTCTATTTCCATGAATTTCAATGATGATTTCAGCTGATTTTAGATGAATTCACGCACAGTTTCGATGGAATTTCCGGTGATCACGGATTTTGATTGGCCCACATGTTGATCGTCATTTATGGTCTCACGACCACTTTGAAAGCGTTGAAACCACTCGTGCACTTTGCTACGAGATAGGCAATCATCGCCATAAGCTTGTTTCATCAATTGAAACGTTTCCGTAAAAGTTTTACCAATTTTAAAACAAAATTTAATGTTGGCTCTTTATTCGAAGCTCATTTTGCACCGATAACACAAACATACTGACACTTAAAACGCAATAACTTCGACTACAATCGATAAAATGTCATGAAATTCTCACCGGACAATCGATAAAGATAGCAGAATCTAACGCACCAGTCGGCATATATAGATGGCACCACCAGGTGGCACTAGATTCAAAGTCCTGTTTATTTTGGGACACACCTTGTATATCTGTACTCTGTATAGTCGTCTCCAGTAATGAGATTAACCAGCCAGAGTAAAGAGGTTATCACAACCCCCGAAGTTAACGAAAAACAGTTTCCTTTTCTTATCAGGTTATCAAGAGTCACCGATCAGGTTCGAAGTCAGTTTGGCCAACAAAGCAGTGGCATGGTCTTATCAAATCATTCTGAAGTAGTCAAATTAAAACGAGTTTCATATCGCTATAAAGCTTTGTAGACTTCTCCCATTTGATTATGCGATTTCTGAGCCACCACTTTTAAAACCCCTAAGAATGTTACTATTCGAGAGGTGATCTTCTTCTTAGCTAACTTTAAGATGTTGCCTCAATGCAGCTTGATTGTAGATCCGATAAGCTAGAAAAGCCAGCAGAGACAGTTGATATGGTCATATCAACAATAACCAGCGCTTCCTTCGAACGCTAAAATAAGTTACATTCTTCTTTTATGAATCATTTTTTGGCACTGCGGACCAAAGCAGCGGCGTGAAATTGAACTGGATTAAAGGCCATAAATAACAATCGGTAAGCAAAATAAGAACTAATTCGAATTAGCAATGAGGCGCGGATCAACGAGTGACAAATGAGTGACGTAAAAGCAAAGTAACGAGTAAGTCAACTAAAAGAGCCATCTTACGGTCATAAAAACCCAAGAGAACCAAAAATATATTGTAAAATAGTACAACAGTAATAAAAGCTAACAGCACACACTGTGAGGTCGGAGCGCGAACAGCAACGACAAGCATACGCTCGGCTCGATGCCATGGCAAAATGTGGAAATGCTTAAAGCTCCAATGGTGTTGAGGAAAATTAAGCAAAAATAAATGTGTTTGTATGTAAGGTATGTATGCATGTATGTATGCGGAGAAGGAATTTAAAAGCGGGGTACAATGGAATACTTTTCTATGAAACGAAGAGTAATTGTTAATGTTATTCATACAAAAGTACATGTATATAAAATATATATGTATGTATGTGTAGTAATATGGAAAAAATGAGAGCGTAAGAATCCGTTGATTTCAAAAGCAACAATAACAATAACAAGTGCACTCAAACGAGCCACAACGACCCCAAAAATGCTTGACAGACGGGTTTGATAATACTCGTACTTTTTCCAGTGCCACAGCGAAAGCAAGCATAATATATAACTATATATGTATGTATTTAATGGAAAATGAAAATACAGTATGTAAGTAGTATGAAAAATAAATCAAGAAAGCGTATATAAAATGTGGTAGGAAATAGGAAGAATACTGTAAAGCACAGTAGAATGTTCCACAATAGTCAGTCAGGCGAAAATTTATGATGTCTACGAAAAATTCACATGACAACCCACACCATTATGCTGCCAACTACAAGCACCGAAAATCAGTCGAAGTAGAGGAAAGAGCCAGAGGGGAGCCGAAGTAGAAAAGAGAAAAACATAGGAAAATTCATGGTACTAGCGTTAACAGTAGGCTAAAGTGTAACAACAAAAGTAAGAAAAATCTATCAACAGCATCAAACCATAACATAACATAATACACCCACTGTGGAAATTAACACCTATCACCAATGCCACCACTTGACTGCTGGGCCAACAACAAACCATTTATTTGCCGCCATCTACACCAAATATAATAATCCACCACTTGAGATGGGTTTTAGTCATGGATACCAACATTTCCGCCCAGTCACAAAGACTCAAATGAATACCTAGTTTGCCATTACACCCATCTTATCTGTTTTAATGTAACTTATTCTCCACAAAATCCACATACATACATGCACATGTGTTTTTGTTGTTTTTTCGTTTTTTTATTTCTGTTATGCATATGTTTCTCTCTGGTGCAGGTCTGGGAGTTGGGGGCAATGAGTGTGGGCAAGCAAAATATTAAAATGTTAAATAAGAAAAACAACACACACACACACATACACATGCGATTACTCACACATGCACACACAAACAAATACATTAAATAGACGTTCAAATCGATGCCTGTACGAGTCGTTGAGAGGTCGGGTGTGCGCTGTGTGGGAAAAGAAATATGTAAGAGTAATAACAGCCATTAAAGAAGAACAAAAATGAGCAAATGCGAAAAAGTTCTTGACTAGGGGATGGGCGGAAATGGAAGCAACACAGCGCACAAATAAAGGACAGAACTTCGTTCGATTCGTCGAAGTATCAAAGCGCCAAAGCTCTAAAGCAGTAACTTTAACAAAATAATACTAAATAAAACAATAAGGAAGGTTAACTCCGGCTGCACCGAAGCTATAATACCCTACACAGGTGCATTTCTTATGGTATAAAATGTCATAAAAGATCTTTCTCTTGATTTGTAGCGGTCAGTTTGTATGGCAGCTATATGTTATATTGGTATTCTGACAAAAGAGCAGCTTCTTGACGAGAAAAGGACCTGTGAAAAATTTACTCAAATATCAAAAACTGAGGAATATCCCTATGCAAGTATATACATACAGACATGGACATGACTAAATCCACTCAGCTCGATAAGCTGATCATTTATAAATATAAAACTCTATAAAGAATCCGACGTTCCCTTCTAGTTGCAAAAAAAACTTCGCGGCAAACTTAATAAACCCTGTTCAGGGTATAAAAAGCATCAACAAACGTCAAGCACGAACCGTGAAAGAGCAAAAGCAATAAGAACACAGGCACGCGGCGGTTACAAACGAACACAGCTTACAACAAATCAAGACGGCCCACAAGCCCAACCAAATGGATAAGCATATGGCCCAACGGAAAACACCCCACCTTCACAAACCTCAAGCGAGTCAGCATAAAGTAGGCAGGCAACCAGTTAGACAGCCCGCCAGCACGTCGTTTAGTGAGTCA
This sequence comes from Bactrocera tryoni, assembly GCF_016617805.1. Taxonomy (NCBI): domain Eukaryota; kingdom Metazoa; phylum Arthropoda; class Insecta; order Diptera; family Tephritidae; genus Bactrocera; species Bactrocera tryoni. Next base: position 34,129,904 of record NC_052502.1, on the reverse strand, counting down.
GTGAATCAGAGAGTCAGCGTGTCAGCTACCTCATCCAACTGGGTAATATGGTTGAGATTACAATAACAACTGCGTTATATTAACATAGCACACGACGCTCAGATCATTTCAACTCGTCCTCAACTCGGTCGGCCAAATAAACCGACGAAGAGCAACAGCATAACAGAAATATATTTGTAAAATGACACAACGACGCAGCTAAAGCGGGCGTAGGCCGAGGGTGATGAGTACCGAGTATAATAGCAAAAACGACAGGAATATTATAAAATAATACAAGTAATATAATCGGTCGGTATGTCTGTGAATTTTGTAAGCATTTGACACGAGCAGCAGCAACCGGATGGAAATGCACGAACAAGCAGCGCCGCGGTATCAACCACTGCCATCGTCATCGCCAACGTCCTCGTTTACGTCCTTGCCACTAGTGCGCGTCGCTCTCCTCCCGCTCTGAGCTCAGTAATGCTCGTAAAGTCTATTAGGATTCCTAAAACGCAGACGGCAGCAAGCGTGCTGGTGGCTCTTTTGCCGAGTGTAGAGTTGCCATTTGCTTTCGTTTTTGCTTTTCGTTGAAGATGCTTTAATAAGCAATACCCTTACTGTTTATGAAATGACTGTTTTTGTTCTGAAAGGAGGGTTAATTTCATTTCCGTCAGTGTCGGGCCTCGTTATGGACGACCTTCGGCGGTCTCTTCAACTGATGAAACTATTAAAAAAAGTGAAGGTTATGGTGCTTTAAAATTGTCAGGCAGGTGTTAAATAGGTTGTAAGAGAAGTGGACATCTCTCGCGAGTCTGTTCGAATGATTTTGTTGGATATTTTGGGTAAGAAACGCATTATGGCTCGACTCGTCCCGAAAAAGGTGAATTAGTTCCATAAACAGGTCTCTTTGGACATGCTTGATCTAGAGAATTCCGATTCTAAATTTATAGAGAGCATTAGAAATGCCGTTGAGACTTGAGTTTATGAGTTTGACAAACAAGTCAACTATCATCGGAATGGAGGGAAAAAACGAGCTGAAACCAAAAAAACCACGCCCAAGACCGCTCAAAAATCCAGGCGATGCTCATTGTTTTTTTGACATTCGTGATTTGGTTCATCATGAATTTCTTCCGGAGGGACGGACAGACGGTCATTAAGGAGTTTTATTTGGGCGTATTGAGACGTTTGCGTGAGAATATCCGTCGAAAACGGCCGGAATTGTGGAAGGAAAATTCATGGATTTTACACGATGATAATACACAATCGCATCGAGCCACGATGATAATGACCGAATTTAAAGCCAAAAACGCAATGAATACGATAAAGCACTGTATTCACAAGATTTGGCTTCTGTGGGATTTTTTTAGTTCCCCTAACTCAAGTTGCCGCTCCGTGGAACCCGTTTTAAGTCGACCGAAGACACCGCTGAAGGAGCTGTAGGCCAACCCAACAGGTGCTTATGCAAAGGGTTTCGAGGAGTTAAAAATGGTTGGCATAAGTGCATTACATCTGGTGGGGATTACTTTGAAGGCGACAAAATAAATATTGATTAATTTTAAACTACTCTTTGCTTTATTTACAATTTCTGGGTACTTTTTTGTCACAATATATGTCTCAGGTCATCAAATTTGTTTTCACCCAGTGTTTTTCTTGCGTTCTTCTGTTAGTCTTTAAGTGAAAATCTTGATACCGGAAGAGTGTAGTGGCACTTAAAATTGTAGTGTATTCATATCTTTTATCGAGAGTTTGAAACTGTTAATAAAATCATACTCTAAAATGGAATCATATTTACTTGTAAGTCCTTTCACTAATTTGTTGTAAGAACGGACGCCCATGGCAACTCTGGTTATTATCAAGACAGACAGCAATGAGCATGTCATTGTCGGGTCGTCGCCGCCGTCATCGTTTAGTCTCTACCAAGCTTATCAGCACATACAGATATGCTACATATATACATATAAATATGTACATATATTTTGGTAGAGCTCCAAGCATTCGACAACTTGGTACGTACCACCCGTTTATACAGTTTCGAGGCGACAAGTAACGCTTAGCTGAGTTTTTGCAGGCAATTTAATAGAGTTCGTACATTTCAACTTCTGTTCGTTTTTCATGACGCTCTTTCTTGCAAGCTCCAACACTTGCAATAATTTACATAGAAAAAACGCAGCAAATAAATACGAAGGATGAAAAAATGAAATCAAAACTGAGAGTTTGAACTGGAGGAGGGAAACGTAACAGTCACACCGAAGGACACACAACGAAGTCATATAAAGAGAAAAGAAAAGGAAGCTTTAGCATGTGGAACATTTTAACTAACACAGCTTTAAGAGTGCTGTAGAGACGGATCGATATTTTGAAGTAGTGCTTTTAAAGTGTTTAAAAATATTTAAGTATAATTTAACTTTCATTTAATGGGGGGAAATATTTTATTATAATGGGGTAATTTTGTAACAATTTCTTTATACTATCGTTACCTGCCTTTACCTTTGCGTAAGCGCAATTTCTATTTGTCGAGGAACGAACTCGAAGTGCAGGCTGCAAAATTAAGTAATTTTCAGGCATTTTTTTGGAGGGTAGTGTACGTGTGCTCTCAACTCGTGACTGGCAATAGCAGCTCACCCGTGAAACCGGAAAAGGCAAATGCCAAACAAGGAAGCGACGGAAACACTGAAAGGTGTTTCAACTTACTTAGAAACGACTGTGTGTGTGTGTATGTGGGGTTTGTCAAGCCATATTCACCACTTAGCAATGCGTGCAATGTGGACAGCCACTAAGTGGAAGGCGAAGGCAAAAAACAAAAAAAAAACAAACAGAACAGCATACAAAAAGGAAACGAAAAATTAAATAAGGGAAAAATATACACACATACACATATGTATATATACAAAATAGTATAAAATGCAATAGAAAGCAAAACAAACGAAGAAATCTCATTTAAAGCGCATAAAAATGAAATTTTGTGCAAATGAGTTTCGGGAAAAAATATAGTAAAAAGAAAAAAAAAAACAAAACCACAACTACCGAGACCATACGACAGACAGACGGATCGACTGAACGAACAGCGAAAAAGGATTTATTTATTATTGCATTAACGTGACTGGCAAGTGTTGAGTTTAACTCTGTTTAGTGCTTTCATATAAATACATGTCAATATGTATGCGTGTGTATGTATGGCTGTGTGCAATAGCTGCTAGTATGCACTAGCATGAATGAGTGGGTATCAGCTTGCGGGCAGAAAAGGATACAGGATACATGTACATATACTCGTGTACACCAAGCTAACCGAATATAACTACATAAGATGATGAGTGTGAAACACGGCGCTTGCAGTCAGCAGGGAGAGAAGAAGTGTAGGATAAAAACTGTCGGGTGGGCGGTTTGGTTGAAGGCGTGGACATGAAATATTTACACATAAAATTGCTGGGAATATTATAAAACTTTTGCACTCTCATGTAACCAAGTATAAAAGTGGTTTCTGTGTGTGTGTGTGTGCGTTTTCGTATGACTGTATTTTGCCATTCGCTTGAAACTGGAATACATTGTACATACATATGTACATATGTATAGAATGTAGGAGCGTATGACAGCTGCGAGCTTTAACGTTTGCAGCAAAAAATGTATACTCGGTTGGCTGGAAGCGGTTAAAGGTGGCATAGCCGGGTATCAGCACAGTTAAGGTCGTCTGGCTTCGCCGTTTTTTCCATGGATACATAAGAAATGGAAATGTAACGATTGCACAAGTTGCTGAAAATACGTACATAAGTAACCAACTAAGTGCATTATGAAATTAGCTTGCTTAATTTGCGTTGTTTCCAACTTTAATAGCTCAGCAAGTGTTACTAATTTTAAAGATTTTGAAGTGGTTTTGAAATTATTTAAATTCAGTTAATAGTTAAGGTAGGAAGCAAATAAATAATTTATTACTACCTTTCAAAGATGGATAACACTTAGCATTCTTATTGCAGTATATAAAAACAACAAACACACATGGTCAAAATAATAAGTATATTTGTGGTTAAGTTTTATATGTTTGGTGAAGTAAATGAATGTAAGTCTGCCCTGCGTTTTCAACGATTATTTTAAAAATTTTTCAAAATAGAATTTTTTCCCTCTGAACTTTAAGAAAAAGTCTAGAGTTACGCAAATTCGAATTCAGGAGACCAAAGAAAGGTTTGAAAAATAAAGTATTAATTTCAGTTTTCTGTGCCCTAATTGATTTTTTCTTACTTTCTTCATTAGAATCGAGTATATTCGCCATTATTATCAATCACTTTTGAAATTCATTTTGGTATGCTAGATATACAGGCTCTTCCAGTAAGAGTAATATGATTTCTTAAAAAAAGCAAACACTACTTGTTAAAGAAATTCAAATATTTTTTAATTAATATGAAGTACAATCGATACAATAAGGAATACAGCATCATTCAACCTCCACGACTTCTTTTGCAGGAACGAATTCGATGAGCACAATTTTAAGGAACTTTTCTACTATATATATGTCATGAATAACACGTCCAATATTGACTTTTAAAGCTTGAATATAGTCTGGTTTATTGCTTAAGACTAATGACTTCAAATAACTCCAGTAGTCTAATGATGTTAAATCACAACTTCTTGTAAACCATTCAATGTCACAATTTCTTTAAAAATTCGAATCTCCAAACTTTTATCGCATTAATTCGGTTGTTGCACGTGATGAAAGTGAGCGTCATCGGAGAAGATGATTCTCTTAAAAAAATCGTGATCGTTTTCAAGTTTTTCAAGACAAAATCTACAAATTCACAAAATTTACGGTGGTCCATTGGCTTCAGTTCTTGAATGAGAATAATTTTATATGGATTTAAGCCCAAATCCTTTCTCAAAATCAACAATGTTGTGGTTTGAGGCAGTCCCAATTCTTGAGAACGTCGAAAAATTGCAAGTCTTCAACAACACTTGCCTGAATGGCAGAAATATTGTCATTACTTCGAGAGGTTCTTTGTCTTATTGACACTTGAAAATTATCTAAAGAAAATGTACGCTCGAAATTTTCAAAGTGCACGAAAAGTAAGAATTGGATAACATTATTTTAATAATAAAATTGAATAATTTAAACGTTGTTTGCGTATATCATGACACGCAAAAAATGGCCTAACCGCGACCTAGAAATCATATAATCCCTATTGGAAAACCTGGTACATAAGTTTGCGCAATTATCAACTGAAGTCTAGCATTAGATTTTTTCAACAAAATTGTATAACTGGACCTTATTTTGGAATCCATTGTTTCAGTAGAACTGACTTGGCCAATTAAGAGAACTCACATCGTTGTTCTGGAACCAGTCTCTTATCAACTGCGAAGTATGCTTAATATCGTTACCCATATTAGTACCATACTTTCCTGAGCATATGGCAGCATCGTATTCGCTAAAATAATTGTACATATATTGGAATCTATCCATGGTGCCTGTAATACGATGTATTGATATATACCATACCATAAAAAGCAGCTGCCGACATTATGTGCTGATACCCCTTCTTTTTGTAAAACGTCAATGCAACTCTTTGCCCAAAGGATAGCTAATATTGCCTCTGACATCATTCTCGAACAAATTAATTTCTATTTCATCCCTCCACAAGGTATTGAACCACTTTCTTCCGCCACATAGCCCGAATTAATTTCCATGATTTTTGGCGAATTATAATTTTTTCCTTAATTTTTTTTTTGTCGCAATAGATATTTTTCTCGCTATCCTTCCAGGGGAATTAGCTCGTTGTAGCTTTCGTCGGACTGTTCGGAAAATATTATCTTACCAATATCGCCTGAAATGATTATTGAAGATATGAATGGGTCCTCTTTAGCGATACGCTTGTCTATTGTTATTGTAATTTGGGCCGACCAGAAGTTTCGACATTCTTTTTAATCTTCACGAAGTACAATGAACACCTTTTAGGTTAGAGACGATTTTCTTAAACTCATTAAAGCTAACGAGATCTATGTGACCAAAAACAAAAAAAAAAATACAACCATCGCGAAAGGCAATAATTAGTGAAGATAGAGCCATACATAGGCTGTAAACGCAAGGCCGACCCTTTTAAGTCTTCATGACAAATAATGCAGGAAATCAATGAAGAATATGGATCAAATATATCGTTGAAGACTGCTGGAAGACATTTAAACGGGGCACAACTTTTGGGCGCCTGAGTTGGAAAAATCCACTTCTGTCAAAGCGGCACATCCAAAATCGGTTACGTTTAGCGTAAACACATAGGGATAAATGCCTTACTTTTTGCAAAAATTTACTATAGATGGATGAACCGAAAATTAATAGAATGGTCCTAATGGGAAATGTACTGTTCATCGTCCTACGGGTCAATTGTTGAATTCCAGGTACACAAAAAAGACGAAAAAAATGCAGGCGGAAATACAAGGTGCGTTCCAAAGAAAAAGGACTTTAAAAAAACAGATCAAATGGTTTTTTCGGCAAAATCAATTTATTTTATTCAAAATAGTCTCCTTTTGCTTTAATACAGCTTTTTTGCATGGTTCAAAAGCATGTCGAATAAGTGTTTTAGCTCGTTGGCCGGTATGACCGCCAGTATGCCGGTGCAAGCCTTTTGAGTTATAACGCTTTCCTTTCATGGGCAAATGCATTTTTCCGAAAAGGAAGAAGTCTCACGGTGTCATATCAGGTGAATATGGGGAGTGGTTAGTGGTTAAAATGTGCTTTTTGGTCAAATAATCGTCCTTCGAATGTTGGATTCTGAGTAATTTTTGGTCGTCAGTCAATTTGTGCGGAACAAACCGTGCACACACCTTTCGTAAGCAAAAATGTTCGGCCAAAATGCGATAAATCGATGTTTCGGAGATGTTCAATTCCATTTTCATGAATTTCAATAATGATTTCGGTTTATTTTTAATTAATTTACGCACAGCTTCGCTGAAATTTCCGTTGATCACGGATTTTGATTGGGCCACATGTTGATTGTCATTTATGTCCTCACGACCATTTTGAAAACGTTGAAACAACTCGTGCACTTTGCTACGGGATAGACAATCATCGCCATAAACTTGTTTCGTCAATTGAAACGTTTCGGTAAAAGTTTTACCAATTTTAAAACAAAATTTAATGTTGGCTTTTTGTTCGAAGCTCATTTTTGCAACGAAAACACAAACATTCTGACACTTAAAACGCAATAACTGCACTTCCAATCGATGAATTCTCACTGGACAATCGATAAAGATAGCAGATTCTAACGCACCAGTCGACATATAGATGGACACTAGATTCAAAAAGTCCTGTTTACTTTGGAACGGACCTTGCATATGATATGGGACGCCTTTTCCTGGCATGGTGTGGGCCTAATTATTCCCATTAACGGGAAATATCAATATTTAGACATGTTAAGGAACGAAATGGAACAATTTTCTTTAATTGTACGCCCCTTCACTGGACTTTTACGCATGATGATGACCCTAAGCACACAGCGAAGGTCACAAAGGATTGACTCAAGAAACAAATGTTTTTGACGATGTCAAACTTAAAATTACTGTTAAATATTTCTAAAATTTTGAAGATTTATGGAAAGATATTAAGGAAGCTTGGTACTACATTCCAAAGAAAAAGTGCGAGAAGCTTGTAAAAAATATGGTGCGCAGAAAAGATGTTGTAATTCAAAATCTGGAATACAGAACCAAATATCAGAAAAGTAAGCATATTATGACACCAAATCATTGATTAAATTTCATTAATTTCACATGATTGTTGCAGGTTTGGTAAAATGTGCTATTTGCGTGACCATGGCTGTATATATTTCTGCGCTACTGAATAAAAAAATGTGTATCAAATTATTATCATTTTGCAAAACTTTTGGTTACATCATCCAAGAAATGGAGTTTGAAAATCCCACGGATTATTGAGAAATTGTTTTATAGCACAAATAACCCCAGGATATTTGAAAACATCTAACGAGCTGCGTCAAAAAAAACTTAAGGTGAAATTAAAAAAAATTATTTTGAAATTTACTGTTAATCGCTTAGCACCATGTGTCATTTATAAATTTATAACTTAAAAAAGATGCAATAATTTTTAATTAATTTATTTTTTAATTTAATGTATTTGTACAACGAAAATGCGTTCAACTTACATCTAAGCAGCATAGCTGGGCTATTTGTCGGCTGATAATTGCTTAATTGGATTTTTCAATTCTACAGCGCACTTTATTAATAAACTTTACACTTTCCTAATTAACTTTATATTTGCTTTAGTATTTGTTTATTTGTTTTATTTGATAGTATTTGCATAGAACACACGTGTAAATAGAGAACTGTTTGCCGAGATTTGTTTTCAATCACTAATCGCATTAGTTAGTATTATTAGACACTTGAGTTTTTGTACTGAACACCGTGGAGACAAGAAAATTTTTGTAGAAAAAAGAACGCAGAATTCTCGGTTGGACACGCACACGCACATGCAATGGCGAAAGTTCGATGAGAAATACACAAATGAATTTGCGTAGACACAAGAAGCAACAAAAAGCGGCAGCGTCCACTAACTTGGGCACACAACAAGAACAACAACAACAACAGAATAACAAAGAAGCGACAGCAGGATAATAACGACAAACGGACGCAATGCAAAGCGTCGACAAAAAGCCTGTCAAGCAGGCAGCCACGGGGACAATGGCACTGGCGGGCTCTTAGGCAACACGAACCTGCCACACCCAAAAATATTCGCACAATATTTTCGTACCAAATTTTTGTTTTTATTTTTGCTTTGGTTTTTCTTTTTGCCTTTACTTAGCGTTTGCAGTTATTTTTTGTTTGCTTGTCACTTAAGTTTTCGCTATAAAGTTTTTTTTTTATTTATTTTTTCCTGTACTTTTGTGCGAAATGCTCGCGCTGCTTATGCTTCTTCGTATTTGCTTTCCTTTTGTTGTTGTACTTACGTTGTGTTGTATTATTGCTGCGTTTCTTATGCGTGTGCTGCTTTTTAGTGCTTGCGATTGCCTGCGATGCGCCTTGACGGTGCAACAACAACTGACAGTGCAGCATTGCAAGCGAGCAACAAGGTGGGTGGGTGGTTGTTTGGCTGTTGCAGGACCAGCGAGCTGATGCGGCAGTGACTGTCAGAGGAGAGAAGAACAAGCGTGGGGTTAGTGGGTGGTGCGGTTGGTGAAAAGTGCAAGTCGAGAGTGGAGAGAGTGCACATGTGAATGAAGAAATTATAAGATAATGGATAAGGAGATGAGCGACGTACAAAGACAAAATGATGGGAGGTGGTGGTTGAGGGTGTATATGAGCGCAGGGAAGGGGGTGGCTGCTTTCCGTTGGCATACATAAGTAATATGTTAAAAATGCAAAAGCGTGAAACTTTTAAAATACAAGTAATATGAAATGTTGCACCAACACACACATGCACACACCGTGCCACAAGCACACACAGCACGCATGTGCATGCTGTAGTAAGGCGGGTGTGAGCGTGTGCGGCAGGATATGCCTTGCATTGTAAGCCAAGCGAGCGCATAAAGACTATGCAACACGGAAGCAAACCGAAAAAATGTCCTAGGCAAGAGCCAAGTTTAGCACTGTACCCCGGCTCTGGCAGCGCTGCGTCATCTTAATTCAACTTCCAACAGCCACCCACCCATCCGCACACACAACGCTACATAGTTGCGGTTGTTGTTGTTGTTACTGTTGTTGCTTGTTACACGAGAGACCCGAAATGCCAAATATGCAACGCGTCGTGTTGCATGCAACACAACACAACAAGCTCGCATATATGTACATATATTCAAATAACTGTGTGTGTGTGTATGTATGTAAGTACTTGCGTGTAGTTGTGCGCGCAAAAGTTTATAGCACCACACGCAACAAAAAAATTGAAGCAATACCAAAATATACCAAAACAAGTAGACGGAACGTTAAAGAGCATTCCGCGCGCGCGACTATGGCCAGCGAATTTTCGACTCCCCAACTCGAATGCGCCGACAATACTGAAATGTCCTCGACGATGACTACGTCGAGGCCGTGGCGTAGAAAAGCAGCAGCTACAATAACAACAACAACAACTAACGCAAGTGTAACAACAAGAAGAGCAGCGGCAGCAGCAGCAACAGCAAGCACAAAATAACACATTCACGTTAGCGACGTTAGCGGCGGCGGCGGCGGCAGCAACATTCGTGCAAATAAAGGCGGCAGCATTAGTGACAGCCACAAGGCGCACATACTCGAGCGCACTTACGAACACAGCTACCCAATAAGTAGCAAAGGTTGGACTTCTACGTTAAAGTTAGTCAAGGGATATTTACAGTTGGTTATTGTTGTTGCTGTAATGCAAATTGGAATCACTCTGTTGTTGTTGTTGCAATAAAAATTGGAACCACTTAGCGGTAAGTCCAGAAAACGGGCTATTTCTAACCAAGGGGAGAGTGGTGTTAAGTTAGTGGGTGTAGCGGGGAGCAAATACGTGGTTAGTGTCAAGCGGCGTCTCTTTGCATGCATGACAATGTTTAGTATGTCGGAGTATGTTCTGGTTAAGTAGGAGTTTAACCTATGCAATAGGTATCCAAAACGAAGTTGAATTAGGGTCACTTTGGTTTTACGCGGCAACTCGAGCTTACGGTCTGTGGTGGTAGGTGTTTTGACTCCAAGGGCGCCATTCCGGAAGTTTGTCGACGTAATACGTACAGAATGTTCTCTTGACGAATATGCGGGTTCCTTTACGAAGATGTTCGATTGGTGAGTTTGAAAGGCATCTCATGATAGTCAAAAGTGCGTGTTCTGTCTTGTCTAAACAAGTTCGTACATCTCATACAGCTCATCGTACTATAGAATGCGATATTCACCTTGACCACAGAAGAACCATAAATCTACCGCAGAACCTTTTTCTCGAAAACTCGTAACACCGACCCATCAGATGTTGTCATCGTCCATACCTCTGCACCATATAGCAGGACCGGAATAATGAGCGGCTTATAGAGTTTAGTTTTTGTTCGTCGAGCGCGGACTTTACTTCTCAATTGCCTACTTATGTATTCCGAATTAGCACCTGTTGGCAAGAGTTATTCTGCGTGAAATTTCGAGGCTGACATTGTTGTTGCCGTTAATGCTGGTTCCAAGATAGACGAAATTATCTACGACTTCGAAGTTATGACGGTCAACAGTGACGTGACCAAGTCGCGAGTGCGAGACGACTGTTTTTTGATGACAGGAGACATTTCGTCTTGCCAGACGCATTTGCTTAGCTGCCTTATCCATTCTGGAGAGAGCAGAACTAACGGCGCGGTTTGTTTTTACAACACTCTAATAGTTGCCACTCAGTGAGTTTATTCCGAAAATTCTTATTCACTTTGATAAGTATTATTTTCAAGTATTGTTGTTGTGTTTTTGTTTTTCTTAGCCTTATCGACCTTTTTAGATTTTGGCTTGACATAACAATGGCCTTCAGGTACCCATGCTACGCCCGCGCATTCTCAGCACGTACGAGGCACTAAGTTTCGTCACTGCTTCTAAAACTTGGTTACTTCATTGAAGACGGGCTCTACAACAACGTTTTTTACCACCTACTCTTGCATTGATTACCTTATTTGCTGGAGCTTCATCAACGGCTCTCACAACACGATCAATCCAACGAAGCCGCTGGATGTCTATTCGCTGAACAATGTCAATGGCGTGGTACATCTCATAGTTTGCCACCTCATTATTTGTCATAGTTCCGCGTCGTTCAGAAGCGCGGTTTTCCGAGGCGGTTTTGTGGCCTTTTGTTGGATTGAATTTTTACATGGTGGGTACAGCGTCCAAGTTTCTGGGAAATTGGATAGCGCTGTACAAATGACTAACTCATTACCTGACGGGCCCTGAAACAACAACCCAGAGGCGACAACTTGTTTTAAACAGAGTTCCCTGCTCTTCAATTCATACTCCTGAAAATAACCTGAAGCTTTAAGTTTTCGAGATATTTTTTTCCGTGCAACAGCAGTCCACAAAACCTTTCATTACACCATTAAAAATCAAATGCTCCACAAACGAATACCGCTCAAAAATGTTTACTGGGTATGCCGAATGCAGTGCCATTCGACTTGAGTGACGAGCGCATAAATGCCACCGAAAAATAGAGCAAAGAAAATGAAAATCGGGAAAAATGCCATAATGGAAAGTAAAAGAAGCCTTATAAAGCAGAACAATCAACATACAACAAGGATATGCAGGAGTGAGAGGATGAGAGTGTGCCTGTGGGTGTAAGGAGACCACAGAAAGTGGCAGCAGCAAAGCGTTAGCCGCAGTATGTTGTGCACGCTATAATACGTACCACAACAACAACAACAAAAAGGACATTTGTGTAAGTCTGTTTGTAAGTCGCGAGCACAAGAGGAAATAACTGTAATACTTTAAAAAGTGGTGGAAAATCGAACGCACGAGCACACTGAAATAACAAAAACAACACTGCAACGAAGGCTTGAAAGGATTAAGCGATGAACCGAAAGTACATATAAATAATTATGAGATGACACGATACCTGTAAAAACATAAACACACCTGGATTTCTTAGAAGTAATTGCGAACTAGTGATTTGACTAGTTAAAGTAAGAGTAGAAAACTGAACGAAGTATATTTGCTGGTGGTAGTTGTTCACCGGTGAAGTAAAGCAATTTTGTACGCTGTCTGTAATGCTGTAAATAGATTGTATATTACGAAGAATTGTCATTATCTTAAATATAAGGGTGACCACCCAAACTTCACTTTTCTTATAACTTTTTCCGAAATAAGTAATTGAATACTTTCGTTGGATACTTATTCTGGAAATCTCCGGATGCTTACTAGATACTAGCAACATATTCTTCTTCTTCTTCTTGATTGGCGTAGACACCGTTGGCAACATATTACTTCATTTAAATTATAAAAAAGAGATCCTTTATAGAAATGGGCAAATACAAGATATTCTAAATGAAAAAAAGTCAGACGCCGCTAATGTTGAGAATATAGTATCTTCTAGACGTTTTATAGTATTTTCTTTTACTCTAGCTTAAGGCCAGAAGGAGGGAATTCTCATCGAGGATTGTTATCTTGTCGCATTGAGGGTCCTCAGTCCACATAATACAATATGGTAGGTCGTAGCGTCTACTCACATGTAGCTCAGTTACTGGAGGGGCTTTACAGGTTTCGAAGCTAAAACAAACGCAAGCGGCTCGGGTTATAAATTTGTATATTTTTATGTCAGGTTCGTAGCCCAAGATACCAGCCCTGTCAACGAACTAGGAAACGCATTTTTTTGAATATTACTGCAACCAATAATAACACGAATAATAAAAAAAACCCGTCTTATGTGAAGTTTAAATGTCTGCTAAACTTCGATACCACTGAAAAAATTTCGGAATTTACAATGTGATATAATATTCTAGTTCCGATTTTCCAGATTACATTTACTTCAACTAGATTCAGAATCTCAAAATCCACTACTATTTTAATGACTTTACATATGGCACATCGTAATAAGAAAAGCTTTGAAAAATTCAAATTTTTCAAAAAATCCCTCAGGAGATGGGAGGGCTTACAGAACAATGTGATCGTGTGTTTTTAGTAAAACATGGGGATTATTGGAGCCTTATTTTAATAAAACAAAGATCTCCATTTTCAAATGGTACTTCTGAATTTATTTTCGGACTCTGTGCCTATCTTCACTAGCACTTCCAATCTGGATGGGCAGAGTTGAAGTTATATGTTATTCAATTATCTGATCACAGCACGCTGTTCTTTATAATCATGCACTATTGAGTCGAAACTTGTTGACATTTTTATTGAATGAGTTTATAACCACTATGAACACGTGCTGTTTATTAATGTATCACGGGAAAATAGTACTATCTCATGGATCTTTTTCACTTCTTCACTGCTAGGAGGCTAAAAATTCCCACTGTTAAAGTCACAGCGACAATAATATAGATAGATCGGAACATTTTTGTCAATGACGCTGAAATTTCGACAGTGAACAATTTTAAAATTCTCAATTCCCAAATCGTTAGGCGACAGCACCTGGGATAAGGACAAGGAAACTTTTCTGGCCGATCAGCTTTAATTACGCAGCCCCACAATATGTTTGCTTCGTCGCCACGCACTCCGGAATATCTCGGATGTCTCTTGATTTTGCTTGGCCTGCATGCGTCCATTTTTCAGGATAGTTATGGGACTACATGGCTTTACAGGATTCAAAAAAATAGATGTTTTTTATTGTCTTATTAAATTCTACAACACCTCTATAGAATATTCTCCTAAATTTTCAAGTTGGTTCGAATAATAGTTTCAGAGATCCAACTTTGAGAACATGTATGTATATGAACATGTCGTTGACGCATATTTTTTCCGAGAGGTCACCGGAAGTGGCGTCGCAATGGCCGAGTTTAAAATATGTTTTTCCAAAAAATTCAGAATTACTTCGCTAATAGTGTATGTTTGTAACAGTAAAAAATTCTAATAAAATATTTCTCTTTATATTTGAGAAAAAAATTGTTGAGAAAAGGGTATTTTTGACCTGAGGAAACCCACGTAACCCCTTATCCATATTGTTTTTGAGATACATATAGAGATTTAGAGATTATTGTTTTTTTTATATCTATGTATACATCACTTTAGAACAATATTTTACTTCTGAGCGAAACAGTAATGCTTTCACCGCAATATGAACACTAATGCAGCTGACAGAACCACCCTAAAAATTAATAAAAAGTTGCCAAAAATTGAGGAGGGGTGAGGTAGGCAGAAGAAACGCGACAGCAAAACGCGAAAATCGCAATTCGGCAAGACGACTCGGCTAACAGGACACGGATATGCATATTGAAAATATGCTTGCTTTGCACTTGAGCATGAGAAGCGATGTTGTTAACGTGGGAAATGTACGAATCGACAATAAGTGACCCGAAGCCAAAAAGTTCTAGAGGTAGGCAGCATGGCGCTAGCGAAAGCGCGAATATACTTATATGCATGCATATGTTTATAGATATATAAATTTGTGTATCAGTATGCATCGAGTGGAGCAAGAGCGATATTTGAAATAGTCTAAAGCTGCGGCACACGTACCCATAATATAAGAGTGATATGAGTAGGCGTATGCTGAAAAACTGTACATATGAGGAAGCTGTGTATGTGCGCTTTTCACAAACGGTGAGCTGTGGTGTGCGCGGCGGTTGCGAAATGCATCAAAAGGACCTTTATACGCGAAAATATATACACACGAATACAAGCACACACCAAAAACCGAAAACCACCAGCAAACTAAAACAAACTAAGCACTGTTAAGGCAACGTTGCAGCAATGAAAAGAGGAGTGCAGTGAACCAACCTAACCGAAAAGCCCTAAAGCGTACATAGTTAGTCATAAACATACAAACTTTAGAGTGGCGTTGCATTGAACTACATGTGTAGCGCGGCGGCTAAGGGACTTTGCAAGCAAATGTTCGAGTCAAAGCCCAAACCGTATACGGCGGGTAAAGCTAGGCGACCCAGCTAAGCTCAAGTGCTATAACAACAACACGTAAACGTCTAAGCAACTTTGCAAGCGATCAACGCACCACACACGCAACAAACCAACTTCTCTCCATCATTATCAAATGTTCGATTTGGTACGCGCTGCCGCCGCCGCCGCCGTCTATTCGATATGTAAACTCATGAGGAGCACACCAAAATGACAAAGGAAGCTTGTGTGGAATATACCAACACCAAAACAATATGGCTACTGCGTCGCTGCGCAGTGTGAAAAGCGAACGCAAGCCACATAACCGCCGTAACAACAGCCAACCAAGCGATGCAGCTGAGGAAGCTGTTCATACATGAGTACATGTAGTGCGAGCGCCGACGAAAAAATTCACCAAAATAGAGTCAACAAGCAAACAAGGCACTGACGGACGGACGGACGAATGGAAAGAGCGAGAGCGCACACACGCTGGTCCACAGTGTATCGCCACACGCAATCCGGAAAGGACCGTTGCTCTGCAACGATGATGATGATGGTAGCGTTGGTGGCTTTGGTGGCGACGGTGGACGGACGTTGGCGGTGACGCTGTTAGTAGCAGGAATTTCATTAAATGCGTTACGCGGAGCCAACAATATACACAATGCAACAGCAAGCAAGCAGCGGCTACAAGCAACAACCACAATGGCAGCAGCAACAAAATAATATGGCATACTTGTAAGAGCGCACACGAGCACACGAACACAATCTGCATTGAACAACGACGAATCCAGCGAACAAACGAAGCGGCAGGACACAACACAACCCATCCAACGCCCGGCACAATCGCAACTCGGCTGCTCCGCTTTGGCTTCGCATTCGCACATGCAAAGACGTCGACGTTGGCCTGTTGTCCCAACCGAGCACACCTAACCGCCGAATGCCACAACATAAACACAAGGAATTACTTGTGGTGGTGGTGGTGGTGGTAGTGTGTGTGTAGGCGACGGCAGTTGCGTTTTAGAGGTAATATCCTAAATCTCATTCCTCATCGAGTGCCGCAAGCTAGCAAAAGCACAAGCAATAGGCAGTTTTGGATGGGAAGTAGGCAACCGACAAGTTAGGCGTAGCAATAAGGATTTGTACGAGTATGCATAGCAGCATGTATGTATGTGTGTAATGGAATTTGTGTTGGTATTATTGTATACTTAGTTGGATACACATGCTGTAGTTTAAGATGTGTACTTTATGGATTAGAGCAATAAATAGTGGTCGCTTCAGCGCTGTAAGAAAATCATTGAAGAGTGGAATAGTTGAAGCTGAAGTCTAAGTAAAATATGTATAAAAGTTACCTAACTTTTAGCGATATATTGAAAAAGATTGATAGTAATGTTGTTTTTAGGTTATTTTTGTTGCAATATCTTCTAATACTGTCTGACCTGATGGATTGAACGAGAGTTGAATTTTCATTCGGATAAAATAATGATATCTGGTGATGCGGCTTTGAATAGAAACTGTCACTAAGAGTGCTTAATATTATTTCTTTAACCTTAAAATTGCTGTAAAAAAACAGTTTTTGGCGATATCTTGTTATTACCATATCACCATCTGCTGCTTCGAGAGTGCACAAGCTTATAGCTTAAAGCTTTACAGCCTGATGCTCACATTTGCCGGAATTTCATTTCTGTTTTTGAATTTATTATGTTGTCAAAATTTTTGAATAGAAAAGGGATACGTACGAATATTTATATAACCTAATCCAGTATTGGATTTGATTCATTAAAGGAGTGGACCGATTCACTATTTAAACTTTTGGATTCTTAATAGACCTCAAAGAATCAGAGGATATATATGTATGTAGTCAGCAATTTATCGGGTATTCACCATGCGCCAAATCTTAAAATACTTGTAAAAAGAGGATTGCAACACATCGACTCTTCGTCGATTTCGAAGCTGCTTCTGACAGCACCAAAAGGAGTGGCCTTTATGCAGCTATATCTGAGTTTGGTATCCCCGAAAAACCAATACAGCTGTGTGAACTGACGTTGAGTAATACCAAAAACTCCGTCAGAATCGGATATCCTCTCTGTTTCCGTACGATACCAAACGAGGTTTCAGACAATGGGATATTATGCTATTTCTTCAAGCTACTCCTGGAGAAAATAGTTCGAGCTGTAGATCTAAATAGCTACTGACATACGTTGACGATATAGATATTATTGGCCTCAACAACCGCGCCGTTAGTTTTCTCCGGACTGGATAAGGGAGCGAAGCAAAAGGGTCTGGTAGTGAAGCCTCGAAATCCAAAGCAGAATAACTCTTGCAAACAGGTGCTACTTCGGACTGAGTAGGCAATCGAGTCCTAAAGTCCTCTCTCGACGAACAAAAACCAAACTCTACAAGTCACTCATTATTCCCATCCTGCTATATGGTGCAGAGGAATGGGCGATCTTATGAGTCGACGGTTTCGAGTAAAAGATTTTGCGAAAGATATATGGTCCCTTGCGCGTTGGCCACGCCGAATATCGCATTCGATGGAACGATGAGCTGTATGAAATATACGACGACATTGACATACGATAGTTCAACGAATTAAAAGGAAGCGGCAGCGCTGAAAGTATTCGACGCAGTACCCGCCGAGGGAAGCAGAGAAAAAGGAAGATCTCCACTCTGTTGGAAAGACCAAGTGGAGAAGGACCTGGCTTCGCTTGGAATCTCCAATTGGCGGCGTGTTGAGAAAAAGAAGAAACGACTGGCGCGCTGATGTTAACTCGGCTATAATCGCGTAAGCGGTGTCTACACCAGTAAAGAAGAAGAAGAAATAAGGCCTCATACCAAAAAACAAACTCTATGCATAGGTGTTACAAGAAAATCTCTTAGACCCGAATTTTCATCTACGAATCGCTGCTGAATCGCAATAAAATCGATCAATTACTGAAGCGGATGATTACGAGTGATGAAAAATTAGTCGCTTAAGGCAACGTCAAGTGAAAACGGTCGTAATTGATCTCTATCCATCATCTACAATGAGCTGTCAATAATTGGAACGTCTGAAGGAGGCAAACGCCTAGAAGCGGCCAGCTTTGAGCAATGCTATAGCAGAGAAATTATGTTTCATCAGGAGGCCAAACGTCGAAATTTACTCGCCAGAAGCTTCGTAACTGGCTCGGTTTTTTTTTGTACCTACCTTATAAACTGAACTTCACCAATTGACTACTACCTGTTCCTGTCTATGGCAAATGGTTTTGCCGGTGAAAAATACGCTCCAAGGGAAGCTTATGAAAGTCGACTGTCACAATTCGTTCTCAATATGGACCAGGGTTTCTACGAAAGTGGCATTAAGGAATTGCTTTCAAAAGTTAAGAAGTTATCGAACAAAATGGCGCATATTTGATCTAAATCGGATCATTCATTGACTTTATTTTTACCAGACTTGTTATTTAAGTAAGCCTAAGTTACTCATATTCTTTATACCCTTAACAGCGTATATTAAGTTTACCGCGCAAGGTGTGACATACAAACGGAATCTTGGGAAATTCGATAATAATAATTCGATAATAGCATTAGAGATATACGACTGCAACAACATCTATTGACAAAATACGAAATGACTTTTTCGACTACCCAATATATAAGATATACTTGTGTATAAATGGTCGGCGTGCCGACCTGACTTCATCCGTTCGTATGTAAGCGAACTAGACCCTCAGTTGTTGAGATATCGATCCCAAATTTTGAACATATCCTTTTCTTTCCAAGAAGCTGTTCATTTGTCGGAATCAGTGATGTCGGTTCGCTATAGTATATAGCTTCCATAAAAGCTAAACGATGCAAATCAAGTTATTGTATGAAAAACTTTGTTATGGACAAGATATCTGCTAGTTTCTCTGTCTGCTAGGTTAGGTCAAT
Organism: Bactrocera tryoni; assembly: GCF_016617805.1. NCBI lineage: Eukaryota > Metazoa > Arthropoda > Insecta > Diptera > Tephritidae > Bactrocera > Bactrocera tryoni. Next base: position 34,110,593 of record NC_052502.1, on the reverse strand, counting down.
AGTGGAATCCACTGTAATGCCAACCATATGAAGCAAGGCAAGTGATATTGTAAAGGTGGTGTAAAATGTGTGCAAATCGCTGGAAACTACCAGCTACTGTTATCCAATACATATAAAAATGCACAAAAAATACTTGTTATGAGCTGCTTTCGCATTAAGCACCTGTAAGGCAACCTGTATAACATACATTTAATATGCGCAACACATGATTACTGGGGGAACATAGCGCAATATATTCAACTTTTGATATGGTAACTGGACCCTGTGCCGTTGCATGTCGCCATCGCCAACAGCAAGTATGCAAGGATATAAGGGATACGCCTACCACGTTTTTTCCGATATTCGTACAGTTTGTGCAGTGCATTAACACACGGCAGTCTTGTATTCAGATTCTGCAGTTTCCAAGGTGCAGCCACGCATGCAATTATTCATGGCGAATATACAGAACCGAACTGGTGCCGCCGCCCTAACTGCGTAGCTAGGCAACCTGCTCAGACACAAATCCAGGGTAGTAAAGCATATACATGCACACATACATACATATACATATGTTATACACACACATACATAGGCAGTTTTGCTGGCATCCGTGTGTGCGTAAGTCGATTTGCAAGGAGGTAGATGTGAAAATTATTGAATTAAATGTGAATATGCAACGTCGATACAACGCTGGCGTATAGCATAGTAAAGGCCCCGAAATGCGCATTAATTAATTCGGAATGAAATAAGGTAATAAGGTGAAAGGTCAGCTGATGGTGCAGGCAAGCTTTGCATGCCAAACTACCTCTTACTTAATTGCAGCTAAGGCTAAGTACATGAGCAAGCGTTGCAATGTTTGTGCTTTTGTCGTGAGGCTGGATTTAATTAAGTTACTCATACGCGGTGGTATACTGCACACACATATGGGCAGTGAGATAGGCAGCTTATGAACAATATTATTTTATGGTTATTATTTAGAACTGCAAGTTCTGAGAAAAAATGTTGTGCGCAAACAACAACAAAGCGCCGATAAAAGTGGAAGATATTAAAAAAACAACAACAACAACTGAACTACACTACATAGCAGCGCAATGCATAACGAGGCGCAGTAAGTTGATGAAGGTAGCGAGAAATGCAATTTTCTGGCAATAGTTTCTGCAACGGCTGGGTGCACTAACAACGCAAACACACACGAAAACGTATACATACATACATACATGCAACTGCATTATTGCTAAAGCTCAGGCTGAGTTGTTTGGAGAGGAGTATGGTATATGCAGGTTGGTCGTTTGATTATTTGTGTTACGATGACTATGGTCGCCGATCTGGAAAGCAATATATTACGCGAAGCAGCGGCGGAGCGAATGAATAAGATGCTGGCTAAAAGTGTGAGTGCAATGTAGGGAGAAGCAGATGCGTTGCAGTGGCTGGACAAAAGGTGAGCGGCGAGTGGCGAAAGCGCGCGCTTACAACTTTCAATCAAACGAAAATGCGTTGTTGTGGTGGCAGGGGGTGGGGGAAACACAAACACAGAAAATGCGCTGAAGAACGGCACACGAAAGTGGGCCTGGCATCATTGACAGGGCTGATATTCGGGTTACACACAAATCTCGTCGCCATCGCCAACGCCATCAGGCAGCTAGGTGAGCTGCTCACTGAGCTGTGCGCGCGCGTATACAGCTATTGATTTTTAACAAATGCCAGTAAGCAAAAGTAAAGAGACAAAAGGCAAGACAAAAAATGAGAAAAAAAAAAAAACAAAAAATGAAGAAAAGCAGTAAAATAAAAATGTCTTGGCAGCAAAGCACACACAGAAGACAAATGCAAAGAAGGCAGCAGACGAAGTAATGGGAAAACTTAAAAAGAAAAATCAAATATACATGGCATATGTATATGTATGTATGTATGTGTGTATATGTGCAACAAGAAAGTTGGCACACAACGACCAACAAGCGAATGGCATAACCGTATTTCACCGTTGTTGACTGTGCGCTATAATTGCTGCAGTCGGTCGCGTGCAACAGGATAGCACGGCGTTGTTAAGTAGTTGAAGGATATTTGCAATTTGCGTGAAGGTGACGAACTGATAACTGTTTAAATGAAGCACACTCACACGCACACACACTCATACACAATCACACACAAATACACAAGGCAAGGAGGCATGTGTATGTGGGCTGCTGCTGCCGTTGATGGCGTTGATGCTGATTATGAGCAGAATGGCGGCAGCGTATTAAGAATGCATGTGTTTGAGTGAAAGGACAGGAAGAGTTGGATACATTCTCATCAATGCAAGTTTACAAATTATGTAAGTTTTGCAATAATCTACATGCTTAGTATATAGTGTTTGTTGGTAAATATGCATATAATTACACACACACATATTCCATTGTGCATATTTAACTAATTTAATAAAAGTTGCTTCTAATTAGCAATGTAGTTAATGTAAATCAGATTGCAAAGAGCGTTGACAGTTGCATATGCGTTTGAAACTCTTCACTTGAAGTCCTGGTTTCGATTCCCACTGCCTTTAGAATGAATTCGAATGCCTGCAAATACACGTGGAGACGAGAGTTGGCTACCTTACGCATATATGTATAATATAAATAAATCTCCTAGATATCTATCTTACACAATTGTTTAGCGATATAACGGGTGATCTAAGTAAAGGTACTTATTTCAATAGCCTTTGTTTGACTGATGACGCGTGTTCAGCTATGAAGCCTATTTCTGGCTGAATGGGTATGTAAACAAGTAAAAGGAATTGCCGCATTTGAGACGAAAGTAACCTGAAGAGATTCAAGAAGACCTGCCATTTCATCCAGAAAAAGTAACGGTTTGACCATATTTCTTCCAAAATGATGCGGGTGAGCACGTAATCGGTCCATAATAACCGATTATTTGATGCCGGAAATTGAAGCTCGTGATCTCTGTGGCATGTGGTTTCAACAAGACGACGCCAATTCCCAGACATCGCATCATTCAAGAGATTTATTGAGAGAACACTTCGGTAAGCAGATAATTCACGTTTTGGGTCACCAAGATCGTCTGACATCACACCGTTAAACTTTATCCTATGGGGATATGAAAAGTCTAAAGTCTATGCGGACAATCCCGCTTTCAGGCCTTGAGCAAAACACCACGCATGTCATTCGCCAGTTACCAGTCGAAATGTTCGAACGAGTCATCGAAAATTGAACTCAACGGATGGATCTGAGACGTAGCTTCCAACATTCGAAAAAGATAAACTTCAAAAAATAAATGCAAAGAATGTTTTTTCGAATGCGAATAAACATTCCCCATTTAAATTTGAAGTTTCTGTGGTTTTCTTTAAAGAAGTAGGGAACTTCGATATGGATCACGCTTTACTATACATATGTATAGCATATGCTAGCACAAAATGTAGAAAAACTTCGGCCTAGTTGCTCGGTATAGCAATGCTGTATAATTAATTACTATAATTATGGTGGTAGAGACTGGCAAATACACAAGTATATAAATACATACATACATATGTATATACAGTAAAGCAAACTTTAGACGAGCAAGTCCGAATTATATTGATTACAGTTTGATTTACATATATACTGCATATATAGTATACTATTTTAATCTGTACCTATGAATGCATACATGTATGTCTATATGTTTTCGCAAATGCAGAGATTCCGTAGAATTGTTTGAATAGTAAGAAAATAAAGTTTGCATTATTTAAGAAGATATTCTAGTCGAGAAATTTGAAATCAATTTTTTTCATAATTCGGTAGTTTAGTTATTCAAAAATATCGTGCTTATTGATTATTATTTTTTCAGTTTTGCAGCTTCTTGAGATACAAATCGAAAATCCGTCAAATGCATTCGATTGTGAGCGTTCCGTTTGTCTGACTTCTATATGCTTTTATGGTTGGATATTATCGATTTGGACAAATAACTTTTTGTGGAAAAAATGATGTGTACAAAATTTCAGATCCAAACCCCAAAAACTAACGGGCTAGTTCGCATATATACAGAAAACCGGACAGACAGGGCTAACTCGACTCAGCTCGTCACCCTGATCATTTACTATATATACATACATATGGTATTTTATATGGTCTCCGACGTTACCTTCTAAGTGTTACAAACCTCGATATCTAGGCTCTACATAGAATCATACACAGAAATTTCAATTAGATTTGTCAATTCGACCCTCAATAGAAATTTCTGGTCGTGCATTTTTTCTACACTTCAGAAATTCTGAAGGACTTATCCTTATGGAAAAATAACCAATTTTTGATTTTCGAAGCTGCAGGTGAGTTACTAGCTACGTGTGAGCCCTCGAGGTTCTTGATGGAACCTAATTTCCCTCCAAAGCTGTTGACTTTTGAATGATTGCATTTTGTAGACGGTGCAATTGTTGACAGTACTCGTATTGATCCAAACTATTCTTATTACTTTCCAGAAATACTAAAAACAAAACCAATTAGTAGTGACAGAGCATAAACGATTTCACTAATATAAATAAAAATAATAATTTGTATTAAAATAAGTATTTATGTAATTCAAAACTTAAGACTACAGAAGAGAATATCAAAATTTACATTTACTCCATTTGACGCCAGTTGCACTTACATAACATACCAAAAATGTGTACACAATTTTACTGCAAAGCGTGGAAGTGGTAGTTGGAGGCTGGAGCAGTGTGCTGAGAAAAAATGGCAAAGCGGAAAATCTTCAAAGATAAATGTTAAATGGTAAATCAATAAAGCTATACGCGCATGAAAGCTGTGAAAAATGCTTTCAAATATACGTCGGTACGCACATTTGTACATGTAAGTATATAGCTATGTACATATTAATAAACTTGCGCTCGGTTGTTTATAAAATATCACAAGGAGAAAGGGCGACACGTGTATAAATATACATACGTAATTACATATAATAAAGCACAGATATGGTAACATATGAGGTTACCCTTTATGTATTTACTAATATTTAGATATATTTATACATACATACATGAAGGCAAGCGTCCTGCTGGAAAACTTATACTTAACTGGCCAATGAGAATATTTTTTGTGGTAATTTTATGTTTCAGGACACCTCCGTCGATAATATTAAGAAATGCAACACAAGTTGTTTAGTGGTGAATTTCAAATGAGTTCTGGCTTCAATATTTAAGTTAGTATAGGTTAGAATTCGGAGCTTAACCCAACCAATTCCAGCAAATTCGCCAGGATGTTTCAACTGTAGTACAGGAAAAACATGATAATCAAGAAGGAACTGTCAAAATATTTCTAACTTTCCGTTTTCCAAACATATTTGAGAGCTAACAGACGAAAAAATGTGTATGTAGGCAAACATGCTTATTGGACAGTGTCCGAGTAAACCCACAACTGAGGAATCAGAAAACATAAATTGAAAATTTTTGGCTTTTTAAATCGAGAGTTTCAAATTTATATACTAACTTTATAAAAATTACATAAACAAAAAAAAGGTACATATCCTTTGAAAACAACCACCTCTACCAACTTCTTACAGAACAGGAAGTAGAATATCATAATAGTAATAACAGCACGATGCTTTCCTTTGGAAACGGTAGATTAATTTAATTACAAAATTCCTACAGGGCAGAAAACAAGAGATCATAATACTTGTATTACGAAGCAATAAAGCTCAAAACGCTACTTTTACATAAAATACTACACTGGTAATGTGAAAATATATACATATGTATACAGTCACGAGTTATATGTACATACATACGTACATATGTATGCTCATCTCATCTCATACAAATCTCACCTTATACAAATGCCAAAAATTTTGTTTCTAGCTGTGAATGATTCGACAGCCATTTAAGTCAGCTAGATCTACGTATGTACATATGTATGTATGATTAAATTTGCAAAAACATTACTGTGAAAAAATATATATGTGTCTCTTTTGTGGTGCTAGTGGTCATGAACGAGGTCATGTTAGGCTGGTATTACATCACACATCCAATATAACCGCTCAACCCAGTGAGTGGGTTATACTGTATATTTGTCAAATTCACCTGTTTTGGAACCTGTTAGGGAAAGAGTTGTGAGGGTCAGCTTTATTATTATATTTTTTAATAAATTGGCAATTATTTTGTGCTAAAATAATCTAGGTTATTTTTGTTATTATTTTGTACAATTTTCTCTTTATTGTAAAACTGCATCAGTGGCTATTCCAGTGTAATCCATGAAAAATTAGGCAATCCTCGTGAATTTTTTTAATAGAAAGTACTCGATCGAATGTTTCGAAATTCTTTGGACATAAAAAGGTATATTTTTACGATTTCGTTTTTACAAAAATATTGAAAAACAACGGTGTTTTCTTCGGAGGTGCCGAAAACAAAGTTCCCCAACTGCTGGTATGATTCCAGCCGAATGAGTAGCTAAAGCAAAAAAAAATTCAGAAAGGTTATGAAAGCTGAAGGTATTTCCTATACAATGACCTACGACTTTGAAACATACCAAAAATTAACAAAATGGCGTAATTCACAAAAAAAAAAAAGTATCCTTTTTTAGGTAAAAAATGGTCGTTTTTTAATGCCAAATTGACAATTTTAAATCAAAAAAAAAGATCGTAGGACTCAGTTTCAATTTGAAGTCGATTGGTCAATTTCTCATTGAGTTCTGATGTCGGCAATTTTAAAAAATGTCGTTTCGAGAAAAGTGGGTTTAAAATTTCAACTATCGACCTATACTCGCACTTTAAAACGCTGCCATTCAAAAACTATTCAAGATACGACCAATCCGATTTCACAGGATATTTTAGAAAATATAAACTATCGAAAAAGCAAACAAAAAATCGATTTTTGGTAAGTATCACACTGGCATAGCACCTTAACCGAAGAAATATGATCGATATTGTTGTCATCAAATTGTTTAGATTTTATCCGTCCAATCCAATCCAATTTACTTTTCCAATCTTCAAACCAATGTCATATTCGGATTTGGTAATTTCAAAATTGGTTTTTGTTACTTTGTGAAAAAAAGTATTGTACCAAATTAAACCCCTGCAGATCGGATCGAATGACATTAGCTTGATTTTTGGCTACTTAACTTAGAAATAGTCCCATTCACTGTGAAACCGTGGAGGTTTTATTATGGTTTGAGACGCACGGTTGCAGTTTTCTAAATCAGACTAAGAGGTTATAGTTAATGTAATTTAATAGTCGGCGATTTCTTTTGAATTCCTTTGATCCCGTAGCCGATCTCCAAAAAGAACTCCGAAATAAGGTGCCTGGTGGTTTCCCAAATTAAAAACTAGTAATTTTTATACCCTGAACAGGGTATATTAAGTTTGTCACGAAGTTTGTAACACCCATAAGGAATCGTCGGAGACCCTATAAAGTATATATATAAATGATCAGTTTTTCGAGCTGATTCGATTTAGCCATGTCCGTCTGTCTGTCCGTCTGTCTGTATATATACGAACTAGTCTCTCAGTTTTTAAGATATCCTTTTGAAATTTTGCAAACGTCATTTTCTCTTCAAGAAGCTGATCATTTCTCGGAACGGCCGATATCGGACCACTATAACATATAGCTGCCATACAAACTAAACGATCGGAATCAAGTTCTTGTATGGAAAACTTTCACATTTGACAAGACATATTTACGAAATTTGGTATATGTTATTTTCTAAGGCAACAACATAATCTCCGAAGAAATTGTTCAGATCGGTTAACTATAGCATATAGCTGCCATAAAAACTGAACGATCGGAATCAAGTTCTTGTATGGACAACTTTCACATTTGACAAGATATATTCACGAAATTTGATATATGTTATTTTTTAAGGCAACAATGTAATCTCTAGAAAACTTGTTTAGAACGGATTACTATAGCATATACATACATAGCTTCCATACAAACTGAACACATAGTTACTAACAGAAATGCACCTGTGAAGGGTATTTAGCTTCGGTGCCACCGAAGTTAACGTTTTTTCCTGTTGTAAATAAATTTACACTTAAGAGCGGCTTAATATCGGAATTTTGCCTTACAAATACTTCTAAGAAGGTCGTGTGAAAATTTCAATCGGTTAGGCCGTGTCAGAGAAATTTTATTCGCCGACTCTATGAACAGCACTACTGTGTTTTGAATTTTGTTTAGAAATACGCTCATGTCTCCAAAACTATTTGCCGGATCAACTTCAAAGTTTCGGAGAATTTCCTGAAATATGTTACTTTCAATATACATACATATGTATGTATGTATATACAAAACGAACCGTTTTTTTTTTTTAATTCACAAGTGGATATACCTTACCCCCTTAACGCAAGAGTGAAGAACGATAGGAATAATAATATAAAATATGTTGGTTGGGTTCTCGAACTATTTGCTTTTGATTAAAAAATATTGTTTTCTTAATATGAATAAGTAATGTATGTAGTATGAAAAAACCTATCTTAACCATTTACTGTTAATTAAACATATTTTGCACAGGTGCGTACACATGTATACTTCACAAATTATAATGCTTTTGGGGAACATGTGATTCACGGCTCTTCTTGATAATTACGAGCAGATTCATCAGTCACCAGGTGATATGTAAGGACTTACTTCTTATTTTTTTGTGATAATGATTAGTCAAATTTGTGCTGTTTAAGGTGGATATAAAGCCGTTTTTATACAAGTTTTTCCAAAAATCTGCAGTTAAAAGTCGACCTCTTAGCCAAAAAGATTATTTTTTTTTAACAGAAATAAATTAAACGAAAGTAGAGATCAAAGCTTTCCAGTTTGTATGACAGCTATATGCCATCGTGGACCGATTTCGGTTCCGACAAAGGTGCAGCTTTTTGGGGAGATCTCACAGAACTGAGGGACTTCTTCTTTTTTGGCGCCGATTGTGGCGCCGTCGATAGATTTCTAGTTCCAAGAAAAGCTCCATTACTTTCCAATAAGGTACTCACTAAAGAATAGTTGCTACTCGTAATGATATTTAAATTAAAATCATTCAAAAATTCGTTTGATTGAGTCGCATTATTTTTATAAAATTGAAATAAAAAGTTACAAATAAAAATTTTAAAGCTACATATATAAAAAATAAAATTTTAATAGAAACTCGTGTAGAAATAAACTAATGATAATCCTAAACACATAACCGCAAGAATATGATAATTTATTTCAGAATTGTATGCATACGTATGTATATGATATCGGCTAAGCCCACAAAAACACTAACCGAAGAAGTAATTTACTGAGATAAGCATAAACTGCAATGTAATACGAATTTATTGATAAACATAGACTGTTATGGATATTTTTCCTCTATATTTATTTCCGTAATAAATTGAAGTCGAATCGAACAAACAACTGGCATAAATCAAATAGCGATAGAAATTAAATTTGTTTCATTACTTTTAAAAGGTGTCCACATACTTCTTTGTAAGGAATTTAATTGATCTTACTTTCAAATGTAAACGTAGCAAGCAAAGTGAAGTGGTGAATCGAAGATGACTGTTATTGCTTACTAATTTTCCAATGTAGTTCAATCGATATTATTAAAGTAAAAATCATTTCTTGGTACTCACATTACTTCATCTGAAAATTATTTATGTGAGAAAGATTGTTGCATCATGCGAGATTTAATTGTAATCCGACGTGACTAAGTGAGGTTAAATTTTTCAAGAACACTGCATACACATTTCTCTAAATTAATTGTCGGTATGGATTTGGATTAATATTTCTGTGTATGCCCATTAATGCGGTTAAAAAAAAATGAAAACAAAAACATCAATTTGGTAACATAATGATATGAAGTAGCGACGATGAGTTATCATTGGTCATAAGTAGTTGTTGCATAGAATTAGTCATAAGATACAAAAGTAAAAAGCGAAATGTGAAATCATATGTTATGTATTTCCGTAATCTGCCTTGCTTCTTAATGCTTTTAGGTGCAGTGAGATCATAAATATTACGTAAGCAGTGACTGAAGGCAGTCGAAAAGACCTCTACAAAGAATGGTCGGCTCGTTTGTTCATTGCAAATTAAAAATTAGGTGTTAGGTCTTTTAAATATGAGACAAATCGGAGTAAATCTATGATTTCTGCTACAATTCGACTCCGGCGCCACCTAACGGGGAGAAAATATATTTGTCCAGTATGATCCAAAAGCAGAATAGTATGACTTGGACAAGATGCTTACAAAAGTTAAACTTGAAAATCTCTTTACAATCGGTTCAGTAGATTCAGAGTATACAGATCTGCATATGTCCGTTACTGGTATAACGGTTTCGCAATTTTTGATTTACTTTGTTTCTACCGTGAATAATTGGTCATAATCATCCTTGATTAATCACACAAAAATTTCATAAATACACCAACAAAGTTTTCGTTTAATAAACTCAATAAGAAGATTACGTAAACAAGTGAATGATTGAGTATTTCAATGAATAAATGAACATTTCGTGAGATAATTAAAAATAGATACACACTAACAGTGGCACTAAAAAATATAGCAGCATGGTTACTCATTGCCATATCATTTATTTTAATATTTCTTTTCCACTCTACGAACGCCGTGGATTTTATCCGAAAATATAACCGCTTTCTGTTCTACAAGTGAGTAATAATCTCTCTCGCAACGAATCACTCATCACTGCGTACTGTTATATGGTGCAGAGGCATGGACGATGACAACATGTGATGAGTCGGCGTTCGAGAGAGAGGTTCAGCGGAAAATGTATGGTCCTTTGCGCATAGGCAACGGCGAAAACCTCAGTCGATGCAACGGTAAGCTGTACGTGATATACGAAAGGATGAAAACACTCCAACTCTGAGAGAAAATGAAGACCTCCACTACGTTGGAAAGTACGGGTGGAGTAGAAACAATTTTGAAATTATAGAAATACATTGTTTCGTTAAAACTGACGTTTATATAATAAATGCTCTGACCTCCGGCGCTTGTAGCTATATTTTCCGCATATTCCATAGGAAGCGACCTACAGCTATGAATGAAATCTTTTGTTGATGTTCAATGTTTTCTTGATTTTTTGGCCTTCTTTAAAGCTCACACATTGTCTTCCTGATTTTCGTTTGCTGACTGTGATGGCCAATGCAAAGTAAGATTTTGATTTTCCTGTTTCAATTGAGTACATCAATCATGGTTGTTTTTGCTGTGAAGCATTCCAATTGACTTTAAGAAACCCTTCATATAAAATTTATCATTATAACGGTGTTCACGCCAAGTACCTCAAAGCCCCTAATCCGTGAGAAGATAAGCATCAATGAACATGCACACTTAAGGGGTTACATGATTTTACGGGTTTCAAAAAAAGATTTTTTTTATTGTTTTATTAAGTTCTACAACACTAGAACATTGTTCTAAATTTTCAAGTTAGTCCGAGTAATAGTTTCGGAGATACAGCCTTGAGAACTTGTGCGCTCGAAGCTAGCTAGGCTAAGTGGGCCGTCTTTAAACGCGTTTTTCTCGAAACTATGTTGGCAAAGATTTCTCGGGAACTACTCAATCGAAGTTCATGGAATTTTACACAGGTTTTGAGATGCAATTCTTAAAGACTTGGACGAAGGATACTTTTTTCGATTACAACAATGTGAAAAACAAATTCCCGAAATTTTTACTGAAATTTTATTATTTTTTTTTGTAAAAATGTCTGCCAAAAATGCATTTTATTTTCGGTCAAGTTCTGAGTTAAGGTTTTAACTAAGACACGTATTTTTTCTCTTTAGATGATCCTGTAAGGAGTTAACTGCCAACGAGGGTGCATCTTTTTTTCGATGGATCACCGGAAATGGCGTCGCAGTGGTCGAGTTTAAAATACAATATTTAATTTTTTTTATTATTTTATAAGAAAAGACTTGTTGACAAAGGCTGGTTTTTACCTGAGGAACCCCTTAAGATACCTTTGAATAAATGTTTGTCCTTTTCTTAGCTAAACACACCTCAAGATTTTAAAGAATTTATAAAAATTTATATTAAAGGAAGCCTTAGTGAAAAACGGAAAGATTTTTGTTGCAATGTCCAAATGGTCGAGAGCATTTCGGAAATGTTTGCCTGAGTTCCCTGCTTTCACATCTTAATCTCCATTACAAAAATTTTTGAGTAGAGAGTGTTAAATAGAAAAAAAGTATTTAAGAAATAAAGAAAAAAAACTAAAAATATTTCTTTAAAAATTCCGATTTCTAAAGAACCATGGTGCTACTAGTTTTATCGGCACTGTATACTCAAGCATATATGTACAGTAAATATCTACATTCACGGCATATTGTTGAAATTTTTGTTATTGCGAAAGAAACACAAACGAAAGAGTGAAACTAAAAATAAATTTATGAATGGGAATAATGAAATGAGGCAATTAAAATGTTGGATTTACCGCCAAATAGGCGAGCACTACGTGCAAATCGAGAGCAACATGATGTTTTTTTGTTTTTGCCTGGCAAAGTAATTTCGTGTTGCTATTATTAAAAATAAATAAAATAATATAAAAAAATTATAGTGGGAGCAAAATTGAACAAAGAATTTTGCCATAAAAATTTATTGCAAATTAATATGACTTACATACTAAGAGGCATGCATACATACATATATGCAAAATTTAATAAACAGTTATTTTGTGGCAAAATGCTGCAAAAAGAAATAAAAATAATAATAAAATATAAATTTTTATAATACTGTACGACCGAGTACACAGACATTTTTAATTGTTGACGCGAGCTAAAATTATCTCATTGTCTGTTTACACAATTTGTATGCGAATATTTTCTGTTTTTGCTTTTCGTTTTTTATTATTTTGTTTTATTTTGCTGTTATGTTTATTTTTGTAAAGTATGAAAACGATATGAAATGAAGGTCAGCAAGGAGATTGAATGTCGCATTAATAAAGAATTAAAAGATATCGACAAAACAAAACATAATTAACAAAAGCGGTATGTAAGGGAGGAGATGAAATGAAATACCCTGAAGGAAAAATACACTAAGACGGAAGTATAAGACACACACAAATAATCAGTTGTAGCTGGAGTAAATTGTAGTTATCTTTTTGTAAATTCAAAATACTTATATACATACATAGACATGTGTTCCAACAAAAAATTATTAGGTTAGGTTCGATTAGGTTAGTTAGATAGGACAATGAGCCACGCATACACTAGTTGTGGTCCTTTTCCATATCAGAGGGATTTCAGTTACTAGGTCCATGAGGATTAGTCATCTTTTAGAATGCCTGCGCTTGACACGAATTTCAACAGACTCCGTTGGCCTCACTACCGATACCTCTTCGAGTGTATCAACCGTGGGAACCCCAGCTGTTTACAGCGTAGTCTTGCCAATGCGTAACAAGTGCACGAGAGATGCTCCATTGTTTTCCTGGTGCCTTGATCTAGGCATTTCCTGCAGTGTTCTCGATCTGTCAGCCCCATTTTGCGGGCGTCTCTCAGCACCATTTAGTGACCACTTAGTTTTCCGATCATGTTCCTACAGTATCTTCTATTGAGGGGCAATCGTCATCTCTTTCGATTTCATAGAAGTATTTCGAAGCATAGCTATCGTATTTTTTATAACGTTTTTCCGATCGATCCGATCGACGAATTGTGTGGGATTCAACGTGAAATATTTTTTTTTTGCAGTCAAAAGTCCATGCATAATTGAAGATATGCTAGTCCCACTAATACCTATAGTTGTCTCTATCTTACGATAGGTCGCATGACGATTTAGCAATATTAGTTTGTGTACAGCATCAAAAATTTCCAAAAAGGAACAACAACTGATCCGTCTTGGATTTCGACCTACAACCTCGATTGAATTCACCATATCATCGATAAGCACTGGTCCTTGATGGAGCTTCTTCATCAAAAATTTAATTAAGTTCATCTGTGGACTATTGCTGATTTAATTCACGACTAAAGTTTTAAAAAATAATCGCTCGAAAATGTTCTCGGTTAAGTTCTATTTTTTGGCCGATATTAATATTTTAAGTTACTGTAAACAACAGTGTGTTGCATTCGATTTAATTTCTCTAAATCATAGGAAGCAAATTGCGTTTACTTAAGAAAATTTGTATAGGATTTATTTTAGTTTATAACTTAAATATTGAAGATTTTGGTCCATATAATCAAATGTTGATCTCAAACAGGCTTGATTGGTTAGTTGCGCCAGGATCGCAGGTGGCTTAAGCCTTTGTGCTCTCGGGTGGTAACCAAATAAAGCCTACCTTTATCCAGCATCTCAGTGAATTTGATAAAAAATCATGATTTTTTCCACCACAGCTGCCCAATGGCTCTTAAGTTGGAGCATTACGAGCCGTGGAATATATCCCGTGTGATCCGGCTAAAGGCATAGATAATGATTCTGTGCCTTATCGTACTCTGAGCATGCTCTGCATTCGCCGAAACCGGCTGACAAGTGCTCAAGTTAACAAGTTACTTGCTGAGCATCTAGTGATCTTGCCTACTTGCATAACCTAAGTTAATGAGTGTTAGTTTTGGTACTCCTGATGGCCTTAATTGCCGCTTAGCTATCCACTAGAATGTTTATGGACTTGCTGGTTAGAGGAAAAGCCCGCTTTACGCAGTCTGTTATGCCCACAATTACGCTTTATACCGAAAGAAATAATGAAAGCATCTAGTTAAGTGGATTTTTTAACATTGCAATAAAAAATTGTCTTTGATTTTGATAATTTTTCCTTTTTCCACCAAACACGCGCTCTTCTCTTTTTCTTCTTTTTCACCGGATTTCAAATTTTTATTAATTGATCCTCAATTAAGTACTAACTACGCAATTAGTTAGTTGGCTCATTTTAAGTAACTTGAAATGAAATTGTTAACAGTGTTTTGGCCAAATTTACAACTTTTGGAACCAATATGTACATATGACTTTTCCATTTATAGAAAAAAATTTGATTAACTTTTTCTCTGTGGGTATGTACATACTTATGTATGTTATAAGAAGAAGATGTAGATATATTGCATACTTACAAACCTTCACAGTATTTTGCAAGTGATCAAAACATTCTTCAGAACATTTTTTATATTATTTCAGATAATAATAGTCAAAGGTCGTAAATATACAAGTTTTTAAGTGTCATTGTTATATCATGTTAGAGTATGAATGCTTTTAAAGGGTAATAAACGAAGGTCTTAGCGATACTAAAAATAGTATATTTTTTCATATTTCGCTTCGAAGTTGATAGAAAATAAGTAAGAATATCTTAAATTCGATATGTTTACAAAAAAAATTCATTATAAAAATTATAACTTGGACTTCAGTAGTTGTTATTGGGCAATGTTTTGAACCCATGTGGATGGATTTGATGCATTTTGGTTACCTTTTTATGAAAACACCCGTTCTTTACTAATCGAAATATGCGGTATTAAGTGACCAATGCGAAGTGATCGGAAAGCCACGGAAATTAATGCATTAGTGATATGAGCCGATATCGCCGAACTTTGGTATTGAATGACCTTCTATTCAAATCAATCTATTCAATAATATTAGCATAAAAGCAATTTATTTTCGACATAGCTTTGGAAAATATATGATATGAACTGAATATACCAGCTTTTGGATGAATGAAGTCACCTATTAGAGGCAGCATTATAAAATGAGTTAATGAGATTCAAAAAATGGATTTATAGTATAAGGGTTGATATCAAACTTGTAAGAGGTAAAGCGTTAGTGCTCCATAGCATATATTTTTAAATAAATTCCCACTGACTATCGGGAGTCGCTAAAACTGAACTGGCAAGTCAGCATAATATATGTACATACATACTTATGTATACATAAGCATATCAGTAGTTCTTTGCTTTTGTATAATTACAATATATCGAAAGAGAAAAGAAACCTTAGAGAAACAAACCAGTTGGCCTCCGATAAAAGGGAAACAGTATCAAGACTATGTAGGTAAATAAATTTAACAATAAAAAAAAAGAATTTGCAAGAAGCAAGAAGAAGTAATAGAAAACAGAGTGAATACACATGTATGTATGTATGCAAGAAACAAAGATTGCGAAAAAATTGCGAATTGCAAACAGAGTTGATAGCAAACTCGACTAACGAGTGAACGAATGCGCAACAGAATACAATTGCAAGCAATTATTTTGTAAAAACAGATAAAAAAAAATCAGTGAAATGCGCAACACGCAAAAATGGACGAAGAAAACGAAGAAAATAATAAAAAAAACTATGCATTTGTAATTCAAAAATAAAATTAAAATAAGAAATTAATTGGACAGCAACAGTTTCAAAAGATGTGTACATACCTATGGTAAGCATAGAAACAGATTTGTAGCAGAAGCAAAGATGTGGGGCAAATGAGTGCACAGAGTCTGACCAATGGACAAATGAATATATGCATGCATAAGTAACTACATACTATATATGTAGATAGAAGTATGTATACTCATTTACGCATTTACTGATAGAGTGATCCAGCTCGGTCGCACGAACCTCAAATTAAAGGCCTATTAAAACACTATACATACAACTTTTGAAGCATAAATATATTATAATTGTATGGAAAAAACTTAGTAGTCCATTATATTAGTACTGAAAATTCTTGATTGGAATCGAACCCGTCAAAAAAAATGGTGGACTATAATTAAAAATTCTTCAGAACCGCTCACGGAATTTTATACATATTTACTGCGGTTAATTCATTACTAACTCTAATTCCAAGCGTCTCTGTAGCGTTTTCATCCAAAGCTGACTGTCATTAGTGAATCGTATTATTGTTTTTGAAAATATTCTCCATAAAGATCTATGTAATTTTGCAACCAATTTCCGAAACACTTTTGCCGGTCGGATTGAGGTAATCTCCAAATTATGCTTTCCAAACGCATCAACCGCCTCTCCAGGTGTCGAAAAACATTGACGTACATATTAGTTTATCTTTTACGTACGGTAATAAAAAGAAGTCATTCGGTGGCAAATCAAGACTTAACGGTAGATGACTCATCAAATTGATGCTTTGAGTACCCAAAAATGCAGTTATTTTAGTCGATTTGTGGGAGTTCGTATTGTCGTGGTCTGTCCGTCTGCGGCAGTTAGTTTTCACTGATTTCTTCAAAACAATTGGCGAACAAATGGTTGTGTATCACTCTAAATTTATTCTTCTGCATTTTTCTGGTGGTATGGCTTTGATATATCCAGTTATTCCAAAAAAACAGGCAACCGTTTGCTTGGAAGTGCTTCGCGGGCGAACTACTTCTGTTAGATGCGACACATCTTGAAACACCCATGCAGTCGACTGATATTTACTGTCTGGCGCATGCGCGTCAATCAACTTTCACCATCTCTCACGATTTCATAGAAGTCTTTAGAAGCGCAGCTATCGTATTTTTTATCATTTCGCCTGACCAATCGACAAGAGCCTTTCTTTGAGCGATCGACAAATGGTGTGGGATTCAATGTGAAACAATTTTTTACAGTCAAATGTCCATGCAAGATTGAATGTATGCTGGTCCCACTAATGCACATAGTTGCCTCTATCTTACGATAGATCATATGACGATCTGGCAATATTAGTTTGTGCACAGCATCAAAAGTTTTCTTCACAAAATCCGTCTTGTACTGATCTACAATCTCGATTGACCATCGATAAGCGTCATCATCAAAAATTTAATTAAGTTCACCTCGTTCATATACACCATTGCTGATTTAATCCATGTCGAAGGTTGTAAACAATAATAGCTCCAAAATGTTCGCGGTTGAATTCAATTTTTTGTAGAGAAGAATATTTTAAGTCACTATGAACAACAAAAATAGGGGTCATGTCAAAACATTCTGAGTTTGTATAGTATCGAGAGTGTCAAACTTTAAGATAAAGTCGTGATTTCCCAGATTCAACGCCAAATTCCGAAACATAAAAGGCAACCTAAGTGCATATAGTACTATGCTCAAATTGAGAGGTGAATTTCTAATTTATATAATTTCGAAACGTAAGTTGGTAGTGCTGTTAGCGACATCTATGCTAAATTCAAAATATTCATTAGTTTTGTGAGGCTCTAAAAATGAATTCTTCGATTTTTACTATGTCTGCACTTATTGAACAAAGAAGTGCGATAATGCACCATCTCATACTGCATTGGTTATTCGTGATCATTTCGCCACATTTTCAACTAATATCGTGTCGCAACCACTGCATGCGCCTGATTTACCTTCGTGTAACTTCAGGCTATTCAGCAAATTCACATGGCCACTCCGAGGACACCGTTTTGACTCAATTGAGGATATAAAAGCTGAATCGAAGAAGACTCTGATGGCCATCACGACGGAGGATTTTCCCAGCTGCTATGATGACTGAAAAATTTGTGGGCATAAGTGAATTGCAGCGGGAGGGGATTACTTTGAAGGAGATGAAATGGACAAAAATCACCTTTCAATTTGATCACAGTAGTATATTGAATAGTTGGAGACAGCAAGGCTGAAGAGCTTGTAAGGAACTGGAAATTTGTGGTAGTTGTATAGCTGACTTCTAGGTAGGAAGTACGTTCGAAAATCGCTGGATAAATGCCAGTATTTGCACAGACGGAACGAAACCTTGATGTGGAGTTCGTCTTACGATGTCTAAAGGATTTCCTGAATTCAGTAATATGCATTTTTCTCTAGTTATAATGTTTGGACTGTTCACTTTGCTGCACGAACAATTTTGTTTGTTTAATCCTGTGAATCCTGTGTGGAATTTACTCAGCATTGTGTTATAGGCTGGTCAGATTCAGCCAAGTTTTACGAAACCACGGTTGTACCATATTAGCAATTACCACTTCAAGCATTCAAGTGAATTATACGGTCATATAAATAATTACATTATAGAATTTGTGATGTCAGTATAATTTCTCGATGTCGGTGCGTTTCGTCGCAGGGATTATGTTATTATTTAAAGCTACAAATGAGTAGGAAATCAGTCACAATAATATAACCTAAGTTAGTAAAGGAAACAACTGATGACCCACAACATCATAATGAAGAAATTCATTAAGTATATATGTATGTACGTATTCAGGAGTTATAGTATGTTCTCTGCCGAAGATATGTATATACGGTATGAAGGATATACTGAGGCTTAGTTTGACTTCGAATCTTTAACATTTTGGTAGAGTTTTGATCCGAATATTTTTCGGCAATATTGAGGCCAAACAATTTGGAGAATATTACCAGGACGAATTGGTTTAAAGTAGGAAAGTATTTAGATATGAGAACATATGCAAGGGAATATCAAAATTATATACAAAGTCTATCTACATATGTTTGTATGTATCTTTCGAATATCTTTGCTATGAACATAGTGTTGTAAGTATGTATTTATGGTTATATAAGTATGAACAGACATCCTTATATGGAATGGAAGGTTCACAAGCACAAGGCAGTTACATATAAGTACATAGTCGTACTTACATAGTATCTATGAGTCTACAGCTACTATATACTTAGAAGCACATTATATAAAAGCACACTTACAAATGTATATCTGTATGTATGCACTTGTTGTTTGCAGAAAATGTGAGCAGTAAAGTCAAAACTGAGTATACACACTTTATCGGCATATACTCAAGTATATGCTTATTTACGTAACTGCAAACATAAATTTTCATACCAAAATACAAATATATACAAATTTTGTATATACTTACTTGTATGTAAGCAACATGCAGCTAAGTATATACTTGCATTAAATATGTATATACATACATATATGTATGTAAGTAAGATGTGAAGATGAAATTTTCGCCACTGTGTCTCCGCATGCAAAAGTGTGGCAAATTCAGTACACTTCAATGCGGTTGAACTGAGTTTTTAACGGTTTCGGCGAGTTGGCAATGGCGGTTAGCTTAAAGCTCACGCACGGCCACGATGGCAAGGAAGACAAAACACAAATACATACATACTATGTATTTAAAGTATTTACTTTTACAAAGCAAAACTCATGCCGAATGCTGTGCGATGAGGAAATTTTGGGTAGCGAAATGTTAGAAAACCAGGTGGAACGTGGCAACGCGAAGAGAGAAAGGCGTGAGTTCGTATATACCTATGTATATATATACATACATATATTTATATATGTATGTGTAAATGTATGTATGTATACATCTATGAGTTTGCAATAGGCGAAGAGGACACGAGCAAAATCCAGATAGCTAAGAGAAATAAATGCATATTACTATGTACCTAGGCAGTAGGTAGATGCAGAGCTGCATAAGTTGACAGATGTAAGAGGAAAAACTTTTCCAGCGAAAAGAAACCAATGATCTATGAGTTGTGATGCTTTAGTGAAAGCCAACAAAAAAAAGCAAAAAAAAACACAAAAATTGTATGCAAAATTCAAACCAAATATACTTATGTATAAGGTGTGTTCTAAAATATCTAAACCTTTTCGGTATAGAAAAAAAATATAATATATTATTTTTAAAAGTTAATATTTATATTCAATATATATTTCATAAGACACAATTCAAAGATTAGAACGATGAGCCGGCGCATGCCAAAATTTTTTTTTAAGTTCTTGAGCACCTCAGTTAGGTTAGATTACTTTGGCTGACTGACACGCCATTTAAAGACCCACAGGTTTTTGTAATGCCATATCGAGGTTCATTAATACGAGTTAAAGTTAGGCCGTCCAGAACGTCAACGCTATTTGCAAGTTTAGTAGACACTCCCTTTCTAATTTGAATACTTTATCCAGTCCTTCATCCTGAACGGTGAAGTTTTCTAATTTCTAAGCCGAGCTCTAGATAAGGTCGAAACGTTTCTCTCAGGCCTATTTCATAGATAATAATCTCCATACGGCTACCAGTAAGTTGTGACCTGCAACTAGGCCAACAACCGTCCATCAATCTTTTCGAGGAAGTGTGAGTAGAAGATTTGCACGTTTTCACTCCACTCAATGCACATGATCTTGCGATTTGGCATGCCCTAATGGCATTCCATCTCATCTTGAACAGTCTGTCAGATCTTTCGGAAATTTCATTGTGTATCGTGTTTAACGTCTTTTTTATTTTCTGAACTAGTTCGGTAGTCAAACGAATGGCACTTTTGACAATCTCCTCAGCTATCACCCCGATTACGGCTTATTAAACCACTGGGATATCATTATAAAATGCTACTTTCAAGTTAGTTTTCAGTTTTGAAAATAATCACATGGAAAGAGATCAGGTGAAAACGGAGATATGTTTTTGGTCTTCATTTAATTCATGAGAAACAAAAGGCACAAACCCTTTCTTTTACCCAAAACTTCAGTTCAAATTCTCCAAATAGTGGTTTTACTCAATTTAAGCCCTCAGCCAACATTGTGGTAGCAAAATTTGCATCGCATGCCAATTATTTCACGGACCTTTTCCACCAATTCAGCATCATTTCTAGCTTCTGAACGACCGGGCCTTTGGTCGTCATTTAAATCGTCACGGCGTGTAAACCACATACATACATATAAACGTGGGTTCACGATCTGTGAAAGCTCTGTTGTTCCGGGAGTTAATTTTCAAAAATTTCACGGAGCCATGAAACCAAATTTGTATGAATTTGACTTTTAGTCACTTCGGAATCCAACATATATATACTCTAGGTGTAGTTAGGTTAGGTTAGATCATAGATTGTCGGATATTCATCCTTTGTGATATCCGCAAACTCCTAAATGAGGATCACCAGATCCTCATAGGTCGACGCAGCGTTTTGAGCTTACCTCAAATTTATAAAAGCTGTTAAGATCAAAGACCTATCTACCAAAACATTTCAATCTCAGTCTGACAAAAGTCGGACAAAAGAGAAAGAATTGACAAAAGAATTGGAGATTCCAAATGTAGTCAGGTCCTTCTCCGACTGGTCTTTCCAGCGGAGTTGAGCTCTTTCTCTTCCTTTGCTTCCCCCGGCGTTAACTGCGTCGAATACTCTCAGAGCTGGAGTGTTTTCATCCATTCGGACGACATGACCTAGCCAACGTAGCCGCTGTCTATTAATTCGTTGAACTATGTTAATGTCGTCTATATTTCTTACCGCTCACCATTCCATCGAATGCGATATTCGCCTTTGACAATGTTACCATAAATCTTCCTTTTTCACGAAAACTCGTAACGCCGACTCATCAGATATTGTCATCGTCCATGCTTCTGCACCATATAGCAGAATGGGGATGATAAATTACCTACGACTTCAATACTATACTAATATTATCAACAGTGACGTGGGAACCAAGTCTCGACGACTGTTTGTTTGATGATAGCAGATTGCCTTATACTAACACCATAAATTTCATCCACATTTTCGCTTTGCAAATTTATCCTCATTTTCTAAGATCAAATACATACATACATATTTATGTGCATGCGATCCAAATATAGTCGGCAAAAAAAATTTTTAACGATAGAGAAGTTTAAAGTCATATTAATCGCTATTCTTCTAAGATCAGTTAGCTTAAAGTTCACACCAAGGTTAAAAGGGGATTACATATAACCGAGCAATTTAAATGGACTAGTCGGCGTCGTATATTATCAGATTTTTTTACGTAATCACATATGTATGTATGTATGTATGTGTGTTCATTGTAAAACCCGCCCCTAATCATTGATTGAGATATACATATGTACATACAAAGCCTTTACACTTACAAGACATTCGTAGAAGGGTCGCCACCCAGGAAATAAGAGTGAAATATTAACCTTGACTTTTCTGAAACTATTTTTTGAATCGTGCCTTTATTTTATATTCTTTATAGATGAGTTAATATTGTATATACATAGTATTAATAACATCTATACATATGCTCTTGTTTACAAACCTTTTACTGGGTATTAACATCCATTTATGTTATTAAACATTAGAAAAGGGGATGGTTATTGCAGTTCGGACACGAATGACTGGTACTTCTAAGGAGTGTATTAATTTTCTGTTCTATGTACGAGTCTGTATGTAAGTGTACATATCAATAGCAAAAGTGTTAAAGCATAGCAAAAGAACTACGCAATTTCAAGCCGCAGAAATGTTGTATTAATGTGGTGGATGACATCAATAAACATGAGTCACAACTACATATGTATTTGCGCATAAAATATTTCAATCTTTTAATATAAAGCATAGAAAGTGGATTAAGGGTAAGTGAAACGACCCTATTGAACTACATAAATGCATGAGGAAACCAGCGACGACCCTGTAGAAATACCGATTAATTTTGACTTAGTTCCGAGCATAAACGTCAATGAAGTTAAGAAATTAATTTTAGTAACACAAACATGCTTACCATAGAGCCAAATCTAGGAGAGTGGCATAACGAACGAGTAACTGGTGTATGTACATCAAATAGGGACATATAATCTTATAAAGCTAGAATAGGGATGATTGCTCCTTAATGGGTTAAACACATAATCTCAAAAATTAAATTCAACTGGAACAATTGTGAAAAGTTTTTGACAAAAGAGCAGACTTAAACATAAACAAGTGAGGAAAACTATTGTTCAGTGCTTAAACGAAGAATATTAGGTTCATAAGAGCGTCCCTGGAACCCATTTTGATTTAGTAATAGTAAAAAATATTGCGACATTTTCAATGGGAATCGTGATTTTTCACGTCTCACGACAGTAGGGTCTAAGTACGTACCGGAACAGGCCCGAATTGTTATCCGGACAAGAACTGTCAACTCGGCACAATTTCTAGAATTTATTTCACGCTACAAGAACAAGATGATTTCCAAGGGCACCTAACATCTTTCTTAAAAAACCCACCATCTGATCAAGTTTGACCCGAACTGAACTACATTTATTACCGTTTGAAAAAAAAAACTGCTGATCATTTCAAATATACTATTGTTTAAATCCAATTTCCATAATTTGCTGTAATAATCGGCTGGGAGGATCTTCAGTGCCTTCGGCGAATTCGGATTTTTTTGGGTTTCGGTCCACTTTTGGAACGCTATGCGCTAGATTGTTGGACTGTTTCGACGCCATATTCATAAACTCCAGTGTCGGCACCAGTAATGAGATCAGGGTTGCGATTTTTTTGATTGAAGAACTTTTGGATTAAAAACTGAAAATTTTATTATTCTAAAACAAATTTCATTTCAATTCTTAATTATATGCTTGGGTTAAAATTTTTTATCCGGTATGATGGAACAACATTTTTTTTTTGATTTTTTAATCCGTTACTTTAATTTAAATGCTACTTCAATTAATTTTCATTTGATGATTTGCAACCCTGATGTAGGGTTCTCAGCTACGTCGTCAAACTTTTACGATCTTTACTCGACGTCATTTTTGCAAAAGGTTCAAGTCTTTTGGTAAAAATCTAAAATTAAACGCTACATCCTTTTGATCCTTTGCTATCTCTCTAATATCGATACGATGAATTTACAGCTCCGCTTCTTGAACTTTTTCGATGTTGTAATATTAACATAGGTGGTTGGACGACTCGCATGAGGCAAGTTTTCGATTACTTCACTTCACTTTCTCACTATATTCGTGATAAAGTAAACACCTTAAAACACTTCCTAAAAATTATAATTATTTTATTCCATGCTAAATATCACTGGACAATCGTTTTGCGTCGTAAACAAGAAGTTGTTAAACACACACACCAATAGACATATGGAGATCAAATTGCACAGAGAATATAAAAAATGAAAGAACGGAATTAAAAAAAAAACATTTTACTGATTCGGATTGCACGCGCAAACGGATCCGGGTCAAATTTGATAAGATGTTATAGTGGTTGAAAATACTCTTTAGCTAATTTATGTATATAGCACTCAAGATAAGATAGATTGATAACGAGATTTAAAGGTCACACGGAGTTCGACTATGCGATGAACATTGAACAACTCCACAGTTCTTTGACATTTACCTAAGTTTCATATTTATAAAAAAAAGGAAAGATTTTCCAACAATTTTGGGGGTGTGCGACAGAGTTGCAAATTGTTGACTGATTATATATAAATCCGAGTGCGTTCCCTTTCTGTTGGCCCGGATGTCGTAGAAACGATCCAGCGCGATGTATTTCAATAAGAATATTCAGAGTAATTATATGTATATGTATAACTTTTGGATTAGATTTACCCATAATTGTATGGCATAATCATGTTTAACAATGTTTTCTCCATATTTTTTGTACTGTATGCAAATCTATTTTTCATTCAAGACAGATCTTATTGAACAGAAGTCGTCTCTATTCTGTCTCAATTCCTTGGTCTTTATACTGAAGTTGATTGTATAGGTTGGGCGCACAGCCTAACACCTTTCTAGCGACGTCCACTGAAGTCAAGTTTGTTGTTTGCTCTATCTCTACCCGACAAATTGCAGGTGCAAATCCAGGCCGATTGAAATTTAAAAAAAAATCCTCCTAAATTTTCAGTCAATTCGTCTGCATTTGCGGCGTTAAAATTTTTCATAAAATTAAATCACACAATAATTCCTATAGGGCATCAACGTCCTTAAGAATGTCAGCGCAAAACTGTTACACGTTTAAATGGATATAACAACAACGCACGAGACATTTTTGTTGAGATTGCAACTGATACAACGCAGATTTCACACAAAACGCTAGAAAAACAGCAATTAAGGGCGACGCAAATAATTCGCCCTTAACGTACACATTCACAGGTAAAATTTTAGCTGCAACAATGCAAAATAAATCAACATTTTGAGCAGCTTTCAATAGTTCACTATGAGCACGCTGCTACAATTTGCCATATTTTCCTCTTTTGTTCTTTCAATCAATTTTTATGCGCCCTGTGTCATGAATACAAAAACAAGCCAACGCGCATTTAATTTTAAACCCCTAAAGTTGATACTTTTCCAAGGTACTTACTTTAAGAAACAACCCTCGAGTATGGTTTGGCAAAAACAAACAGAAATTCACAGCATTTGAGAGCGGCAACAATAACAAAAACAACAGCTAAATAAAAGACCACAAAGGACGGAAGAAGAAAAGGTCAAACTGTCAAGCAAACTTGTGCACATACAAATGCACTTACATATCTATTTACAAAAATTTAATATATACATATGTATGTATTTACATATTCAAGGGTATGTGTGTGTATGTAAGCGTGTTTTGAGTAAATTGTATCTAGATAAGGCACGTAAAATCCAGAAACCACTGGCTGACTAGCGGACAGCTTGACGTACTCGCGTACCGACAGAGATATTTACATATCTGCACATACATATATATGTATTCATACATATTCACACACATCTGCATGTAAAAACCGCTGAAATTCTTACGAACGCGCGAGGTGTGCCGAGAAATGGCAAATACTTTTCGATTAAGGGCGCTGCGCTGTGGACTTGGGTATGTGTACGCCTGTAT
This sequence comes from Bactrocera tryoni, assembly GCF_016617805.1. Classification (NCBI taxonomy): domain Eukaryota; kingdom Metazoa; phylum Arthropoda; class Insecta; order Diptera; family Tephritidae; genus Bactrocera; species Bactrocera tryoni. Next base: position 34,084,351 of record NC_052502.1, on the reverse strand, counting down.
AAGGGTCGCTTTTTGTCTTATTTTATATTTTGTGGAATATGTTTACGCGATGTAAACAGGCATTAATTGCGCATTAAATTAAGTAGAAATTGTATGTGCGTAACAACGGGCGAGAAATCATACAAACATTGCAGTAGAGGGATGGAGGGGGCAACGTATTTAGGTTGTCTCAAGAATCGACGAAGAATTGTGGACAAATTAAAATTGAGCGATAAAAATGCGAACAAAAGCCAAAAGTGTGAACATCGAAAAATACCAACGAAGCATAATAGAAAATATTTATTTTTAGCTTTGGATTTACGAACTACACAACTTCAAGTACACATACATATGTGCATGCATATGTATGTAAGTATCTGTGTACCCATAACCATATTCGTAAACAAAGAGAAATTAGCGCATAATTACATTCGAAAAATAAAAATTTAAGGCCTAACACCCAAACGAGCGAGTACAACAAACGAGAGGCTTCTCTCGTTCCATTTAGCTACTATTTTTCAGTTGATTTGTAGTTTTGCGAAACTGCCGACTTTTGATGACAGCAACTGCCTGTGATGACGTTACTTTATTTCAATAAATAACCTTTTTGTAGTGTTCTACGTCGTTAGACTCCGAGGCGAACGGCGTTGAGTTGCGCGACTAATTGACAGATCGTCGTGCTCAGTGTCACTGTGACACCACATTATATGGTATGCAGTACATCACATCATGGCAGATAATTGCGCAATTTATCGCATATTATATTTGCATTTATTAGAGCGACCTTGAGAAATGCATTTCCAATTAGCGTTTAATACATATGGATATAGTAAATAGTGGGAAATTTGTCGCCAATGTGCGAAGCTTTTCAAACTCTTGAAGCTGGCTAGGCTAAGTGCGCCGTTTTTAAACGCGTTTTTCTTGAGCCTACATAAGTACATACATATGTACTTACATATGTATGTTTTTAAAGTTGATTGGCAAGATTTGTCGAGAACTACTCAACCGATCTTCATGAAGTTTTACACATATTATTGATATACAATTCTTAAAGTCTTGGACCAAGGATTTTTTCGATAACTTTTTTGAAAAAATGTCGCACTATTTTCACTGAAATTTTCATTTTATTTGTAAAAAAATATCCGCCAAAAATCCAATTTTCAGTTTTTTTTCCTTCGTCACGGTTCTAAGTTAAGGTTTTAACTAAAACACTATTTTTCACTTTAGACGATCCTGGACTGGTGACTGTTCGCCAATGAGGGAGTTGGGAGGTATCTAACTAAGATCTGACTTGTTAGTTGGCTGTTCGTTGCTCCTCAACAGAGCACAGCATTCCAAAAAGAATCCTTACTATGGTTAGGGTTACAGAAAAGGGCTAGATAAAGGTGTCATGCGACCCTTGCCAAGGATCAGCCTTACTAATGGTGGAGACAACACCTTGGTCAACAAGCAGGCAAACGTGACATGAATGGAAAATGGACCGCGTATGCCGACAATTAAAATTTAAAAATAATGATATAAGAACTCTAGTAGTACTAAAAGGTCACTGTCTAATCGGCAGTTAACAGACTAGAACCGGTGAAATCGTTTAGCACTAAAACCTCAAGTCGAATGAAGAATTTTACTGAAACGAAGTAAATCTGCTGCGTTTTTGAAACGACCTTGAATAAATCTTGCAGTCCTTTCGCTTATTACACAGGTCAGTAAAGTATTACTTAAAACGGTATTTATTGAGTATCAGCCCTCGGCAGTTTAACCAAAACATTCGTCAAACAGTGCAACGTGTATTGACATACATATGTATGTATGTATGTATGTATGTACGAGCAACTCAAACCAACTGACATGTGCAGTGGGGGTGCACAACGTAATTCATACTTACATATGTACATATGTATGTACGAGCATGTGTTTACACATTCACCTATTGACGTAAATATTTGAGCATTTAAGAGCGGTGCAATTGATGCGCCATCACGTCAATCCGGTGTCGACTCCGGCACACAAACACATAAATGTATTATACTTAACAAAGATACAAAAAGCGACAAGTAGAAATGGAAAAGGCATAAACACATATTGAATTTGAGCGATGGATAGATACAGAAAATGAACGACGAAGGCGAGTAAGAACGACAAATGAGTTGCACGTGGCAGCTTCTCAGTGGGTAGAAGAGGTAATGGATATTAAAATAATGGCCCATGGCCCACCCGCCGCTGCTAATAGTGTGGAGTTTGAATGAAAATTCGAAGAGGAAGCCAAATAGCGAAGAAAGCAGTAGAAACAGTAGAAAACAAAACGGAATTGAGATTAAAATGGGTTTGTAGATACACACACACCCACACCCATGCAACTATGTATATATTTGTTTGTGGGTACAAGCATGAACGCTATACATACTTATGTACATATAATTAGGTATGTTTGTGGCGTAGTCAAGGCAATAAGTAAATTGTATGTAGAATAAAAAAATAAAAAATTGAAAAAATAATAAAATAAAAATAAAAAGTAGAAATGTATAATATTAATACCAAATATAGACAAAATATTATATATGTATGCGTCTCTTTTCACACCATTCTGTGCAGTAAATTTGTATGCAATTAGATACAAGATACATATGTACATATGTTTGTATGTGTGTGTGACTTTGCGTAAGAATGAAGAATGTAGCGAAAGTGTAGAGAAAATGGAAAATTACCAGCAGCTGTTTTTGTACAAATTCACACACTTTTTGTTGTAGTTGTTTTCTAATTTTCTGTTATTTCATTGCATTATGCTTACGACACAAGTACACAAGTTGTTTATATGGTTGCTGGTGGAAGTCAAGTACGTTTTCGTTTCACATTTACAATTGTGGAAAGGAACAATGTTGATAATCAAGGGCTTCTAGGTCGATGTAATGAGTACCTAATAATTTTATTTAGGGCCTTTTCTCAATGTCTGATTAACAGTCATCTGTCAGCTCAGTTGTGGCTAAAACAAGGTGCTTCATCGAAAGAAGCGGTCTTGGTTAAGTTAACCAGAAGTAACCAGACATTGTGAAAACGGCTCTTAAAATGTTATATGGTTTTTCGCGCCACAAGCATTATGATACGATGAGTTTTCGATCAAATACTTATATAACATTATTCCGGTAGATGGCGCCATATGCTAATTACTACCACAAATATATGTTTTAGGTCCTATTTGGTTAAGGAGTACACCTAGTGTGAACTTAATATAGAAAATCGTTTTTTAGATTTCGATATATTCTACCCTTAAGGAGATACAGGGGTTTACGGGTTTCAAAAAATCGATTTTTTGTTATTGTTTTATTAATTTCTACAACACCTTTAGAATATTGTCCTAAATTTTCAAGTTGATCCGAGTAATAGTTTCGGAGATACAGCCCTATGAACTTGTGCGCTCGAGGCTAGCTAGGCTAAGTGCGCCGTCTTTAAACGCGTTTTTTTAGAAACTTTGTTTTTGAAATGGGTTGGCAAGCAATCTAGAGAACTACTACACACTTACACAGGTCTTTGAGATACAATTCTTAAAAGCTTGGAGAAGATTTTTTTCGATTACAACTATTTGAAAAAAAAAAATTGGCGAAATTCTCCCGGAAATTTTCATTTTTTTCCATCGTCTAAATTCTATGTTAAGTTTTCACTAAAACTCGTATTTTTTCACTTTAGATGATCCTGTAAGAAGTAATCCTGTCAACACGGGCGCAATTTTTTCCTAGGGGTCACCGAAAATGGCTTCACAAAGCCCGAATTTAAAATATCTTTTTCCTAAAATTTCAAAATTTCTTTGTTAATAGTGTATTTGTAACAATAAAAAAGTGTAATAAAATATTTCAATTTTTATATGAGAAAAAACTGTTGAAAAAAGACTGTCTTTTACATGAGGAAACCCATGTAATCCCTTAAAATTATTTTTTTTTCAAGTAGATTCTGGTCGCATTCGAGCAATATAGTGATTTGCTAGTATTTACATACATATGTAATTCTTTATCTAGACCACACAGTATTTATTCATATATAAATATACTTTTGATATAGTATTTATCGTTTATTTATTTATTGAGTTTTGTACCATAATTTACCAAATAAGTTCTAATTTCACATCAACACGCTCATTTGCATTCACATTTTATTAGCTGAAATTTTTTTATATACGTACGTATATGTATGTATGCATGTATGCTAGACTGTGCCAAATAAATAAAATATATTTTTTTTTCGGTCCCATATCAAAATTTCGTTGAGAGTCACGAAAAAAATTTGTGTAAAAATTTGAGCCCTTTATCTTCATTTTTCAGTTAGCGCTCGCAAAAATAAGAATTTTCGCCAAAAAATGTCTTTTTTCATTCATTTTTTGGTTATAGATAATTTAAAATACCAAATATAAAAAAACCCTAGGTATGGTTTTGTAGGAAATTAAATTCTCTAATAATAGAATAGAGCTTGTAACTTGAAACGGCAGTTATATAACCCCGCCAGGGTACAACTGCAAAAATGACCTCATAGATGTCGTTAGTATAAGTATGTATGTGTCACAGCTGATTAGATGAAATTGGCTGCATTAGCTGACTAGTTTCTATTCTATAATTTGAGATATGTGGATATTTATTGTTATTTGTTTTGTAAAGATATATTACTTATGTCGTAAAATAGTTCAAATTATGTTTATCTTTTGGGTGCCGTTCATAATAATTTGCCATCACGCAAGCTGCCTAAAAATGGAGATGTTTTTAATTATTTCATGTTTAAGTACAAGATCTTAAAGAAAACAATTCGTGAATGTGCTGCCGAGGTTATAGAAGAAGTTCAAGAGATTTGGAGTGTTATGAACATAACACTTATAAAAAACAACATGCTATCACAAAAATCGAAACGCTTTTTACAGAATGGAGAAATTTAGATAAAAGTCGATTTAAAAAACATTCTGAGTTTCATCTGTTGAAAATAAAACAATAGAAAACGTTAATTTCGGCTGCACCGAAGCTAATATACCCTTTACAGGTTCGGAGATTATATTATTACCTTAAGCAGTAATATATGTTCAATTTCGTGAAGATACCACGTCAAATGCGAAAATTTTCCACATAAGCCCTTGATTTCGATCGTTCGGTTTGTCTGATAGCTATATGCTATAGTGAGCCGATCTGAACAATTTCTACCGTTATTACATTATTTCTATGAGCAATAACTCATACCAAATTTCGTGAAGATATGTATATCGTTAAATGAAGAAGTTTCCCATGCAAGCATTTGATTCCGATCGTTCAGTTTGTATGGCAGCTATATGTTATAGTGGTCCGATATCGGACCGTTCCGACAAATGAGCAGCTTCTTGAAGAGAAAATGAAGTTTGCAAAATTTCAAAACGATATCTTAAAAACTGAGGGACTAGTTCGTATATATACCGACAGACAGACGGACAGACAGATGGACATGGCTAAATCGACTCAGCTCGACGTACTCATAATTTATATATATACTTTATAGGGTTTCCGATGATTCCTTCTGGGTGTTACAAACTTCGTGACAAACTCAGTTTTTAAGATATCGTTTTTAAATTTTGCAAACGTCATTTTCTCTTCAAGCAGCTGCTCATTTGTCGGAACTGCCGATATCGGACCACTATAACATATAGCTGCCATACAAACTGAACGATCGGAATCAAGTTCTTGTATGGAAAGCTTTCACGTTTGACAAGATATATTCACAAAATTTGGTATGGATTATTTTCTAAGGAAACAATGTCATCTCCGAAAAAATTGTTCAGATCTGATTACTATAGCATATAGCTTTCATATAAACTGAACACATAGTTACTAAAAGAAATGCACCTGTGAAGGGTATATTAGCTTCGGGGCAGCCGAAGTTAACGTTTTTTCTTGTTTTTTCAAATTTCGCTTACTTTCTTTCTCCTTGGTCTGCTTCTCAGCGGGTTAACAATACCAATGCAATTTCTTTTTGGTATTGTTTGATTATTCTTTGATTTTGCATTAGCAACTTGTTTCCCTTTTTGTATGAATAAGAAGTTTTTGGAAATTTCCATTCAATCGCACGTGTTCTGTATATATGTATGTGATTATCCATACCTGATATCGAAATATAACGATTGTTAACGTTAAATTTGTTGTGCAAATAGTAATAGCATATGTATATCAATATATCTATATGTATGCATTTTTAATGTGAATAAAATCGATAGGAAATTGAATAAGAAATCAATCAGTTTGTATGGCAGCTAATAGGTGGGCTGAAAGTCCAGTCAGCGCCTAGCTTCAAAGATATGTACGTGTACAAATTTGACAGTTGTCAAACTAATAGTTAATGAGATAGATTTTGGGTGAAGCAACCAGCACCAGGGAAATTAACCGTTGAAAAGTGGTGTGCTAAATTTGAACGAGACGAAATAAGCACCGAGGATGATGCAAGCACCGGATGCCCTAAAGAGGCTGTTATCGACGAAAACAACAAAAAAAAATCTCCAAAATAATTTCGAATGCCCGTAAAGTGAAGTTGTTCGAGAGAGCTGTGACCCTAAAGATATCATAGGAACGCTTATCTGAATAATTATACATATTATGAATAAATTGGGTATGCGAAAGCTCTGTTGAAATCGGGAGCCGCGCAAGCTCACAATCCAACAAAAACAACTATCACTGATTCTGAGGAGTGTTTGAAGCTCTTTAATTTTAATTTTTGCGCCGATATGTGACAACGAACAAAACATGATTCCATTATTTCACTGCGGAAAGCCTGAAGAGACGCAAAAATCGGTTGGCAAGGTTATGACACAGTATCTAAAGATTCAAATGGCATCGGTATTTGTTTATAATATTCAACGACCATCGTCAAAAGAGAAAAACCATTAAAAGCGACTATTACTCTGCGTTATTGGAGCATTTGAAGAACAAAATCGCGAAAAACCGCCGTCATTTGAAGAAGACGAGAGTGCTGTTTTATCAACACAACGCACCATGTCACAAATCAAAGAATACGATCTCAAAATAACATGAATTGGGCTTCGAATTGCTTCCGCATCCACCGTATTCTCCAGATCTCGCCCCCAATGACTAATTTCCTGTTCTCAGAACTCAAGGCTTAAGGCAAATGTATTATAAACATAGTATTGAAATTTTTTTTAATGTTATAATCGCCCTCGAAAGTGGTATGTAGAATAATAAAATCAAATTTTATCAAACATTTTTTTCTCTGTTAACCTACAAACTCTTCAGCTGACTTGTTATACCCTAAAGTGAACCAATATCAACGGTTCCGACAAATTAGCAGCTTCTTAAGGAGAAAATGACGCGTGCAAAATTTCTTATCGATATCTCAAAAAATTAGGGACTACCGTAACTACTACATACTTAAATGCAAACATGACTAAATAGACTCAGTTCCACGCTCTGTTCATTTATGTGTGAATGTTCTTTATAGGGTCTGAGGCGTACTTCTGGTTGTTAAAAACTTGGTGGCAACTTAATTTACCCTGCACTGCACCTTGATAAAACAAGAAACAGTAGTTCTTGAATACAGATCTAACAAATCAACATAAGCATATTTAATTATGAAGTTACTGGGACCAGGAGCATTTGGCTACCGTTACGGCGCCATGGTAACCGACTATTTGGTGCCCGAAATTGAAGTTACCAGTCGAAATGCTGGAACGAGTCATCGATAATTGCCCTCAACGGCTGAACCATCTGAGACGTAGCAACGGCCAACATTTGAAAGAGATATTCATCAAAAAACAAATTGCAAAGAGTGTTCCTTCGAATGACAATAAACATTCCCCATTAAATTTGAAGTTTCTGTGTTTTTTCTTTAAAAAAGTAGGGATCCTCGAAATGGATAACCCTTTAAAAAAATAGATTAGAGTACCAAAAGTTCTGGCAACTTTAAAGTTTAGACAAGGCTAAACCTCTACGCAAAACCGATATTTTTGGCGCATTAATTTCGAAAATATCAAATATTTTATTCAAAATAAACTTACAGTATGACCTCCAATAATAACTGCTTCTGATTTGACACTTAACACACTTGCGACACTTGTTTCGAAACCGTTACTTTTTTGATTATGTTTATAGCTTCACAAATTACACAGTTACAAAAGGCCATTAAAAGCTAGATTATTTCTCATTAGTTTAATGCACTTTTTATACGCACTTTATAACCTTAAATTTTTTTTTTTTTTATAAATTCGTTTCTATTGCAACACACAGAATATTTTTGTTTGCGCTTCTTGGCCAAAGTATGTATATATAAAAGTATATAAGCGTATTTCTTAATTGTATTAAAATTTTAATAACATTTCAATAAATTAAAAACCACCTCCACTACATGCCGTTTGGCTGACGAACTCCACTTCAACCATCGGCGGCGCTATTTGTCTTTTCGCGATTTTTTTCCGACACTTTTGGGCCGAATAGGTGCTCAACGCTCAAACTCTCCACGAAATTCGGTTAGTTTTGGCATGCGTTTTTGTTGTTGTTTGATATTTTCTGCTGGTTTTTGGCTGCAGCTTCACGAATACTCATTTTGTATCTTTCGGCTATGTAGTTTTTTATTCGCGATGCACTTCCCACACACACACATGGACACATACACGTACAGTCACGACGAGTGTTGCGTTGCAGCTACTTGGGTGCACACGAATTGTTGCGAATATTCAGTGCACGTATGTATGTATGTTTGTATGTAGGTGGCTAGGTGGTTTGTGCCACATTTTGTTGCATGTAGAGAAATTACGCGATGCCCAGCTGCTGCTGACTGCACAACGGCGCTGTCCAAATGCTCCGTGTGTACGAATGCAATATTCGCTATTGCGCTTAGTTGCTCAGCACAGCTCAGTATATCTACTGTTGCTAACAGTTGTTGTTGTTGCTAAAAGTTGTTGTTATTGCTAACAGTTGTTGTTGTTGCTAGCGCTGTTGGCCGTTGTTGAATAGTTGTTGGCAATTGTTGCTGCACTGTCTAGGTTGTAATTTTTTCCTTGCCACAGTGATGATGCTGGTGACTGTGCTGCTGGCTTTTGTCTGGTTCGAACGCATTTACAACGCTTTGCCGACTGACTTTCATTTGAATTTCTCAACTCTTCAATGCACACAAACACGCACACACACACATATATACACATAAACAAAAACGAAGCAACAAACGTACACACAACAAATAGCGAAAGGCAAAAAAAAACAGCAAAAAGTTACGAACGAAGCACCAGAAATCAATGAGTAATGCGAGTTTTCACATTTCCTGCACACCATCTTCTGCCATATTTGAGTTTTTCGTTTCGTTTATGCAGCACTCGCAGTCGGCCCAGTGCACCCCGCCGCCCACCCAATGTCACCAACAACAGAATACACACAAGCACATATACTTTGTGACTCGCTTGATAACAGGCAAGCAACAATCGAAAACAACAACAAACAGATTTTTGTTAAATAAAAAAAAAATATTTTCTTTTCAGGTAGATTTTGTAGATTCTCCACTCTCCGCCCGTGGTTGTTGGTGATTCTATACTTGAAAGGCATTTTTGCTTTTATTTCTTTATATTAATATTTTTATCTTATTTTTCGATTTTTTTTTTTTAATTTTATACCATACGTATGTTTGTAGTATGTGCTTATTTATATTATCTGTTAGATTTGTTGCCTGCTTGAAAATAACTCAAAAGCAAATCAGCGAAGACCAGAAACAATGCAACGGTAAGCACTTTGAAAACATATCGCTGACGATCACGGCCATGTTGGCGTCGGGCGTCAGCGCTGAGGGCGATGAAATATTTGTTCGACGACGCTTGATGTTGCTAGCGTTGCACGGTGTTGACACATCGCCGTTGTTGTGACTGTCAGTGAGCGTGTAAATTGGTGTAGCGTTCCACTCTCTTATAAATGAAACGACAAACAAAAAAACAGGTAAGTTCGGCTGAAGCGATAATACCCTTTACAGGTGCATTTTTTATAGAACAAATTCGTATAAAAAGATCTTTCTCTTGATTTTGATAGATCAATTGTATGCATTCTATATGCTATGGTGGTCCGATATTGGCGATTCCGACAAATGAGCAGCTTCTTGGGAGAGAAGAACGTAAGTTAAATTTCAGATGGATATCTGAAAACTGCGCATATAAGACAAACAGACATGGAATTTCGACTCAGCTCGTCATGCTTAGCTTTTATGTACATATATATTTTTAGGGTTACATGAGTTTACGGGTTTCAAAAAATCGAGTCTTCTTAAATTCTACAACACCTCTAGAATATTGTCCTAAATTTTCAAGTTGATCCGAGTAGTAATTTCGGAGATACAGCCTTGAGAACTTATGCGCTTGAGGCTAGCCAGGCTAAGTACGCCGTCTTTAAAACACGTCTTTATCGAAACTGTGTTTTTGCAGTCGGTTGGCAAGATTTTTCGAGAGCTACTAAATTTTACACAGATATTTGGGATACAATTCTTAAAGTGTTGGACGAAGAATTTTATAAAAAATATTATGAAGAATGTTCATAGACCTTTCGGCGACCATGTATATTAGGTTATGTAGGTAAGTATGCTGATTACTTGTGCGGCCACGAATAATCTCACCTGGACTGCTATAGACACTTGTCGTTGTAATGCTCAGAACTTCTAGCTCTGAACCAGAAAAACCGCCTTATATCGACAAAACGCCTAGAGCCTGCCTCAAATTTATTAAGATGGCTAATATCTAAAAGTATTCTAGCCAAATTGCTGGGTTCGTAAAAAGTATGGCGACCGAAATTCTTCAGCCTTAATCTGGCGAAAGCTGAACAGTGGAGGAAAAAATGTCCACCTCATCTTCCTCATTGCAACTTTGACAAGTTGTATCCTCCAAACTCTTTAGCTTCACCTCGTGAGTGCCAATATACAGTTAGAACGACTATCAGTGTGGCGTTGTGTTCCTTGCCAAGAGATAACAGTTCAATTGACCTTTTATTGGCCACTCTGAGTCAGAAGGCTTTCACAACCGCACAATTGCTGGTTGCTGAGCAACGTTTGCTGAGCTCGGGCGAGCCCCATAGTTCTGCTGCCACTTCTGCTTGAAAGACAATACAGTGATCTGGCAGTCTGAGAAACGCTCACTAAGTCGCTTCTCCAGCGACTCCGCCCCACATGTTAAAAAAAAAGTTGATGAACAGGTTCATAACTTCTAACTCTCCGCATACAAAGGAGTCTTCAAAAGCTAAAACCTGTGCGATAAACAATAGTACATATACTCCTATAATGAGCGGTGAGATTCGTTTGAACTTTTTGATGACATTTTGTAAAGAATTAACGAAAATTGGAATGTTTTATAGGAAATGCGAGCCTCATTTTCAGGAAGGGATCGTAATATGTACTGATATCCGAAAAAAGGGACCCCAGGCAATCACTTACATTTTTGACTTCGGATCAGTTACAACCCCACTGTGATCTATCTAGGTTCCAAAATTAAACAATTCGTTACATAAAACTCTTAATGAACAATTTTCCAACGTACAAACTGTTAAAGATTAATTAAATCCTTAACAGGGATATACCCTGAGGTATATAACTGACCAGCGTGACGATCTGAGTAGATTTAGAAATGCCTTCTGTACCTCTGTATATAAACTGCTCATTTGTCAGAACCGCCAATTTGGGACAACTATACAAAATAACCGAACAAATTCATGTCCTTGCTTTTGAAAAAGCGTACAAAATACAGCTTGTACAAGAACTGAAGCTGCTGACCTTCCCAAGCGACACCGCATCGCTCTATGGGCTCTTGAAAAGTTCCAAGAAGATCTGACGTTTTCGAGCCAAATTTGGTTCAGCGATGAGGCCCATTTCTGACTCAATGGATATGTAAGCAAGCACAATTTCCGCATTTGGCACTAAGAGCAACCTGAAGAGATTCAAGAGTTGTCATTTAAGCCAGAAAAAACAACGGTCGATCGATCGATCCATATTTCTTCAAAGATGATGCCGGTGAGAACGTAACCGTCAATGGCGACCGTTATCACACCATTAAAAAAGAATTCTCGTTCTCGACGAAATTTGGTTTCAACAAGACGGTGTCACTTCTCATATAACGCTTCAATAAATGGATTTATTGAGCAGATAATTTCACGTTTTGGGCGGGTGCTTTGGAGCAAAACACCGCGCGTGGCATTCGCCAGTTAGCAATCGAAATGCTCGAACGAATCATCGAAAATTGGACTCAACGAAGGAACCATCTGAGACGTAGCCGCAGCCAACATTTGAAATAGATGATCTTCAAAAAATTAATGCCACCAAAGAATGTTCACTCAAATGATAATAAACATTCCCCATTAAATTTGAAGTTTCTGTGTTTCTCCTACAAAAAGTGGGGTACCTCGAAATGGACCACCCTATATAAGCTCTTCAACATTATAATCACTGTATCGAAATTGTGAATCATTACAGACTGGACATGGAATTCATATACACCCCACTTATAAATAAATATGTATGTAAACATAAAATATATATATACATATGTACTTATACATATGCATATACTTAGGTGCAAAACCATTTACGTGTCCATTTATTTACATGTCTATATATGTACATACATATACATATGTGTATGTATGTAAATGCTTTTACCTAATTAAAATTATACTGGTTTGACATGTATATATACATATGTACATATGTGTACATTATACACGTAATTAAAATATTCTGAACAGCTACTTGTGGCCTCTCATGAGTTAACTTATTAATATTATGTATGTATGTATGTAGAAAGATAGTAAAGCATATACAAGTAACTCTGCATATATTAGTATATATATATATTTATATAGTATATTGTATATGTGTATAGACGTAAAGAGATCAACCAGGAGCCTAAGAACAGAACGGCAAATAGTACATGAATGTAACTGACTGACATTGCCAACCAGCGACAGGCGGACAAACCAACAGCAGCAGCTGTTATCTGACAAAAAATGTAATAAAGTAGAAAATAAAACTCAAAAGGAAAATAAATAAAAATATAGCATAAAAATCATAATAAAGAGCGCATACACAAAATAAAAGAGGAAGTAGGAAAGTGTGAGCGCGATAAAGATGTGGAAATATAAAAAGTGTATAGAATTAGGAAGCTGATGGAGGCGCCATAAGAGGAAAAACTATCTGTAAGTGCATACATATGGAAGAATACATATGTACATATATAGAAAACACAGTATTAGGCATATAATAGATATGTATAAACATACAAGTACATAAGTGCTATGTACTTTTATTATATACAAATGAAGTACATTTCCGTTTACTCCAATAAATCCAGAGTAGCATTCATACGTATGTATGTACATACATATATACAAGCATACACATATGACACATATGTGCATACATACATATGTACATATGTATATGCATAAATAACGCTTGAATACGATTCAGAAACTTTAACGCATTGTAGTGTGTGCATCATCAAAAGCGAGATAAGCCTTATTTATTGAGAACACAGTACGTATGAATGCAAGCGTACGGTTTTACAAAAGCAAACAATCAAACACATTAAAACAACAGTGTACTCAATAAAGAAAATAACAACAGGTAGAGAATTTTCTACAAACGGCCACCAACCCTGCGAGAAAAATTCACTTAAAAATTAATAAATTTAAGTTGAGCGGCATTCATTTCAAATTAAGATGAATATTTTAGAACTGAAATAAATAAAACAAGAATCCATATTTATTTGCGCATCTTATAGCATAAATACAACTTTATCTTATTTTTGAACGCTCTGTTTGCATCGCAGTCATACGCTATGGTGGACCGATCTGACCGATTTCTTCGGAGATTGTACCGTTGCCTTAGGCAATAATCTATGCCAAATTTCATGACGATACCTTGACAAATAAAAAAAAAAATCATACTAGAACTGGATTTTGTTTGATCAGTTTGTATGGAAGCTATGTATGTATATGTTACAGTAGTCCGATTGGAACTATTTCTTCTGAGATTTTGCTGTTGTTTAAAAGAATAATTCATGCAATATTTCGTTAAGATACATTGGCATATAAAAGAGTTTTCCGTATAAGGATATGATTTTGATTGTTCACTTTGTATGGCAGCTATAGGCTATAGCCGTCCGATCTGTACAATTTGTTCAGAGATTGTAGCTTCTCTTCAGAAATATTATATACCAAATTTCATGCAGATATCTCATTATATAAAAAAGAATTCCATGCAAGGACTTTGTTTTGATTGTTCAGTTTATATGGCAGCTATATGATATAGTGATCCGATCTGAACAATTTGTTCAGAGATTGTAGCTTTTCTTCAGACAATATTATATGCCAAATTTCATGCAGATATCTCATTATATAAAAATTTTTCGATACAAGGACTTTATTTTGGTCGAAAAGTTTGTACGGCAGCTATAGGCTATAGTGATCCAATCTGAAGGGATTGTGCAGAGATTGTAGCTTTACTTTAGACAATATTAAATGCCAAATTTCATGAACATATCTCATTATATAAACTAGTTTTATATACATTTACTTGATTTTGATCCTTCAGAATGTATGGCAGCTATAGGCTATAGCGATCCGATCGCCGGTGTTTCCAACAAATAAGCAGCTTCTTGGGGAGAAAAGGAAGCAAGCAAAATTTCATATCATGTATGTATGTACTAGAGGATACTTCGCATAGAAGCAGTCAGACGGATGGATAGACGGTAATGGCTTAATCAATTCAGTTGGTTATATGCTCTACAACGCTTCCTGCTGGATATTGCAAACTTCATGGTGAACTTAATATCTACACACTGTTCAGGGTATAATTATGTGCGAAAAACTTTCTGCCAGGGAAGGTATATCAATTATAAGAACTTGGCTACACGTATGAAATACTTGAACCCGAAAAGGTTGCGTAACTTCGAACCATACAAAGGTTCCGATTGATTTATAGTAGTTTAAGCTTGCTTTCTCATTACTTTCTTCGAAGAATTGTTGATTGAAAAAAAAACAGATTTCGGGCATCAATTAAGTTTGAGTCATTTTTAAGATCAAAATACCAGCAAGGTTTTGGGCATATAAAAACGCACATATACAAACATACATATGTATATGTATGTGATCATATAAATATTTCAGTATAAGAAGTATAAATGAATAAGTTCCGATACAATAACTGCGAGTTGTCCTTGCAACAGGCATGTCGGCGCTGTGGCCATAAGTTTGTTACTTGGTTGGTTTCTCGGCTCACTGTTTCTAGGGGCGCACAGTATTATTGTTGCAAAAAATCAGGACAAAGGTAAAGGAGGAAAAATTTGTATACACAATGCTTGTGAGCCTAAGCATATACTCGGAACACATAAGTATGTATGTGTAAGACACAAAATTAGTTGTAGATAGATACATTTGCTTACATACATACATACTATATCAGAACACTGCACAACAAGCAACTGGCAGCTGCAGAGTAGAGATCAAACAACTGCAACTTGCAGCAGCCGAATAGTGTACCAACGTACTTTTGTATATAGATATATGTATATGTACTAACATACATACATATACCATATATACCTTACATATGTAAGTACATATGTACGTGTAGCACAGGAATCGCTTACAAGCATGCATATGTAAATATGTACTTGAATACACAAGTACATGCATACATATACATATACTTATATATGCTCCTATAATAGAGCGGATTGCAGTGGAGTAATATCGGGTGTACCGTGAGATTGGGTCGCCGCGAAATACAGCGAGTGCGTACACGGCGCGTTCTCGCGGCTGCTGCTGCTACCAACCGGCCGATCAGGCAGGCAAACCAACGGACTAGCTACATACATATGTACATATATACAAATGTTTATATGTATGTATGTATATATAATATATGCATTCCTATGCCAGCTTTATTCGAAAGGTATACTACAGACTACAAAATTCGACGATTCTCAATAACATCCACGTTGATGTGGACGACAAACGACGAACGACTGGGCGATGAGAACGTGGAATTGTGCTGGGCAAGGGGATGGTAGGTGTAATGCGTAGACAAGAAAATGCGATACATAAGATTGTGCATGCATATAAGAGTGGCATGCACATAAATATATGTATACATATGTATATGTACATATATTGTATGTAAGTACATACAACCGCGCATAACTGTTAACAAAAATGCATTAATATACATACATATGTACAAATGTATGTATGTAATGTGCGCTTGTTTGTAGCTACTACGAAAATGCATTCGAACTGCAGCTGGCAGAGGGGTGGGGCCACTTGCAGCCAAGAACAACAAAATGGGGCTATCGATTAATTTTGGTAGATACTAGCACTCAAACCTATATTTTTTTTAATTTTTTTACGCAAATGCAGGTAATTGTCGCTAATGAGTAAATTTATGTTATGTTTAACGGTAATTAGTCAGATCGTCACCTAAAATGCAAAACCACATATCAACAAAAAAATTCGAAATTGAGTTTTTTATATAGCCAAATTTCAAAATTCATTGCAATGTTTATTTTATAATTTAGATAGTTTTTCCTTCTCTTTGAAGTTTATGAAAAATTATGTTAACTTATTTTGAGATTTGGGTAACTAAACATAAGTACATGTATGTATGTATGTGTGTACATTTACACACACACACACTTTGAACCACATGTATGTACATACGTACATTTTTAACCACACAGAGTCATTGTGCGCCACTGCTTCCTACACTTTTATTCACTTTTATTATGCGTTATCAAAGAATTTTTTATATTAAAATGTATCCACACATACATGCCTAATATACATATACATATATGTATGTACATATCTATGTGTGTATCACCCAGCAGTTGTACGTGCCTAGCAGCATACTCTAGCATCTAGTCTAGAATTCCACGACTGACGTCATCCTTACCGATTATTAAATACTTAGGGCAAAGGGTGGAGACGTTAAAAACAACAAAAGTTATTTTTAGATTTTCCACACTCGTCAGACGTGGTGAACTTTATTTCAAAATGCGCAAATTACAAATAGTGGCGAGTAAATATACAAACATAGGTTTGTACAAAAACATAGACATATGTATGTATATATACTATGTATTTATATGTATACCCACCCAAGATTTTATAATATAATTTATACGCGTACTTAATTACATACAAATTTTTATAGCGCGATACTAAGCCGGTACCAATCAGCTGTTAATATAAGACATAACTCTCCATTATACTATAGAACTTCACTTAGGATAAAACTTCATATGAAATACATATAGGGGTTTCACATAGTCTCATAAAGTTATAAGCTATAACGATCCGAAAACATAGAGTTCCACTGACATTGAATTTGCAAAATTTTGCCATTTAAGGCTAAGCCTGAGGCAGATATAGCTAAATTTTGTATCAAAAACTAAAATGTCCAATAAACTCGAGTTTACGAATCTCCAAATTTTAGGCATCTATGTATGTATTCAGAGATTTCTTATCTAAACATTGGACTTATTGTTCTGAAACCGAATATGAGCAAACAAATTGTATTTTTTGAACCCGAACTCTAGCGATTTTTACTATGAAAAAAAAAATTTAACAACGAGTTTGCTTGAAGTTTTGTGTTTCAATAGAATCACTTCTACAAAATGTTGCCGAAGTGTTTTGGGAGTCCACTTTACCACGAATGCAGTATTAGTGCCTGGAAATCGTCGTGTGACTCAACAGATATTGGTGACATTTTGTTGAAGATTGGCGGAGGATGGAGCCGTGTGTATGTGTCACGCAAGTGAGGAAAGTTCTCTGAGCACCATTCACTTGAAATTGGCCGGGAACGATTATTTTATATATGGCTCGAGCAGTTCACGACTTCCGGTCTTAGACCAAAGAACATGAAAGCGAGCTAAAGTTAGAAGGTGAATCATCCCTGCCCAAGGTTATGCGCAGGGTTCGGGACCCGCCACGTTAACACCAACCCCAATGAACGGATCAAAAGAGCATCGGATGAGAGATCGCCCTTTCGATGATGAACCCTGCAATTTAAGGGCACGCACCTGAAATTTCCGGTCCCTTATTTGGGAAGGTGCCGCTGCCCAGTTGGTTAATGTCCTCGTAAGGGTAAAGGCTGACATCACCGCCCTGCAAGAAAATGTGATGGACGGGACAAGGACTGAGACGAGTAGGTCCTTGTGGCATTTACTACAATGGCCATATAAAGAATCGCAAATTTGGTGTGGGGATCGTGGTGCACATTGGCAACGGCGAATATCGCAGTCGATGAAACGATGAGCGAATTAAGACACAGCGGCTACGCTGACGCTGACTAGGTCATATCGTCCGAATGGATGAAAAACAGCTCTGAGAAGTAGAGAAGCAAAGAAAGAGGAAGACCTCCACTCCGTTGAAAAGACCAGGTGGAGAAGGATCTGGCAAAACTTGGAAACTCCAATTGACACCAAACAGTGGAAAGTAGTTCCTCCTGGCGCGCTGTTGTAAACTCAATTATAATCGCGTAAGCGGTGTCTACTCTAATAAAGAAAGAAGGAAGAGAAATTCATCAAACCCATTGTTACTGGTGACGGAACGTGTGTTTTGTGAATATGACATCGAAACTGTTCAACAATATAGCGAATGACGCTCTAAAAATTAGCCAAATCCGAAAAAGCCAAAATTCGCCCAAAGCCATCCTAGTCGAGGCTTATGACAAGTGTCAGGAAAATAATAAAGATTTGTATTAAAAATTTTGTAAATATTGTTTTTTGCTCTTTTCAAAAGCATTAGAAAATAAGTGAAAGGTAACACATATAATTAATTAATGAAACTTATTCTTCTTACTTGACTTTTCAACAGTAAGATTTACTTAAAATGTTGTCATCGTGTTTGTTTTGAACATTGTGGTGAATTAAAAATCGTCTTAAACTTACCTGAAAAGAGAAAAATATTTGTATGTAATTAATTATTTCTTTTTTATATAATACAAGTTAAGCTTATTATATGTATATTATATACAAAGGCTTCTTTATATAAAATTTGGTGTGATGTTTTTGCAATGGGAAATTTTGAAATCCAATGATAGGAACTATCACCGCAAAACTAATACGGTTATGTAAAGTGACTCGAGTAATACCAAAAGCTCCGTCAGGATCGCGATGGACATCTCCGAGACGTTCGATACCAAACGAGGTTTCAGACAAGGCGACTCCTTATCGTGCGACTTCTTCAATCTTCTGCTGGAGAAAATAATTCAAACTGCCGAGCTAAATAGAGAAGGTACAATCTGCTATAAGAGTGTACAGCTCTGCTGGCGTACATCGATATTGATATCTTTGGCCTCAACAACGGCGCCGTTAGTTCTGCTTTCTCCAGACTGGATAAGGAAGCGAAGCGTGTGGATCTGAAAGAGAACAAGATGATATATCCTCTATCATCAAGCAAACAGTGGTCACACTCGCGACATTGCTTCCACATCACTATTGTCAGTTATAACTTCGTAGTCGTAGATAATTTCGTCTATCTTGGAACCAGCCTCAACACCAACAACAATGTCAGCCTCGAAATGCAATGCAGACCTGCCAACAGGTGCTACTTCGGAATTGTAGACAATTCAGAAGTAAAGTCCTCTCTCGACGAACAAACGGACAAAGACCAAACTCTAGCAGTCCTCATTATTCCCGTGCTGCTATGTGATGTAGAAGCATCGACGATGATAACATCTGATGAGTCGACGTTACGAGTTTTCGGGAGAAAGGTTCTGCCGAAGATTTATGGCTCTTTGGGCATTGGCAACGGCGATTATTGCATTCGATGGAACGATGCGCTGTACGAGATATACGATGACGTTCACATAGTTCAGCGAATTTAAAGACCGCGGCTACGCTGGCTAGGTCATGTTTTCTAGAGCAATATTAGTGGTCTGTCTTTCACTAAAGATAAATCGAAGCAAGGCAATTCTAACTCTCACTCAAGGCCATAATAAATTCAGCGTAAAAGAATACATAAATTTATAGCTTGCATCGCATCCATTTTGGATGCATTTTCTCAATCCCCAGTTCATAACATAACATAATCTAAGTATATTAAAAATTCTGGCACCCTTGCGCAGTGGCAAAACTAACAGTTTCCTAAGCCGGATTTTATTTTTATTAGAACATGAAAAATTCTAATAATTTTCATGACACCAACGCCCCTGTGGGGAATTCGCCGATAACAACATCGCATCGACGACAGTGTAATCATCGTGGAATTCGTTGTTAGCTGTTGTTGTCGCTGTTTTGATTCGGGTCAATTATGTTGGTTATGGATTTTAAGCGAAGCCACATGACAAACGCGTAGTAGAGTATGTGTGTATGTATGTATACAATATGTGCCGAGTGCAGCGGGAGGAGCAAGCTCGCACTGGGAGATATGCGCGATATTGAAAACTTAAACGGAGAGCCAGTTGGCGAAGTGAATTTTATGAGCATGTGCAACTTTTCCAGTTTCACAATAATGGCATTCCGGTGCTGCTGCTGTAGGAGACGAAAGTGCTGAGAGTTAGGGGTGTTGAAAGAAAATTGTTTTTTTATTTTTTCTTAAATAATGAGAACGAAACTTTGTTCATGATTTCCTATTATATTTAACTTTCTGTTTAAATTTATGATAAATGTATGCATGTAAATAATTCTTATATATTTCTTATATTCTATTTATTGTACTTGAAGGTTAATTAGCTGAGCCATTATTTTAGAGCTATAAAATTTCCAAGAACGATAGCTGCCAAACTAACTGTCAAAATGAACACAGTTAATTTCATGACTCGAATTAGTTTTCAAATTGGAATTATCAAATACCTGGGGAAAGTTCGGCTAGGCTAACAGTCGAACGACAACGTGGCATCCGTTGGGCAGCTGAGAAGGCCGGTCCAATGTGATACCTAAGTACTTCTATGTAATGATCGAAAAAGCTCGGAAATCGGCAAAGCACTTTGAATCTTCCACAAATTTGTTGAGGCGGATGATACCGATTCCAGCTATTTCTCCCCGTCAACCTTGCAAAATCAGGACAATGGAGGAGAAAGTGCCTGACGAGATGTTTCCACCTCACCTGTACCATGCAACTTTGACAGTTAGCTAACAATTCAGCATGCAAGGGTATTAGACAATGTCCAGTAAGAACACTGACGACAGCAAGATGAACCTGTAAGCAAGTAGTGCAGGAGATACCCTCCTTCTGAACCAAGCCAGAAGGGTCTAGCAGTTACACAGAAGCTAGTTTTTGATCAGCGTCTGTTAAACGCACGCGAAGTCCTGGGGTTCAACGCCAGCGACTTCGCATCTGCAATAGAATTCAAGTCCTTCTGTGGATAAGATATCTTCGTGAAATTTGGCAAAGATAATTGTCTAACGCATCGTTAAAATTTTCGAAAAAAAAACTGTTGAAATCGGACTAAAACTTTTTTATTTGACAAGATATCTTCATGAAATTTGGCAAAGATTATTATCAAAGGCGTCGTTACAATCAACGCCAAAAAATTTCAGATCAGACCACTATAGCTATAGCTGCCATACAAGCTGAACTATCAAAATCAGAATAAAGATATTTTCTTATAGATTTTCATCATATAAAAAGGCAACTGTGAAAACTATTATATGTACATATGTACATATATTCGGTACAGCCGAAATTAACATTTTTTTCTTGTTTGGTATTAAAACCTGTCATCATCAACACAACATAAAAATTATTCATTTGAAATAAATAAAGAGTGGAAGCTATTAAATTAACTTCAAATTTTTATTAATTTCTCCCAACTTAATTTCTCACACTTAAAAAGTTTTAAATGGCAAAAATTAACAACCATCAATTGGCCGACGCACAGCAAGCATCTCTGTTCTTTAACATACATACATATACTACAAGTATTCTCTCCACTACTAAAATAGTGAGAACTCGCTTTCAATCCCCACTGTAGCAGTTGTCAAATAAATTACGCCTTCTATACACATACATACATATTTACATATATAAGTACATATATACATACATACGTATACAAATAAGTATATATCTACACTTAATAAACAGAAAATTCAACTCTACAAACACTCAACAAATTCTCACCCAAAATCTCCAACACATTGTTTTTGCGCTTTCGGATTCTTATTGCCGTTGCTCGGTGCTCGCTGCTCGCATTATATCACGTATGTATGTATGTTATTCGTGCCATGAATTCATTTTACTTGCATGCAAGCAACAGCAATCAACCCATTGACTGTTTAACGACATGCACGCGCTACGCGAATCTCGGATCGAACCGAGGCACAGCAGCAGCAGCACCAGCATGAGCAACCAACAAACAAACTACACCCGACTTCCCGAATGACCGAATTCCCCAAAGTGCTGGAGCGCAACGCAGCCAAAAGCAAAGCAAAAGCAAATATCCAACTCCTACAACGAGATGACTGAGACTTCGGGGTCGTGTGCTGTGACTGTAGCTGAGAAATAATCGATGATAAGCAAATGTTGTACTCATAGGCAGGCACCAAATATAATTGTTCTCTTTACTTCCGTCGCACGCTTTTCAAAGTGGGATTTGTACCATGCGACGACTTGCCAAAGTAGTACAAGCAATATTAACAAGTTGGAACTGCGCTCTTAAATTGCGACAACCGAACCGAGTCTGCTGCTGCTGCTGCTACTGCAGCCGTGCTGTGGCTTTGAGTGGCCTGTTCATCTGTCACCATGTAATAGTCGGCTACATTATAGCAGCAGTGTGCCAAGAGCGTACGCATAGATACTGTTAACAAGGCACCTCTGTCACCGATATATGTTGCCGTTTTGGCTTTTGTACGTTGTATGTATGTATGTATGTATATGTGTATGAACACAGTGACCCGAGAGTGCACCGCATTCCAGTCATTCCAACACATACTCACAATTTCGACGCGCGCTTGGCAAAAACTCGCAGCCCCCATGGTGTATGCCGGCGAAATCCATTTGGATTCATTTTGGTGGCCAGAGTGCAACTTTTATTGCATTGTAAGCATATAAATCAGCTGAAACGACGAGCCTGTGACGACGAAGGCTACGATGTTGCTGTACGAGATGACCAACGAAGCAGCAATGGCGAGTCACTATAATTTAGTCGTTGTGTTGTTAAAAGAGTTGCCAAGGTGCACTAATTGAATTGCTTGGTTGTATCATATACATCTTTTCTTGTGGCTCCAAACTCTCTCTTCAATTTAGGTGCTTTGGTTTTCCTTCAGTTCATCCGACAATATGGTAAAGTCGAAGAAATATTTGATATACCATCTATTCAAATTTGACACGGGCGTTTTCCCTCGATTTTTTTGCTGAATTTAAATGAAATCACGGCAATAAGAACTTTGCAAATATTGTAGAAGTATTTTGGGCTCTCTACTGAATCAAAAAGTCAAATAGTTGAGTGGCTTTGTGTCACTTCAATGAAGATCGTGAAACCATCGAAAACTTACTTCATTTAAGTTGTCCATCCACCACGGTTAATGACGATAATATCGAAAACTTTAAGTTCCACAGTTTCTTTGTCTTCGTCTTGGCATGCGAAAGATAGCAGAGGATCTCAACCTCAACTCCTATCGACAAGAATTGGGTTAATGTTTGGAGTATAAAACGTTTCAATGCTAAACTCATACCAAAAGACCGGAATTTTTGCAAAAATAGCAAAAGATCTCAACATCTCTAAAGTATCAAAAAGATTTTGGTAAATATTTTGGGTATAAAGCGTATCAATAATAAATTCGTACCAAAAGGCCGAAATTTTTGCAAAATTGACGGAGCGTAAAAGTCGCAAAAGAATTGTTTGTCGAGGTGGACTCTGCATTCCCCAAACGCATCTTTACTTGTGACGAGTCTTAGGCTAATGTACATACATACATACATAAATACGTGTATGAAGTTAAAACTGCTCAAAAATCTAGCGAATGGCGCTCCAAAAATGAGCCGTAACCGAAAAAAATCGCTGAAGGCACCGAAGGACATTCCAGCCGAAGCTTATAACAAGTGTATAGAAAATTGGCTTAAAAGCCTTGGTATGCTTTTGTTGGTTGAGGAGCCGATGTTTTTTAAGGTCTTAATTAAGATTTGTCAATCCAAGTCAAATGATCAATGAAGTGAGGAGTGAAGTGAATGGGAGACATAGAATAATTTGGTTACATTTTTTTCTATTTTAAATTTTAAAGTTTAAACCAATTCTTATTGTTCCAAATAAAGAAAATTGTACTCAGTACAAAATTTGTACAACTTACCCACCGTACTTTAAAGAACATTTATAAATTAATCAAAATAAGAAAGGACGATTCAATACATTTATATACAGACCTCTATATTAGTCTAAACACTCAAACAAATTCCATAATACCCGAAACACTTGGAAACCCTATTGCCGCTTTAAAGTAGCTACTATCTTATACAAACTAATAAAAAAATGGATTTAATTTACATTAGATCCCACATGAATTTCGTTGAGACAACATCCACTCAATTCAATTACAAGAGCACAAGACACGAAGAAAAGCAACACAAATCTTCAACAACTAAATCGCACGCCAAACCTGTTCCGCAGCCATTGAAACGTACCACATTTTCCAAGCTGGCTCATACAAACAAATAAATATAGGTATTACTTTCAGTGGTCTGAACGGAAAACGACCCCAACAAACTAACTAACCAGAGGCGCTAAAGTAATTACCCTCGAGTACCCCCCAAAGCGAACACGAAGCACACGATAAAACACGCGATAGATAGCCCACATTGAACCACTCACCCGACCAACAACCATTTAAAATGCATAGCACAACAGCTGACGGCAAGCAAGCAAACAAGTTCGATGCCAACGAACAAAAACAACGTCAACCGACGAAGCAAATAACCGAAAAAAAGCAACAGCAACGCCAGCAAAGCGAATACTATAAAGGCGAAAAAATGCACTCGCAGCAAAGCCGAGCAACAGCGTGCGTCTGAAGCTAAAAATAGTATTATATTTAAAAAATATTTATGTACGTATGTAAACATATTAACGATTACGCTGCCGACGGAGCGACAGCAATAGCAACAACGTCGCAGGCGACGCCGACGACAACGATGGAATATAAAAATGTTGAGAGATACGATAACATTGTTTGCACGATTTTCATAATAAATAGTACGGTTGTTGGTGTTATTGTTGCGGTAAAGCGACCTTCCGGTGCGCCGCACGACCAAACGACACCGCAAACATAAGCGGAGAGCGCCATAACAGCGCGCACAGCGCACAGCTGCTCCCCAACACAATACAATTTCAATGGAATGGTTGGAATGCTAGACTGTGATAAAGTCGCCTAAGACAAGTGAGAAATGAAACGAAATATGCGAAATGAGAAGCGTACGTACATGTGTATGTACAAATGAAAGTGGGGAGCCAGTCAGCAACAGCAAGAGCAATAGAAACGGGAACGGCAACGGAACTACCGCATGATGAGGTGATAATCCAGCTGGGGAGCGCACAGCAAGAAACGAATGCTGTAAACGAGACGACTACACGCTCAATGAGTGCAGCCAAACGCCGAGCGACGCTAAACGAATCGACACAAAAACATACCATACATATGAATGTAGAATATGCACAAGTAAACCAACGACCTTCTCTTAAATTTTCGCCTTTTCGCATGGCTGGTGCTTGTGTTTTTTAACGACGAGGCTTTAATAACTATTTGTGTGGAATTTGTTGGAATTTTATGTGTAATCGAGTTAATTACATGCAATAATTCGTTTTTAATAGCGTTTTTTATAAATGATTTATATATTAATGTAATTTAAATATCTATGGGTGTAGATGAGATGACTTCCTTAGTATGCTATAATCTCTTAAATAGTTGCTTAATTGTTTGAATACTCAAATGCGCAGTGTATACATAAATTCCACCTACATAATAACCATAAATAATTATAAATAAATGGCACACAAAAAGTTTTATATTTATATTTATGTGTGTATTTGCGTTTGTATCCACAAAGCTGTCGGCATTTGTTTTGTGCAAATCGCTCGGGTGCCCATTCCACAGCATTTAAGTGGATAGTAATCAGTGGACATAAACTTTTGTTCGAATTACATACTGCCACCATATTAAATTATCGCACTGTTAGTTTGCTTTTTAGCAAATTGTCGGCAAGGATTGCCATATTATTGATAATAAAAAATTAAAATCCATCATTTTCAGATTTTATTCCTTAAGACAGCCAAATAGGAAAATTACTCTAAAATCTGTTGATTTTAAGTTCTTACAGTGGGAGCTTTAGCTGGGGAGTAAAAGTTGTCTTTAGCTTTTTTTTTGTTAACTATACCTAACCTACTCCCAACTCCAGACTCTCCCACGGAACCCCTGATTAAGTATCACTTCGGGGGAGTGATAAGATATTTAAGTCGCCGTTATGGCACGGACTGACGGACGCCTAATCTGCACTATACAGAGTTTGTCCGGAAAGTAATAGGACTGAGTCGATTTAAAAAAATTTATGGAACCAATCGTTACAATTCTTTAAAAAATTTCAAAATAGGCTCCTTCTGCGTCGATGCAGCGCTGCCAGCGCGATTTCCAAGCCCGGCACGGGGGGCCATATTTGGGCCGTGGGGCGGCTGCGGAAGCGTTGGGATGCCGGCATGTTCACGTTTTCTTGGTACACTTCCACTCGCCGCAAATTTCTGGTCGTCAGTGAGCTCTTTTGGGACCATCTTCGCGCACACCTTGCGGCGGAAAAAAATCAGTCCCATTATTTTCCAGACTTTCAGTGGACTGGGGCACGTGTGTCGTCAAATTTTCCACCGTAAAACTGCCACCGAGTGTAGTTGTTAGTTTTCCCTTGTACTTTAAAAGCGAGGGTACGTCGGACTATTTGGACTAATGTCATGCTGGAATCTGTACAGGTAGCTTCAAAAGCACCCTTCACATTGGTGGTTGGGTTAGGTGGAGATCTAAATCCCCATGTCATCTGTATATCCACGAATGGATGTTCGGTATCAGTCTGTGGGTCCACCGTCATTTGAAAGAGGTTTGCCACTGCTGCTGCCATATAATGACTTAAGTTGACTCTCTCTTTTCTTTTGGCTCCTATAGACGGCTCTGATAACTTGTATACCTGCTCGCATACGTCACCCTGGATGTAAATGGACACATCATACTAGCTGTTACTTCAGCAGTATCACTTAAATTTGAACCTTGAGTCTATTATTACTCCCAGATACTTTAATTGTAGCTGTGAATGAATCTCACACTCCCCTATGGTCAGAGATATACTTTCATCCACTTTTGTAGTACTTATGAGCAAAACTTCTGTCTTTTGCACAGCCAGTTCTGAACTCAGACCCTTGATTCCATTGGAAATACAAATTTTTGTTGTACCGACTTTTTTTATGTAAAAATCGACAGACAAACCTTTCGCATTTTGAACAAGCAGGTGCCAAACACACACCAATTAATATATACGGATCAAATTTCTTACGAACATAAAAAAGGCTTATACCAATCTTGCTTGCACACCAGTCCGGGTCAAATTTGATCGGATAGTGTACATTGAGATTTATTCACTCCACTGTAATTCAAAACAACATTAGGTAATGCAATTTCGAATGTCTAATTGGCCTTTTAGAAATAGAAAGTGAAAAAAATCTTTCTCTTCGAATTTGTTGAAGGGAAATCAATAGTTATCAAAACTTGGAAGGTATTCAAAATTTCTGAGAATAAACCTTTCACGGGATCTGAATTGAAAGCTTATGACCCCGTTTGTCTTTAAAGACGACAGTGTTTTCAAATATTTTTTCTATAAAAACCAATCAGGTTTTAATCGCGTTATACCACATAAATCCAAAAATCCACGATATTTAAACAATTGAAAAATCTGGCAACCTCTTTATAAAGCTGTATATGTAACAGTGGCGCTCACACGCTCTTTCAGCTCAACGTCATCATGCAGCCGACCAGTTTCGTTGCTGCCGTCTCATTGTTGTTAACGCTTCGTGTCGTGCCGTCTGGCTTTCTGGTTTCAGTTTACTAGGCTAATCATCTGTTTTGGTTTTCAATGTTGATTCATTCAAAATAACACGACAGCAACGACGCGCACGAAGCACCAACAACGGCAGTCAAAGTAATAAAAACGCCACCACTCGCTCAGAGAGATTCCACTTGTACAATGAGTGTGCTGATTGCATGTATAATATATATATATGTGTGTGTGTGCGTGTTTGTATGTTTGGGGATGTGCGAATGGATGAATGTAAACGTACTCGCTTAAATATTATATGTGCTGATGCAGCAGAAAAACGGCCACGGGGCGTATAAGTAGTCTAAACGAGTAGTGGGTAAAAAAGTTCACACGCTACCCACCCCAGCCACACCCGCTGCTGCCCTGCACAGCACACGACGACAACGAAGTCGTAGAGGAAAGCAACGAACTGGTCGGATGGATGGTTTTGGTTTGTTGTCGGTTGCTTATACGGTTGTTTGGTTAGCTGGATTATTTGATGGAATGAGTGTACAAGTATGAAGTGTTTGCTTGGCCGGCTGTTGGAGTGTTGGTGGTTAGTGGCTGCCGGTATATATGTATATGCATGGCGTGTGGTTGGACGATATGAAGAGCGCGTAATAGTTGTTGTTTTTTGACGGTGAGAGTCGTCGGCACTGACGTTGGAAACAAGTTGGCATTAGTATATAAGTATGTGTGTACATGGTGTTATTGCAACGAGTTATTAAGAGCCAAGGCGTCACATCGGATTGCTTCGCTTTCCGACGTTGGGGTCGTGGTCGTCGATGTTGTTTTTGTCGTTGTCGGTGTCGGTGTCGGTATAGTTGTCGACTGCTTGAGCTGGGGCTGTCAACAGCAGCACGTTAGCGTCATTCAGTCAATTGTTGACTGTGACGGCGTTTGCTGCTGCGCGCGGCAGCAAATGTTAGCTGACTAGCCCGACTAGCTGGTTATAGTATGACTCTAAACAGCTGATTGCTGTTTTTATTACTTAAATCGCTTGTGGCTCATTACAAGTTTTGATAGAATTAAATATGGTAAAGTGATTAAATAAAGCAAGCACATATAACATATTGCCGACGATGTTGTAGCGACGCAAACCCACCACCTAACAACGGCGTTGACGCCTCCGCCTTTGACGATAGCACAATAGTACGTACGTACGTACGTTGGCACGATGGGAAGCAATTAGGCATGAGACGTCGACGTGAATGTTGAGGAGGCAAGGCCGGTAGCCATCGGTAGGTTTTTGCGGCAGCATTTACCGACCGACATTCACAGCACCGTAGCGGCTCGCGGCAGACGGTTGTTTGGCTGTTGACCGGCTGGCGCGCGCATTCACTTGTTCAACACACTATATAGCACAACATTTGGAATATGGCGGCTAGATACCACACTCACTCACTGCAGTAACATTGCCGGTTGGCGGACTTGGCACATTTGTTTGTTGTGGTTGTTGCATACACTGTAGCGGCAGTTGGTGTTTGCGATAAAAAAAACAGCGTTGTTTGTTGTATTCATTTCTGGTTGATCTTTTTATTTAGTAGCATATTTATTTATTTATTGTTAAATTTTGCAAAGATTTAAAAAGAAAGTGTGTTTTGTTTCTGAAAGGAAAAAAAATTACAACGAACTCGGCGGTAAAATCTCATCGAAATCGAGATTCGATATTCGAGGGAAAGATTAGGGGAACAGCCGCGTCAGCAAGCAAACGCGCACCAAACAGAAATTCAAAACCAGAAGCGAGCGCAAAGCAAAAGCAAACAAAGCGCCAAGCAGGCGAAACACCGCCAAAGGCAGGCAAACGCGCGAGTACAAAAACGAACGAACGCGCCATGCCGCACCATGCCGCTCAACGCGTTGGGGTTGCTCGCTTTGCCAGCGGTGAGAGCGGGAGCGCGCAGGGTGGCAAAAGGTAAACAAAGCGGTTGAATGGAAAAGAAACAACAACTTGTTCAACAACAACATCACAAAAGAGAGAACGCAACAAAAATGAGAGGACATAACAAAAATGCAGTGCGAAGTAAAGTGAACGAGCGCACGAATGAGAACGCGTTGATAGTGCGGCGCGCTCACAGCAAAATATGAGCGCACCGGCACGACGCTCAGCGCACGAGTTCAGAAAGACAAAACTGATAACAGCTGAACAATAAAAAACAACAACAAATACGCTAGTATGTATTCCATAGTGAATGCACTAAAAATTACGAAGCGGACCGCCTGCCTAAGCAGTTCACGCTGCATATGTAGACACACACATGCGCTTGGCGCATTGCATTGTCAACCGCACAGTCGAGCGGTTGAGCGGTCGTTATCGATAACGCATAACAAGCGTTTTGTAGTTCAGCGGCGCCTTCATACATGGCTTATTATAATAGGTATAGGTATTATAAACACGGCAGGCAGGCAGTCAGCTGCAATGATGAAGCGGCCAAGCGCGCGCGTGCACACAAGTCGACAGCGTGTAACCGCCAATGTAACAGGCAACCAGAGTCGTACATGACGAAACAGCAAGTAGCTGGCGATGAACGATTGCCGCACAAAATTTACCTTCAAAATGTGGGTTACGACGCGCTAGCCGGCAAACCGGTGACCCACCACTACTAAAAACACATAGAAAGAGAGGGAGAGAGCGAGCGCGCGCCATTGAGAGTATGCGCGTTGCTGATAACTCGAGACCGGTTCAACTGCTCGTCATATGGTCAACAATGTACTGTGGAGCGCGCGGTGAATTGAAGCAGCAAAAATAAATTTTATCTAAACTAAAGCTGAATGTCTGATTGAAGTACTTTTTGAATTCGCCAGCCTGATATCAATTGTTGGCACTCTGAAAGACTTTTAATTTATATTAGCTGAACCTCATAAGGTAAAACTAAAGGCTCATCTGTGGAAATCAACTTTTCCTATGTTAGTGTGAAGTTTGATTTCCATATGTTAATTAGTTTGTATTGCGCTGCAGTGTGTTAAGCAGGCTCCCCCGCTTTAGAGGCTTAAAAAAATAGATTTTTTTGAAAAATTTTTCGGGAAGGAAAGAACTAAGTGATTAAAGCAAAATTTCTAGGGTTTATAGTAATGTTTCTATTTATTTATTTTTTTTTGGTATTTTTTGATATTCTGCCTTTGGGAAGCATTTGCCCGATGCATCTCGCATGTGCATCTGTCGGACGGCGGGCAGTATGCAGGTCGTCATTTCTATCGGAAACAAAAAAATCAAAGATTCATATTTTTTAATAATTAACTTCTAGTTAAACTAAAAAAATTCCACAAAAAAGTGTAAAAATGTAACAATTTTTTAATAATTAAAAAAAAAAGTGGTTTCTGAACAAAAAAATTTTACTTTATGTTGTTCAAAAATATGTTCTAACTTGACTTTTCTTAGTTTTTTTTAGTTTAAATAGAAGATAATTGAATGCCAAAGCTAATAAATTTTGTCCCAATTCCATACGACGTTTAGTTTTTTTCTATCCTGCCCGCCAAATAAGAAAGATCGTAAAAAAGAAAAACCGAGAAATCGCTCATATATCTGCTATATCCGCTCATACATCTGCTAGACGCGCGGTCACTATTTTCCTTCTAGCTTCGAAAATATTTCAAATTCCCATCTAAAACTTTGGGGACATATTCTTAGATTATTTTTAAAGAGACTTAAGCAAAAACAAAAAAAAATCGATTTTTTGAAGCTTCTAAATCAGGCTCCTCACATAATGCCGTGAACAATTTGCCTAGTATAATTTTACTGTTATCGTCAATTTCAAACTAGTATAATTAACCGCTTTATAATTTTGATCTAAAATCACATGAAAAAATTTTGTATATTTCATTTTATCTATGTATGTATATATATGAACTTTTTTTGGTAGTATGGTAAACAGAAAAGTATATATATCCCGGAAAGTATGCTAGGAAGTTGCCTGAAACAAAAGACTTAAGCAGCAAACTTAACGGGTTACATGGGTTTACGGGTTTCAAAAAATCGATTTTTTGTATTATCTTATTATTAAATTTTACAACACCTCTAGAATATTGTCATACATTTTTAAGCTGATCCGAATAATAGTTTCAGAGATACAGCCTTGAGAACTTGTACACTCGAGACTAGCTAAGCTAAATGCGCCGTCTTTAAACGCGTTTTTCTCGAAACTGTGTGTTTTGAAGTCGGTTGGCAGGATTCCTCAAGAACTACTCAACCGATCTTTTTGAAATTTTACACAGGTCTTTGAGATACAATTCCTAAAGACTTGGACGAAGGATTTTTTTTCAATTACAACTATTTGAAAAATGAAATGTCGCGAAATTTTCATTGTTTTGTAAAAGTGTTTGCGAAAAGTCCAATTTTCAGTTTTTTTCCTTCGTCCAAGGTCTAAGTTAAGCTTTTAACTAAAACACGTACTTTTTCACTTTAGATGATACTGTAAGCAGTTATCTTACCAACGCGGGCGCATCTTTATTCAAAGGGGTTACCGAAAATGTCGTCGCAATGGCCGAGTTTAAAATATTCTTTTCCAAAAATTTCAGAATTTCTTTGTTTGTAACAATAAAAAATTCTAATAAAATATTTAATTTTTTTTATGAGAAAAAATGTGTTGAAAAATGCTGTATTTTAAGGTAAGAATATAGTAGGTGGCGAACTCAGGGTCAGGTCAAAGGCTTCAGCCGAAAATTAAAATTATTTGTTAAAACCTTTTTATAATTTAAAATAAACAGTGCCCAAAACTTTAAAAGCGTTTTTCTCAAACTTCTCTTAAACTTCAAAGTCGGGATGGAAAATTTCTCCGAAACGGTTGGACGGATCGACTTGGAATTTCACATGAACTGCTAGACATATGTATTTGTTAAATAATAATGGAAGAAATCAGATTTTATTCATAATTTTTTTTTTTTTCAGAAAGAACGACTTTCGCTTGGGAAGACAACATTTTCTCAAAAACTTAAATTTTTACTGGTTCTTCGATCACAGTCTGTTTCATCTCAAGTAATAAAAATATTGTTTGGTTTTCAAAATTGAGAAAATTTTTAGCAGAAAAATCTTCCTCACGGCCAAACATCTTTTTCGGAAGTCCTCCTGGAGATCGGCTAGGGATCCCGCGAAACAAAAATTTTTGAAAATTTATCATCGATTATTATAGTACTTTAAATTATGTATGTATATGTATATTTTTTATCTGAGTTCTTAAAAGAACACGTATCTGGTCACACGGATATCCTCACACACTTTGATTCATACCGGATTACTTGGATCATGGAGTCGACAAACCGAACTCTGTCGGCTCCTTCTCTGCCCATATACCGACGAAGGAGTGGGAAGAAGCCGTTGGAGGAGAGGTGCAGTGAGTTTTTTTACAGATAGACCAAAACTTAGAGGAAAGGTTGGTGGAAGGGTTTACTGTCAGGAGCTCTCTATCAACTCCAGCTTCAGACTTCCTGACTATTGCAGTGTCTTCTAAGCCGAGGTTGCAGCAGGTCTACTGCTCCGGAGTGCAGTCTCCGTCTCCTTCAGTGAAGTGACCATTCACTCAGATAGCAGTGCGCCGATACTAGCCTTGAACTCATTAACAGTGCGTTCAGGGTTGGTCGAGGAGTGCCTAACATCGCTATCAATAGCATCGAGTATCTTTGTGATAAGACTGGTATGGGTGCTAGGAAATTGCAAAGCTGATTTAATGATCTTTTTGCCCTCAGTAAGGCTAGCCTCTACCTAGTTGAGGGGCTTTTAACTCAAGACTTACTTCTTGATTCGCGACTCCCGCGTTTGGGAGGTCAAGACTTAGACACTTGGGAGCGCACACCTTCAAACAGCCCACCGGTATTTACTACTAAGCGTTTTTACTCATTTATAAGTTCGAACACAGGAGTTCCTTTCTATGGCTTAGCACTACATAGCGCAGTCGACATGCGATCTTTGATCAGCCATATAACCTAAACTAACCTCACTTAACCTATATTTTTCATTTATTAAATAAAATACCGTTTAAAAAAATCACAAAAACGCGTTATTATTCTTGATTTAAAAATTTTGAATAGCATTCATGGTTTTTGCGATCTTTGCATCGATTTTTTTTGTTTCTCAACCCACTGTGCGCTTAAAACTTGAACAGACACAGAGAGAATGTGCCCCACAGCGAGTTCACATAAATAAAGTGCATACAAATGCATATCTATGTAAGCATGTATTGCATAATAGAGTGCAAGGAAATAGCAATGGTATAACAGCTGTCAGCGTTGACAACGATACACACATATGTATGTATATACAGTACATATGTATGTACATTCATACAACATTTTAGGAGAGCGATATTAGAACACGAGCTGTTTTAGATATACACACGTGATAATATCAAAATAGTGAGCGAAACCAGAAATAAATACACTAATGAGAACAAAACTCAACATTATGACTACATACTAACGTATCTCCCTACATATCCATACATTTATCTTGTGACACTTCGTTGCTTTGCTTTTGCTTTGCTCTGTATTCTGATATTGTTTTTATCAACTTTCGTTTTTGTGTATAACTAAATTCTTATTTTCTTTCTATTTTTAATCGACCATATAATATCATACCCCCTTCGGCATACCTTCAAGTGATAAGTAATATTAGTAAGTTTGTAGGTAGATATGAACAGTCAAGCATAACAACAAAAGCTGCCTAACGTTAAAAGTCGTTTGATTGCCATTCTGTTAGACGTTTGGTTGGTTACTCGTTCGTTCTTCGTTCATTTACCTACAGCGCATTCATGAGGATTTTTGTTGTACAGCGCGAATGTGAGTTACTTGGATGTGAGAAAAAAATAGAAGGTAGCTAGCTGTGTCGCTATCCCTTTTTTAGACTTTTTGCACAGTTTTTGCACACTAGTGGCTTGTGCGTTTGTCTGTTTACTATTTTCATGAGAGAATGAATGCCTTTAATACTTATGCTCTTTTATTACTTATACGCTTGAATATACTATATTCAACGCTTGATGCTCCTCTTGTGTGAAAGCATCTGGGTATGTACTAAGCAATTGCTTTTCTGTTTTTTTTTTACTATTTCAAATACAGAAAAATAATTGTATGTATCTAGCTAGCGCTCAAAATGGTAAGACTTAAAAATAAATTAATTATTTTTTCATACAATCTGTAAAGTAAAAGTAAAGTGTAAACACATAATTTTATTAAATTTATTAATTTTTATTTTATTATTGATGAAAACAATGTTTGAGTAAATAACTTTAAATTACAAGGATAAACAGTTTTAAATTATATTATACGACTTGTGATAAGAGTTTAGAATAAGTTAAGAATCAGAAAATGCAGTTAAACTTCCATAACTCGAAGTTCTTCATAACCCGAACTCTTGATTTGGCAATAGAAGTCAAATTTCATTATTTAACTAGAAGCTTATTTGTTTATGTTGATTCGAGTTAGGGTTTAACTGTATATCATTCATATCATATAAAATAATCAAGGGGTACACCTAGTGATATTTTGAAAGGTGTAGACTATCGAATGAAGAGAATGTCATGAAATCATCCCCACAGTCACCTGCTTGAAGCGGAACCGCCTCCTAGAAGCATCAAGAGCATCTCAACTACGTCGACGAAATAAGACAATAGGCCGACCAGACTTCGGACGCAACAAACTTCAGGCATGCACTGACTGCCACTCATCAACTGGATCCATCAACACCTTCACAGTCTTCCTCTCAATGAATGGCGTATTTGGAGTCAAAGCACCACCCATTGCAGACGGCGAGTTCAAGTTGCCGCGAGAATCGGGAGTGAACCTTGCAGCAGTTTCGCTCTGGATACGGTAGCAGCTTAAACTCTCTCTCTTAAACACCTCTACCTATGGTCCGACCCGGCAAAAACGGCACGTTTCCTGAGCCTAGTGAGCGGTGACCATCACTAATCCTCAGAGATTCAACTAAAATTCATCGGGCAAAAAATTTCGTTTTATTGATAGATAATCCAGTGCTTCATCGAATCTTTTTTAGTTAATAAAATGTCCGCCTGAGGAATTTTTTCCCGGATATTTAGGCCAATTGTTAAAAATAAAAATTGAAATTACTGTATAAATTTCATTGATATATACGCAACGGCTTTCGAGCTACAGCGGTCAAAAAATTCAAAAAACATATCCGTACAACATATGGAAACACACCGATACGACCACGGTCCCAAAAATGCAAGGTTTAGAGAGTTTAAAAAATCGATAATAGTGGGGATAGTCAGACGGATATCAAAAAAGTTTCGCCTGAGAAAAATTTTATCACTTGAACTCCAAGACGCGTCGGGCCAGATACTTTCAAAACAACTTTTTTTTGGGCATTAAAGGTGGTAAAACATTTGATAGCAGATTTTTTTTTATTTCCAGAAAAGTAGTCGAAAAAGACTTCTGAATATTTTTAGTGATGTGGATAACGCCTACAATTACTAAGGTTTAATCTAGGATCACGAACTTGGTTTTTTTTTAACACTGAAATTGAGCGAAGCAAAACTCAATTGAAGTTAAAATGCCGACGATTTCAAACGATTTACGAACGAATTCAAACAATTACATGCGATGATCTCGTCAAAAACAAAAGTTTTCCATACAAGGACTGGGTTTTCTTCGAGTTCAGTTTGTATGTCATAGAATATGATTCGAGAACGAAAGCAAATTGTAATCATCAAAAATTTTCAACATATTCTCCAGTAAGATCTAAACTTTTGCATTCGTTTGAAGTAATTGTCGAAGCACTTTTGGCACTCTAATTGAGGCATCTCTAAAACATGTTTTTGAAAGCATAAATCGACTCTTCAGGTGTCGAAAAACATTGACCACTATCATTCAGTGCCAAGTCAGCACTTTTTGAAGGAAGATTTATCAAAATCAATGTTTTGAGTGCTCAAAAATGGAGTTGTTTCAATCCATATATGAAAGCTGGCATTGTCTTGGCGAAGAAGGCTGAGTCTTCATCGATTGGTTTTCGCGATTTCTTGAAAAATAATTGGCAAAAACTTGATTTTGTACTACTCAGAATTTACTGGAACAACAACTGATTTTGGACGACGTCCACGAAATTCGTCTTGGAGTGATCTACGATTTCAATTGTATGCACCATGGATAAACACTGGCCCTTGATGCAGATTCAAAACCAAAAATTTAATTAAGCTCAACGATGCACTATTGCTCAGATTTAATTCCAGATAGAATATTTCAAGTTACTGTAAACAACACAAATAGCGCTCATATTTCAAGAAGTTCTAAGTATGTATACCAAAAAAAATGTCAAATTTTACGAAAAAAATTGTGACTTTCCAAATTTCGACACTAGTGTTGCCAAATCCCGAAATATAAGAGGCAAATTACGTATTTTTTAGGGTCTCCGACGTCATATAATCCGTAATATATCCTATTCAGGGTATAAAAAATAATATTAAAGTGAAATGATTGGACGCCACTGTGAAATACAATGGGAGCTGTCCGACCTCTGTTTGCTTAAATAAATAATAAGATCCAGCAAACAATGCGCACAGTGTATGGATAACAGAATATAATTATGTTTACTCAAATTAAGTCGATACGGCGAGTACTAAGCCTTGAACAAACCATAAAACATGTAAAATAAATACAGGAAAGGAAAGGAAGAAGAATCAAACGAAACAAACTGACAAAGAAAAAATCAAATAAATCAAATTAAAGTGGAATGAAGAGCGAATAATGGAGGCAATAAACGTACACAAAATGGATTTGCTTTAATGAAACACATACATATGTACATATGTAGTATTACTAACAGGCGCCACTAATCGCAAAAAGCGGATTCACAAAGTAAATTTCGGGGCAGGCAAGGAAGAAGATGAGACGGAAAGCTGGGAATATAAATATGTATGTGTTACATGTAGTATGAGTGTGTGGCGACCTTAAAGAGGAGAAAAACTCCAGTGAAAGACAAACACTGATGTTGGCGTTGAAGGAGCTGAGCTTATCGGCGACAATAAGTTTGTAAACGGAGCGAAGTTGTATGTAAAAATTTACGTATGGCTGTGTGTGTGCATAGAAATGATTAACGTTTAGGTGGGATTGTGAGGTGGAGACTAGATAAAAGAGTGAATAAGGGGTAAAAATAACGAAACTGAAATATACATACATACATACATAAATTCAAATGTATATATTTCTACATGAAATAGAAACCTAAACAAGGTATATCTAGATATGTATAGTATGTATGTATGTACTTAAATATATGAAAAATATAAATAAAAGATACCAACCGAAAAGAATGATAGCAA
Organism: Bactrocera tryoni; assembly: GCF_016617805.1. Lineage (NCBI taxonomy): Eukaryota > Metazoa > Arthropoda > Insecta > Diptera > Tephritidae > Bactrocera > Bactrocera tryoni. The sequence goes on along the minus strand of NC_052502.1, from coordinate 34,046,112 downwards.
TAGCGAATATAACGCAAAATAAATGCAGAAAACAAAAAAAAAAATGCATACTATATACAATTATAATATGTAAGGCTTCTTAGCGAAATTTTCCGCTTGGTATACATTCTGTAGATTGTATGTATGTATGTACATACTCGTATATAAGCACTTCTCAGAGGATTAGTATGCAAACGGCACACTGTCTGTCACAAAGCGCATATGAAGCGTGTGAATGCGCCAACGCTCCACTGGCTAATGACTGCGGAATGAATGTGCGCGATGCTGCTAAACGGCGGCGAAAACAACGCCTGCATTGGCGTTGAACCACACCGGGGTCGGTTGCTCGCGCGACGGCGACGACTAATCGAACAAGCGACTAACCAGCTAGGCAGGCACCAATGATCCAACTAAAGCAAAATTTATTTAGTTAGCTGATTTGCCGTTACAACACCAGTGAAGTGGAGTGGTCGGTCAGTTAAACGAATAAAGCAGCCGACGCGCAGCGCACCTAAAAGTAACTACACAATGACGATGCACAGTCTACAAATTGTAACAGGGGCTGAGTTATTGGCAGGCAGCTACTCATCTAACTAAATAAGTTTGTGCAGAAATATAATTACAAGCTATAATAAATATTTAGCGGTGTGCAATGTGTACATATGTACCTACCTATAATTTTAAAGTACACTGTGCGTCAAAACCATAATATAAATTGTATAAAAATAATCAAACTGCTTAGTAGGATTAAATGGGTGCTATATAATTTGGTAAAATTAATATTGTTATATTAGGATCAAATCCGATAGATACTTAGCTTAATGGAACACACCGTTCATGTCGGGGAATCAACTGAGAATTTGACATTTGCTGTCTAGGAAGGTCAGTACTTTCAATTGTTGTTATTATTCACTTTACTCTTTAGGCTGAGCTACAGCTTGGCGAATTTTTGACGGCCTAAATTCTTACATGATCTGTGTATAACAAATAAGCCGCCCCCGACTAAGAGCATAACATAAACGGCAAACTAGGAAAACAAGGAACGAAGTAGAACCACGATTTCGACAAACGATTTGGAAACGTTAAACTTGGGCTGACGGCTGGAGCATTCTGTTATTTTAGTATGCAAGAGAACTCGCGGAGTCCCAAATTTCCGAAATTTATTGAACCAATCGTTACAATTCTGAAAAAACTTTCAAAATAGGCTCTTTCTGCGTCGATGAAGTGCTGCCAGCGCGATTTCCAAGCATTGAAGGTGTCACGGAAGGTATTCTCCAGAATAGCCTTGAGAGCCGAGGTGCATGCAGCTTGCATCCCCTTTGTCCCCTCAAAATGTTTGCCTTTCATCGGGCTTGTAAGGCAAGGAAACAAAAAAAAAGAGCTTCGTTTCAGTCTCTTGAAAATTTCCACGTAAAACTTGGCGTTGACGGTTGGTCCAGGAGGAACAAATTCATGGTGGACGATGCCTTTGATGTCAAAAAAGACAATGAGCATCGTTTTCATTTTGGATTTGCTCATTCTTCCCTTTTTTGAGCGACCGGCCCTCCCAAAAGGCCTGGTGCCACCGAAACACACCACTTCTAGCTAAAGCAACATCTGGGGGGTGAGCCTGCTTGATCATATCAAACGTCTCTGTAGCAGATTTACCAATTTTCACACAGAATTTAATCGAGGACCTCTGCTCCAACGAACGCTGCACTTTCGGCTTGCAGCACTCACAGAAACACTCCGTGCAAAAATGTTTGTCGGAGACAACTGACCAAGCTAGGAACGCCCTCTACCGAGTCCAGTTGGTGCGTCCACATGGTGAAACAACAATTTTTTTCTACTGAACCGAGTTCAATTTTTTATCTTAGTGTAATTAGGTCCCAAAACTTTAAGCACTTTTTATCGAAATTTTTTTGTCAGAGCAATTGAGGAGAATTTCTTCGAAACGCCTGAATCGATCGACTTGAGATTTTATTATTATTGTTTTTATTTAATATTTTTATTGAAAACTAATCGCTGATTATTATAGTAAATGAAATTCAGTAAATGAACATTTATTAATTAAATAAAATGACTCTCCAAAAAAAAAACGCAAACGGATTTTTTCTACTTGCTAATGAATAAATCCCCTTCATACTAAGGGCTTTAGGTAAAAAGCATACTCGTACAATATTTCTGCGTGGAAATCGCTAAAAAGCTGATAATTAATGAAAATAATCAATGGCCTGCTGCTTTTGTAATTGTATTTCTCAACCACTCGAATGCGTATATTAAAAATTTTGTTAGTAAAATTCCACACATTTTAAATAAACATAAAAAAGTCTCAAACTAATAAATTTTCCCTTCTCGAATTGAGAAAGTACCCAACACTTACCTTACTCAACTGTCAAAGCGGTTAACAACTGTGCCGCAACCGTACAGTGGTGAAATGCCGTTGTGCCTGCCATTGAACAGGTTCTCAGCATCGTTGTGGAGAGAGAGCAACGCGACAAATGACGAAGATTATATTAAACAATTTTCGTACGAAACAATTTTAAACTGTCCCCACTGTTTTATTGTATTGTGATTTATTGTTGTTTTTAACTGTATGTGTATAGATATTGTTGTTTTTCATTTGCACAGTACTTTCTCCACACTAACAATGCACCTAGGCATACACATGCATATGTGTGCGCATGCTATATGTCTATACTTATGTAGATACTTATGCGAATCGGTTGCTTATTTTCTCGGTGAACTTTGATATTACGAGCGCTTTTTACAGCTCCAAATTGGTAATTTGACACATACACATTATGTGGATCACAACAACAGTTAGGATATCATGACATTTCAATAAACTTTGCACACACTCCGAAATGTGGGGGGAGATGCGGTTGGAGTTTTTTTCAACGTTCACGTATTGCACTGGAAATTGTGTTAATTATTGCAAAACACTGTGCGTATACATATGTACATAAGTATGTGTAACTGTAATACACGAATTTATGACGATTTGTTATGTTGATTCGCTCAGATTTGCTGACAGCCTGGTTGGCTATTCGTAGAGTTCGGTAACTAGCTTTTGTTGTTGCTGACTTTGATGCATTATATTGACAAGTACTTACGTTATCTATCGATTCTCAAATACGAATGGCAAATCGTATAGAATTAAAAATAATATGTAGGAAAAGAGTAGACAGTAAAGTAACCTTGCGTATATCTATGTATGTATGTACGCAGGCACCGTATGCGCGAATGTTAGTAATACGTATGTATGTACTATGTGCGTGCACTAAGGTGGGATTGTTTGTTCAGAGCTATCGATATATGAATTAATAAAGGTAACAAAAACATATTCCGTTAAATGGTCAAGGGGTCGAATTATTAAAAAAAATATATTTCAAATTAGACATTTTTCATTTCCTGTGGTGATATGTATGTAAAGACTAAGCCTATGCGGACAATCGCGAAAGAATGTTCATTCGAATGATAACAAACATTTCCCATTAAAGTTGAAGTTTCGCCGTTTTTTTTTAAGTAAGGATCCTCGAAATTGATCACCTTTTATGTATAGGTCTCCTATGGCTCCGAAAAGCTTAGCTATTTCGACCTTATCAACGAAACCGCAAGAAAGAAATTTCGCATAAAACAAACACGCACTAGATTCGGAACATGGAAAATTCGCACACTCTCAGAAACATCACGGCTAGCCGCCCTAGTAAGCAAAGAACTCAATATTTGGCAGAAGGCAAAGAATATAATTTAATTTTCTTCTCAGCAAAATAATCAGTATTTCAAAACAGGAAGTATAATTCAGCTCGAAAACAGTTATATTTTACGATACTAAGCTAATAAATGATCTAGCCTAGAAAAGTGAATAGCGCCACTAAATCGTCGTTCTCGAGATTAGTGCAGAAGTTTTTGAAAAAATTAAGGAAATTCATAGTAGAAACCTATGGAAAAAGAAATACATACATATAAAATAATAAAAATGAAAGGAAAACTAATCTACGTTCGATCAGGGGTCGGAAAGAGGAAAGTAAGGGCGTTCTTGAACTTTTAAACGTTAAAAAGAGTTTATCTCGATTTATGGCAAGACTACAAGCCATATATAAAAAAGTTATATGGCTAAGCTGTAGGTAGGTAGGTAGGAGTGCAGCCCTATCGGGATCAATTAGCACTTGATGTGCCATTTTGATACACTATTCGTAGAACCTCCTGTATCTGCTATTACGTTTCACCTTCTCTCTCAAACCATTTTGAGGTTTCGATGAAACTACTTATGTCCGATATGCTTTTGGTGGAAGTCCCTTCAAGGTTTGGAGCTTGGTGGATTCCGAGTGTTTTGTGTCGGATCTGTGCTAGGGCTGGGCATTCGCAGAGAAAGTGGAAGATTGTTTCCTTGTTCCCTGCTACTCCGCAGCCACGGCAGATGTCGTTGTAGTTGCTTTATGTATGTATATTCCCGTGGTTTTCTAATAGAACTTCGCAGGCTTTGCTGTAAGTAACGAAAAGATGTACAACTTTTTTTAAAACCTTTTTCATATAATCTCAAAATGTCAAAATGTTCAATGATTTTATTTTTTTTTTTTTTTTTAATTATCTTCGTGGATACTCAACAGACAGAAGCCATATAAAATATATCTTTTAAGTTAGGTTAATCTGGTAGGGTAGTGAGTCACGAAAGACCAGTTTTCGTTCTTTGTGATACCAGTTGGAGTTCAGTTACTAGGTCCATGAGTAGTCGTCCTTTAGGATGCCTGCGCTTGGCACGAATTTTAAAAAACTCTGTAACCTCACTATCGAAGATATCGAGTGTATCATACCGTGGGGACCCCAGGAGCTCACAGCGTAGTCCTGCCACTGCAGAACAAGTGCACAAGAGATACTCCATTGTTTCCCTGGTGCCTTGCTGTAGACATTTCCTGCAGTCTTTTCGATCTGTGTATTTCAAAAACGTCGTTGAGATGTCAAAATATGCTAAGAGAAGGAACTTTTACCAAATTACATATCTTAACTATACTCTCTATACTATATGTCCAGTTAAAATCATTTATGAATAAATCTAAGCTCGATCTCTCTGAGAGTAGAAATTTTTTGTAGCAGACAAATCCAAAGGCGGTTATTTATAGTTCTAATTTTCAATATAAAAAACATCGAAATACATAGAAACATAAAGTTATATTTTCACTTTTATCTAATCTACACTACACTTTTTGATTTGGAGATGAGCTCAAAGTGAAAGACGAGTCGCCCATTTCTGCCAAATAGTTTCATAATCACATTAAATGTATACGATTAGTTGGAGAAATGCATTTTAATAAATGCACTTGTCTATGTGTGCACTTGTGTATGTGTGTGTGCGATAGCCAATGATGATAATGGAAAACTTTCTCGCTAGAAATTAATTGGCGAAAATGCAGCGACACAATTTGAGGCGAAATGAGGAAAAAATCAGCAAGCGATACATTGAGCATGAGAAGCGTACGTAAGCAAAACAAAAACAAAAAAATAATAAAAAAAAAAAAAAAAAAATAAAAAAAAAACAAAAAAACCAAAAAAAATACAAAACAAAGAAGAAAAATATAAAACCAAAACAAACTAAACATAAAAATAAAAACTAAAACAAAAACAAAAAGAAAAAACAAAATTAAACTTAAATACAAAAAACAAAACTAAAAAACGTTGAAAACTCAAGTGTGGAAAAGACAAAAACCAGATAAGTGCAGAAATCAACTAAACTGCATATGAAAGTGCGGAAATGTAATGGAACACAAAACATAGAAGAAGAAGCAGCAACACTACCAACAACAGCATACAAACACACACACACACATAAAACACGAATGCAAGGCGATGATAGTCACATAGATGCACAGTTAGTTAGATGCAGACAACATAAATAATAGCGCAAAGTAAAGTGCAAAAAAGATGGAAAAAAACCACACACAACTAGACGCGCGCGGAAATTCGCAATTGCAATTTTGCACAACAACAAAAGCCGGGACCACGAACAACACACACCACACAGTTTGTCGAACTAAACTGAACTGAACTGAACTGAGCCAAACTGCGAGCGAATGCCGAACTTGGGGAATGCGCCAATGGATGAATGGATTGTTGGACAAACCGACGGACCGACAAACAAACGCATAGACTGAAAGACGTACCGTCGGACGGGCGGCCGGGGGGTCGGATGGATTGGATAGTTGGTTTGTTGGCTGGTCGGTGTGTTTAAGATAAATAGTGGTAAAAGGTAAAAAAGGGGGGCAGAGGGTGGTACTGTTGCCGACTGGCGGCAGGTTGATGCTGCTGAAGGCTGTTCAAAGTGTGATTGCGATGGCTGCTTTTGATAGTGCAACTGCAGTTGCCGAGGCTGCTGTGCATGGGACACATTATTGGCGATGGCGGTGGTCATCACTGCAACCAAGCAAGCAAGCAAACAAAAAACAGCGGTGAGGTGGAAGCTGCGAAGACAAGGGCTGCCGCTGAACTGTGCATGAGCACACAAGCCCACATATACATACATACAAACATACATTTATATATATGTACATAAATGGAAGCCGCAGATGAGTACCGAAACTTTATCCATCTTGGCTTTTGTTGGTTCCGTCAGAGTAATCTCGCACAAAATAGAAAAAATGTTATTTTACTTAGGATAATATTTAAATTACGAAATACTGTGCAGCGCAGAGTATGGATTTTTGAAGAGCAAGCGTCTAAATGGCAGCCATGTTTTCCTTTCTTTTGTTTTGTTTTAGTTGTGCTTTCCAATGCATAGCCTACCTCATAGCGCTGCTCCCAACGCGGCCCACAAATTTTCAACGTTTAGTCACTCAGCCATGACATTTTCCCAGAGTTGCAACTTGCTAAGTTGCAAGTCGACATCAGAAATGTTGCATGCGTGTTAGCTTTTTTTTTGCATGTTATAAATCTACGCATTTCGGTACAGGCACATATGTACATACATATAAGATGAACTTCCATACATATGTACATATGTATATGTATATTTTTGTATATTAAAGTGCGTAGAAACTTGAGATAGCTTGTTTGTTGCATGCAACATGTATATAATGTATAAAAACATGGCCTCTATCTACTACTTGTTGGCGATAGTGCATACCTAATTACATACACAGATATTTTAATGAATTGTGGACTCGTGTGAGAAACAGAAAATCTATAGTCCATTTAATCAACTAAACGGGATATCTCAGGTGGAAGGTACAGTAGTCAAAATTGAATTATTTCCGATGAAAAAACGTAAATAAATAACGTGGATTTTTTATACTTGTAATGATAAAATTTATTGAGATAAAAAAAAAAACAATTACACCGCATTTAAATAAAAAAAGAGTAAGGAAGAGCCAAGTTCGAATGTAATCGAACATTTTGTACTCTTACTAGCATCGGAATATGGAAACACTTTTTAGAATAACAATAATCATATATATCGTATTATTATATTAGATTGTCAAATATCTCCCTTCCGCCTTTCTGTCTTTTGAATTTCGCGGCTATGTATAAAGCGCTACAGAGCTCGTATCTGGCAATACTATACATCTTTCAAAGGTCTTGACATAACCTACAAAACGACGCTATGCATGATTAGTTTGGATATTGTGTTCAACAGTTATAGCAATGTAAACACATACTAACGCCGAAATTTGCGCTATTTTAAAGTTTTCCGTCGTTAAAGGCAAATCCGCTAGAGAAACTTTCCGAGATTAATGGTGTTTTGAGTGATAGTACTCTGTCTACTCTATGAAAAACATCGAGTTAGACCGGCATGTGGCATCTCGTGACATCGCCCAGAAGTTGGGAGTTAGTAAACCGAATCAACGCCTGCGATATGCTGCTGAAACGGAACGAACTCGACCCATTTTTGAAGCGGATGGTGACTGGCGACGAAAAATGGATCACATACGACCGAAAACGATGGTGGTCGAAGGCCGATGAATCGTCCCAAACAGTGGCCAAGCCGGGATTGACGGCCAGGAAGGTTTTGCTGTATGTTTGGTGGGATTGGAAGGGAATCATCCACTATGAGCTGCTCCCATATGGCCAGACGATTAATTCTACCATCTACTGCGAACAACTGGACCGCTTGAAGCAGGCGATCGACCAGAAGCGTACAAAATTGGTCAACAGGAAGGATGTACCAGGACAACGCCAGACTCCACACTTCGTTAATGACTCGTCAGAAGCTACGGGAGCTCGGATGGGATGTTTCATCGCATCCATAATATAGCCCGGACATAGCGCAAGTGTTCCTATCCATAACGAACGCCCTTGTTGGTGTAAAGTTGAACTCAAAAGAGGCTTGTGAAAAGTGGCTGTCCGAGTTCAACGCAAATAAGGAGGGGGGCTTCTACAAGGGGGGTATTATGAAGTTGCCGTCTAGCTGGAAACATATTATCGAACGAAACGGCGCATATGTATTTTAACTATCCGATCACTATAACACTTTTTATAAAGCATTTAACAAAGAGCAAAAAAGCGGAAGGGAGATATTTGACGACTTCATATATGGGAGTTTGGGTAATTCGTTGAACAATTTCACATATTTTTGGCATTAAACTAGAGTACATCCAATATTATACGTTCAGTTAATTTTGCTGGGAGGTCTTACATAATGGCCAATATACATGGTATAAAGCCAACCGGAAGTTTGAAAATCTTATATATTAGGTATATAAGAGATAGGCATTGCGAAAAAGTGATCCTATTAGAGGTATTTTGTTCATCAGCCTTTTTTGGCAGATCTCGCGTGAGACGTGTCAAGCTGTCATGTTATTTTTGTTAAGTATTGCTTGTTATTATTATTGCTTACATATCGTTCAACTCTATTATGAAAATTCACGTTCTATAAAAAATGTATTTCGCGCGATTCGCTGAACTTATGATCAACATAATCGGCCTATTGAGCGTACTATTTGCAACATCACCACCCATCTTGAGAACCAGCATTCATTATTGGATACTATTCGACCGAATAATTCACGTCGAACACGCAGTGAAGAAAATATAGCAGGCGTAGCTGAGAGTGTACACGAAGGTCAGAGAGTCAATTCGACGTCGTTCGCAGCAACTGGACTAACGTATGGACCGACTTGGAGCATTTTACGTCGGGATATAAAATTAAAAGCGTACAAAATACAACTTGTGCACAATAGGCCCGACCTTCTCAAGCGACTTCGTTTTGCGCAATGGCTCTTGAAAAGTTCCAATAAGATCCAACGTTTTCGAGCCAAATTTTGTTCAACCATGAGGCCCATTTCTGCCTCAATGAGTATGTAAACAAACAAAATTGCCGCATTTGGGACCTTTGGGCAACCTGAAGAGATTCAAGAGCTATCATTTTATCCAGAAAAAAACAACGGTTGATAACCGACTATTTGATGAAATTGAATGTGATGTTATCGGCGACATTTGATTTCAACCAGACGACGGTACTTCCCACACAGCGCATCAATCAATGGATTTATTGAGAGAACACTTCGGTGATCAGATAATTTCACGTTTTGTGCCGGTCGATTGGCCACCAATAACGGGTGATATCATAGCGTTAGACTTTTTGCTGTGGGAATATGAAAAGAATAGGTCTATCCGATATAACCATTTAGGCTCAAAGATGCACCGTTATAGGTAAATATTAGTATATTATAGTATATTTCAAAATTGTATGTATCTGGCGCATTCATCCAGATATTGACTGCACCTTTAGGTGTTCTCAACAACGCCGACTGAACATGGTAATATTCCGAATTCACCCATTTTCACAGAGTTCCGAGAAATAACAAACAGATTTGTCCCGAATCAATTTGGTTATTATAGTTTGAATGGTTAAAGAAATATATATGTACATTAGACTAATTAAAGGGCGGACCCACGCACACTTTTTAAAAGTTTTCAGATGTAGATGTTCCTCCCTAATGCGATTGTACGAAATAACCGTCTTGTGGAGTTAAGTTACGGCCCTTTATAAATTTTCGATTAATGGCGTTTTGTGGACGTGACCATTGGCCCTTTTACAATACCAACTGTCTTTGGGTGCCAAGGAACATGTGTACCAAGTTTCAACAGTATACTTATCTGAATATTTATCCCATCCCGTTTTTTATTATGTTTCATATACTAGCAGTTCCTGTAATATTTAGCAAAACAACAAAAGGATAAATTTTATAGGATATTTTAAAGGTCGGCTTTAAGCTACTGAAATTTTTTTATTCAAGAAGATGGGTTTCGAAGTTCCAACGCTATCTACCACCGATGAGTTGGATTTCGGCAGGTTCGAGGTATATAAAGAATTGAATAGATCCTGAGAGACTATACCTGAAATAATAATCGCTCACAAGGTAATTTCAATGGTACGATGAGCTCTAATGCTCAATCGTTGAACGAAGTATGTGTGGAGTCCCAACCTTGTGAAAGCTTTAATGCAAATCCAACCTGTCAACGTGGTATGGACCACATTATGATTGTTAAAATTTTTATGGCAAACACGGCAAAAACCACTGCGACATACTGTAGTTTCACCAACGAACAGGCCTTGTGCGCAACAACAACAGCAAGAGCAATTGCAAACGCGAGAAAAATGCAGAATAATGCGTTTAACCGGGAGTAGTAAGCAACGGCTCAACAACGTAGTATACAGAAGATTGCAAATATGATTTTAAGTGAGCGAGAAAGCGAGATGATGAGGAGTTCACTTTAGCCGCGCTATACCTTCATACATATATGTATGTTGTGCTTCCAATGGCATACGCAGAAGTCGCATACTGGAATAGTGGAATTTGAAACCTGGAGACAGCCACTGCCACCACTAGCGAGGTGCAATGAGGGTAGTGAGAGGGGAGTAAAATGAGGAGCTTAAATATACCGAAACGAAGCGAAGCACGCACTTCGACTAACCAACAAGCGAGTCAGCTGGCCAACCAACTAACACATTTAATGAAAGCGTACGGAGGTTGCAAAACAAGCCGGGTGGCAGTCGACCGACATATTCGGCATGTTGTAACCCGGCGGAAGTCAGCAGCCGAACATCGCATACGCCTACACCTGCAAGAGCATCCTTCCATTAGACCAATACATACGAATGCAGTTTTCTGTACGAAACTGTCGGGGCGAGTGGCGTGTTGTGTGTTGTGGACTCAGGGTATAGGGGTTAGCAGCAAGCAGCAACAACTGTAATGCATTGATGTGAGCGAATCAACATTGCAGCAACCTAAAAACGCAATGAAATGCCAAAACCGAAGTACACAATAAACAAACAAAGGAACAAATGTAAGCCGGGCTATTCGTGCCAACGTAATGGACGACGACCCAGGGTTCTCATAACGTTTGTACTTTGGCGCAACCTACAACCACCATCTGGAACGCAATAACCGACACAGTTCGATGAAATGATTGCCAAATTGTGCGCTTGGAGAGCTCACACTCAGGCTGAAAAGTTCGCAACAACATAGGCGTTTTATGTTACGGCATGCAGGATATGGGAAGAGTGGCGTTGAGAGTAAGTTACTTTTTCTTTTAATCCACGGGGTGAGCGGGCAAATCACTGTTAGAGGAAATGAATAAAAAAATGGTGAATTAATATATTTTTAGGAACACACTTGCAGTTTCAAAAATTAATCACTTCAACAAGAACTTATGTATACTAATGGAAGCGTTGGCAGGAGGGTCGTGACTTTCTAAGTCAAGGGTCGTTTGAAGCAATGGACCCTAGTGGAACACCACAAGTATTGGACGACTACCGACACAGAGTTTGCCCATAAAGTAATTTTGGGGTAGTGTTGATGGTGGACAAACCAAAAAGCTTCAACTTCTGTAATATTGTTAGGGTGATCAAAGAGCACCTACTCTGAAGATTTCACCTTTAGAATGCTGAGCATGTGCGGAGGAAGATGATACGCTGGACCGGATTAGACGGGACATATTTCACGGTTACTAATGCTCCAACTTAAGAGACATTGGGCAGCTGTGATGGCAAAAATCATTCTTTTATGAGATTCAATGAGTTTCTGGATAAGGCTTCACATGGGAACACAACGGACCGTCACATAAACAGCCATGACATCGCTAAGGAACTTAACATTCATCATCAAACGGTTTTGAACCATTTAAAAAAAGGCTGGTTACACACAGAAGCTCGATGTTTCGGTACCACATGAATTGTCTGTGAAAAATTTGATGGACCGCATTAACATCTGCGATACGTTGCTGAAATGAAATGAAATCGAACCATTTCTGAAGCCAATGGTAACAGGAGACGAAAAGTGGATAAAATACGACAATAATGTGCGAAAAAGATCATTGTCCAAGCGTGGTGAAGCTCAACAAATGGTCGCAAAGCCAGGATTGACGCCTTGAAAGGTTATGCTGAGAGTTTGGTGGGATTGGAAAGGAATCATCCACTATGAGCTGCTCCAGTCTGGTCGAACGATTGATTCTAAATTTTACTGAAGATGAGAGAAGCAAGCAATCGAAAACAACGACAAGACCTGATTAACAGAAAGGGCTTCGTCGTCCATCAAGACAACGCTAGACCACACACACCTTTGATGGCTCGGCAAAAACTGGGGGAGCTTGGCTGGGAAGTTTTGATGCATCCATCATATAGCCCTGACCTTGCACCAACGGACTACCATTTGTTTCGGTCAATGCAGAACTCCTTTAATGGAGTACAGTTGACTTCAAGAGATGCCTGTAAAAATTACTTATCCCAGTTTTTCACCGAAAAACCAGAAAAGTCTTACACTGATGAAATAATGTCTCTAGCGGAAAATGGCAAAAAGTGGTCGACCAAAATGGTATATATTTTGAAGTTTGATTAGAAATACGAAAAGACTTTTTAGACTACATAATATAATTCGCTTGCACTGTGCTAGCACCCTTATAATAAACTTTTATACAGCATTCAAAGATTGTGCTAGGTTTTTAATATTAAAAATGGGTTTATATACATATACTTGCATAGTTCGTTGGCACAGGAAGATACGAAGATAATTAGTATATGTAAATATATATTCGTAATAGAAATAAAAGACAAAACTAAGGGCAACTTCCTGTTTCAGAGATTATGGCATACACGCTATTATCTTCGTATATAAAGGTACACATGTACATACATATATGTATGTGTTTGAATGCATCTTATGAAAAATATACACTGTTAAACCCCATGAGCTTTATATTTTATTAGTGACTTTTTTTCAATATAACTCATACCTCTGTATATGAATACCTACAGTATTCTTCCATGTATTATAGTATATGCACATACATACATATATGTGTAAAAGTTTACATTTCTCTTGTTGGTAAGGCGTAAGAAGTTTCCATTAAAATGAATTTTCATATAATGCTGAAGAGTGCAATATAATACATAAGAACTCTTGTATACAAAAGAGCACATACACATACATATGTACAGGACCTGTAGAGATATGTGTGGGTAGTTTTTTAAAAACTGTATTCAAATCCCAAGTATATATTACTGGATAATTAACACCCGGTCATCATCGGTTTTAAATCTCGCTAAGGACAATACAAAATAGTAATTTGAATATCACGTGATGAGCTAGGAGCTCTTGAGCATGAGAGCAAAATACCAGCCTTACTGAGGTACCTAACATGGCATATGTTAGTTCTAGCTAGCTTAGTTGAACCTACAAAATTATAAATCGAAAATTTACCAAAATTTCCCCGCAGGGCTTGCAAGGCATACTACAAACATACATACATACATATGTATGCACATATTGGTATGTATAAAAGTTTTTGCGATCAAGCATGGAAAGCTTTTCGTGACAGCCCTTATTTGTTTGGCGTAAGATAACATTTTCACCATTTTTGTCTTTCCTCATATTCTATAAATACACAATTTTCAAGGCGCCACTTGCATACTCGTACATGCGAATACCGCAGAGGAATGCATGTAAACTATCAAATTGGCCAATGTTTTAAAGCAAGCAATGAGACCTTGGTATTGCTATTAAATGCAATTATATTATTTAAATTATATTTTTCTATAATCTAAATTTATATGTATGTACTTACATCATAAAATATTAGCATTAGTATTTCTGCCAAGTGATAGCAAACTTACCTGAAAAGAGAAAAATAATTATTTATAATAATACGAAAATATTATGTATCTACATATGTACATATGTATATAAATAAGACTTTGATTCAATTCCAATTTTTGATAATTAGAGACTTCCAAGGTCTTGATCATATGACACCATTTTCTTCAAATACGTCTCAGATGGTCCACCCGTAGGAGTTCAATATTATTATATTACTCGTTCGAGCATTTCGACTGGTAACGGGCAAATGACACGCGTGGTGTTTTGCTCCTTTGTCGGACGGCAGGCAGGATGCAGGTCGCAATTTCTTTCCGAAACAAAAAATTCAAAGAGATTCATATTTTTTAATAATTTATCTTCTGGTTAAACTAAAAAAATTCCAAAAAAAAGTGTAAAATTAAAAAAAAAAATTTTTAAATTAAAAAACAGTGGTTTTTAACCAAAAACTTTTACTTTATGTTGTTTAAAAATATGTTCAAACTTGACTTTTCTTAGTTTTTTTTAGTTTAAATAGAAGATAATTTAATGCTAAAGATAATAAACCTTGCAACAATTCCATACAACGTTTAGTTTTTTTTTTCTATCCTATTCCTATTGTAAGGAAATGGTTAGAAATGAATTATTCGAAGTATTTCCCATCGCTAGTCACAACTTTTTACCATCTTTCTGACAAGGCTCGAATATTACGGTAAACAGTTTATCTTGTGATGCTATTCAAGAATCAAGCCATTTTTCGACGTCGGCTTGTGAGTGGAACCGCTTTGGAGCCAGATCATCTGCCATCGAACGTAACAAAAAATAATCGCACGGTGCAACATCTGGAAAATATAGCGGGTGGGATTTCCCATTTAAGCAATTAAAAATAGGTTTTAACCGGTTCTAGCAACGTAAGGTCTCTACGTGGAATATTTATTTTTCAAATTTCTAGGTTAAGTTTATCACGTCTCTGATATATCAAAATCGATCACCACTAACTGCTGGAGCTATCTATTGAGTTGCGCACCTAATACCATCCACGGTTTGAAATAAATTAATCAAGAAGTATTGAGTTTCTGATAACAGTGCGCATTTAACGCCTATCATCCAATATTAAACTTACTGTATGTACCGTTGAATTCAAAAAATTATCATTTCTAGCTTTCTTTTATCAGTTAATTATTGTGTTACCTATCCAGAATTAGATAAAACCTCTATAAGTTGTTCATAAAAAGAAAATATTCGGGAAAGTGAAAAGAAACCGCCGTCAAACGAAGCACAGGTTTTACTTACTGTGTGGGTTAAAGAAAAAAAGGCTCAGTGTTAACAGGAACCAGTATTAACACCAATGTCAGCCTCGAAATCCAACGCAGAATAACTGTTGCCTTACAGGTGCTGCCTTCGGACTGGGTAAGCATTTGAGAAGTAAAGTCCTCTCTTAACGAACAAAGACCAAACTCTACAATTCATTGATCATCCTCGTCCTGCCATGTGGTGCAGACGCATGGACGATAACAACATCTGATGAGTCGACGTTACGAGTTTTCGTTTGGCAACTGCGAATACCGCAGTCGTTGGAACGATGTGCTGTACGAGATATACGACGACAACAGCAATTTTCACCATATTATAAACGAAGTTATGCATGGTGGACTATTTTGCTTTTGCTTGAAGGTTCAAATGGCTACAATGCGAAAGTTACAAGAACAAAATGACACCAGAGTGAGTATACACAAACTTTTCTAAATCAGATTTTCGGACCATACGTTTACCGATCTTCTGCGCAAATTTGATACAGGTCCTTTAAATCACTAGTATTTCTAAATGATGGATTACGGGAATTACCGATAGATCACAGACTATTTTCAATGCCGTCGTGGCAGACGAAATATGATTCTCTAACGAATAATTTCATCGCCATTCAAATTTTCACTCGAAAATTACCATGCCTGCCAGGCTTATTTTAATTTCATGCAGAAATAAAAGTTGTAGACAACAAATAAAACGAAAAAAATAAGAATGTCTTATGGAAAGGAAAAAAAAATTAAATAAACAGGTTTGATTAGTTTTACCATTTGCCATTCTGGGGACAAACGTCAACGCCAATCGATCGGCGCATGTTCGTCGAATGTTGATCGTGTTAAATATGCTTGCAGATTTTCGCAAACTGTACGTAACACACACAAAAGCATACAGGCTGAAACGCTGAAACACTGAAGCCCAAACTGAAGCAACGAAGAGAACAAGCGTAAAAGTAAAAGCAAAAAAGTGACTCATATAATGCATTTCACGAAAAGTCAATGACTACCCAACGCCAACTGGCTGCTTTAGGCAGTCAATGCTCGGGTTCAACTTAGCTAAACATTTGTCAGGACCGTAATGTGTGTCCTAAGGCTAAGTGGCTGACACAGTGTGCGCGCTACCCGATTTCTTTTCGTTACACCACTTTTGTGCGAGTATCCAACATGCAATAACATGCGTGAAAGACCATTACATTTCGGCGTCAGGCTATAAATTACAGTCGCATAGGATTTATTTTATCAAGGGCGTATCGATAAGGGGGGTCAGTGCATAAATCATTGTTGGTAAATATTATTTAGTATTAATATACAGTTATGTTCATTGTTATCATTAAAAAAAGAGTTGAAAATCATAAAAATGTTTAAAAATTTAGAAACTTAGAGACACATCACAGACCCCTGCCGGCAAATATCTCTACACATAAGTACATACATATGTACAACTAACAACACTTGCGCCATCAGCAAACTAGCCGACAACCGATCGCGTAGCTAATCATGTGTCTGTGAGCAATGCTTAGCCGTTGATCGTTAAAGCGATCGCAACGTGGCTTATTACACAATTCAACACCAATAATTGTTGCAGACAGTAGTGGCAAGATGTTGCCAATATACAGACATACATACACACATACATATGTATCTATACCACATATCACATACAGTTGTTGTTAGTTACAAAACTCTTTCAGTTAGATGGCAGCTACAAAGAGTAATTGCCGATGTGTTACGTACCCATGTACGTATAAGAAGAAAAGAGGGTAGACTGAAGTTATAGGAGAGCCAAAACATGAGAAAATGTATAAAATAATGCCAAGTTTAGTGATTTCCTAGCTAGGAGGCGTTACAGCAAAACTAATAATTACCAAAATTTCACAACAATTTTACACTTCTCATGGCATTTGAGTACCAAAGTTATCGTTCTTCCATTCTTCTTCTTCTTTATTGGCGTAGACACCGCTTACGCGATATTAGCTGAATTTACAACGTCGTTCTGCATTTTCGCTGTTTGGAGCCATTTGGAAATTAAAAGTGTGGCCAGGTCCTTCTGCACCTGGTCTTTCCAAGGGAGTGGAGGTCTTCCTCCTCCTCTGCTTCTCCCGGAGGGTACTGCTTCGAATACGTTTATATCTGGAGCGTTATTATCCATTCGGACAACATGAACTAGCTCGCGTAGTCGCTTCCTCTTAATCCGCTAAACTATATCATTGTCCTACAGCTCACGTTCCATCAACTGCGGTATTCGCCGTTGCCAATGCCCAAAGGAAATCTTCTGCAACATCTTTCTGTCGAAAACTCGTAACTCCGACTCATCACATGTTGTAATTGACGAAAAATGTTTCCTTTGTAAAAACTTTCCACGGAAAGGTTTTGTTATTACTGAACAAAGTTCGTTTTGAAGCTTTAAATATTATTTATGATATTCTCAGGAGCTTTTCTTATGTGATTCCATATAAAAATCCTTTCACCCTAACTGACATTATAAACATATCAGAAATATAAAAACTCCCAATTTCAATTCCTCTTAGATAAGAGATTCAAGTGCTGACTCGGCAATGGACCCCGCTGCTGGCACTATCACAGCTTAGCATCTGGACTAGCCTCTCTTTCTAGCACGCTGCTTTGCATACTATGTATTATTGCCATTGATAAGAGAATACTTGGCGATAGGTGTAAAACGGTAGGTGTAGAGGTTCTCTGAACACAAAACTTAGCAAGGAAGAAATGCGTTGATTGGAGAAGTGGCTGCTACAGTTCACAGCGGTTGTAGTGCTACTGCCAAATTCTCTATGCAAATTAGAGGCTACAGTCCATCAAGACTCAAACTCCGAAAGTGTTGAAAGCGTCAACACTATGAAAGAGGAAGCTTTGCTACGCTCTTCGGGGGATGCCAAAGGTGCTATGTCGGCGATAAAGACAAGGCTGAGGGCAAAACCCAGTAAGGAGGCGTTGAAAACAAATGCGATCTACAAAGCAGCGGTGAAAATCGATGAAAGATTCAGCTGCAAGACCAATCGGACGAAGGAGAAAGTAGAAATGTTGGAATGGAGGAAGGCCGAGTTTACTAAGCAACGCGGCCGTAATTCACATCCACCGATCCGAGATTCGCAAACCTAATCGAGGAAGGAATGAAAATCCATGAAAGGTTCAACTGCGAGTCCAATCGGACGAAGGAGGAAGAGGAAAGGTTGGCTTGGGCTACGACAAAAATGGAGGTAGGCCGAGCATACTATGCAACGCGGCCGCAATTCGATCCGAGATTCGCAAACAAAGGAATGACAACCCAAAGGCAGCGGTCCGTTGAAAGTCAAATAGCAGATCGGCAAAACGACCGAAGAAAAAGGATGACACTGGAAGGCCAACGGCAGACTCGATCGAGAGAGCCCCACACCGTACAGGATGGCAGCGACGGCCAGCGAGATAGCCAAGAGGCATTTAATCGTGGCACTCATTAAGCGTAGCAACCCCCTTTCACAAATTACAGAGGAGAAGTGGAAAGCGGTAGATATTAGAGTAGACAAAAAGCAGATTCGGTCCAACCTAAAACTTTGAATGCCAATAGAGGCTGACGAAGAAGACAGAAGTTCGCTGATTTAACGTGAAAGCACACGCTTATTATGCTTGAATGTTACGGGTCTTGATGCAGCAAACTACTATGAAGAAATTTCGGCAGTTGCTTTGTCAAAAAAATATACCAAAAACGCTATTACTCGCATTTTTGAGAAAATATTTAGTATGAGGATAGAAGTAGATGCTTCCGCATCCAGATTTCGAGACATACTTTCACAAGTAGTTTAATTAATAACGTTTTAAAATTAATCCTAAGGATCACTTGAAGAAATATGTATATGTTTTATAAGTTTTGCTAACTTTGGAATACACCTTATTTGTGCATAATCTACGTAAATGGTACCCCTAAGTGCGTTTATAGCAAATACAAATGGCGAACGATTAAACGGCATATAAATGAATACAATGGGCGCGTAGTAAGTATGTAATGTATATTAATGTCTATATATGCACATTTATACATATGCATGCTTTAAAGTAAATCTGCACACCGAAGTTTTCATGGCAGCGTGCGATGTTGGCAAAGAGTGGTCAATACGTGAGCCAGTCAAGAGCGCGTCGATCGATCCGCCACTGCATAATCAAAGCATGTATATATGTATATACTTAAAGGTATACTAACCATATATATATTTATATGTACATATATATGTATGTATATTTTGCAAACACACAGCCTATGTCTGTGCCTGGAAAGGTAGCCAATGCCCCTCTAACAATAAGCACTAGAGCTATTTTGCTATTTCGTTTTATCATTTGCTGCCTTTTCTGGTTTTTAGTTCGTTGAACTTAGCTGAGAATTTGAACTCAATAAATGCAATTAAAGCAACAATAGCAAAATGTGATATTACTTGCATAGTCTGGACATTGCAATGCAATAATTTACGTTTGTTGTGCGACGAATGCTGTTCGTGTGATCTCGATCTTGGCATTATTACGGTATCAATGCGGATTACTTTTTATTAGCTATTATTTGTGTAGGTGGCGATTTGATTGTTTATTAATAAATGTTTAATGGATGAGTCGTAAAAATATACTAAATTTTATTTTTTTTTCAAACTTTTTAATATAAAGGCTGAACACGTATTTTTATAGGCTGGGCAGGGTATATTAAGTTCGCCACGAAGTTTATAATATTCAGAAGGAAAGTTTGGAGACTCTATAAAATATAAATACGAATTGATTCAAACTATCCGTTCAAAATCAAGTCTTTTTTGGAAAAGTTTTTTTTTTTGACAAGATATCTTGTCGAAATTTGACTTAGAATACTGTCCAAGGCAACGCTACAATACAATATTGCATATACATACGTAGCTGTCAGACGAACTACCCAATTCGTATAATTCCTTTAAGAAATACAACAGTAAGGCTATCGTAGCTTCGGTGCAAATGAGGTTAAAATTTTAACAAAGTTCCTGTTTTATTCTGGAAGGTTAGCCACTTAGAATAGCAGACAAAACAGAATTCCAGATAACATACGGCGAAGGAGTATGGCTTAACTGTTTTCATCATAAGTCTAAATTTGTTCAGGGTGTTTCAGTTTCTACTACAAAAATATCCGCGATGTCAAATGTCGACAAAAGATGACATCCCACCCAGATCTCCAAACTTCACCTGCCGTGACTTGTTTTTGTTCAGCTATGGTAATGAACAAACAGCTAGTCAAATTTTTGATTTTTCCAAAATGGCGGCTTCCCAACAAAAACAAGTTTTTTTTTTGAAAAAAAGTACACTTCAGTGTGGCATAAAAAAATCGAAATTATTAAAAACAATTCCTTGATTGAAAATGTGAATGGGAAGAAATCGAGCACGAGCAGTGAGCTTTTATACGAATGATTCGAAAATAGGAGGGAGAGGGCTGAAACCTATCGGTAGTCTTAACTTCAGCGAAGCAGAACCCATAGCTAAAACTGACATTAGCCATGCCTACAAATTTGTGATAGGCTTCAAGTGCTTATTCAAATTTTAAGGGTCTTATGATTGAGTATATAGGAGTTACTACATCGGATCGGCGTTCCAAGTAGTCCAAGTGAAACTTAGGATTGACTTCTTTGCCTTACCCAACTTAACTTTCCCTGACAAACATATCTCAGAAAGATCATGTGTAAATTTCGATCGGTCCATCCGTTCCGGAAATATTTTCGTCACCGATTCACCACTAACGGTAGAAATATACGTTTCACAAAATGCTTTTCTAATAGCAAGCCTTTCAGCCTTAATAACTGCCTTAATACTTGTAGGGCTTTAAATATATATGTATATGTAAACTATATAAACTAAAAAGAAAAATTCGGGAAAAGCAGCTTCAAATCTTTTTTCTTTGAGGAAATTTAGTTTCGAATCATTGTCCCGCTCTTTTGACATTTCTCTTCAGTAAGGTTTGCCATTTCATCATGGAAAGTTATACGATCCAACAACGAGTCGAAATTATTAAAATTTACTACCGAAATTCGGAGTCAGTGGCCTCAACTGTAAGAGCGCTATGTCCAATTTATGGTCGTCATAATCCTATCCTGTCAGATCAACAATTGAGCGTCTAGTGTCTAGCACAAAATGTTCCCGTTCCAGTGAGACAAAGAAGTGTCCGTAGTGTCGAGAATATTGCTGCCGCAAATTAGTCTCTCACACGTCGTTCTCAAGCGTTGGGCATCTCTGTGACGTCGGAGTGGCGAACTTTGCGAAAAGATCTTGGCCTACATCTTTACAAGATCAAAATGACGCAAGAACTGAAGCCGCTTGACCAACAGAATCATTGCATGTTCGTTAGTTGGGCTGAGCAACAACGTGAAAATGATCCGGATTTCCATCGAAAAATCATCTCCAGCGATGAGGCTCAATTCTGTCTGAATGGCTTCGTCAATAAGCAAAATATGCGTTATTGGTCAGGCAGCAATCCACGCGTACTCCATGAGTCACCATTGCATCAGAAAATATTACGGTTTGGTGCGGTTTATGGGCAGGGGGCGTATTGGGTCGTACTTCTGTCGTGATGATCAAAACCGGCACGTTATTGAGAATGGGAATCGCTACACTGGTGAACGTGTTATCCCACGAAATGGCCCAGTCAATTGGCCGCCTCGGTTGTGCGTTTTGACGCAGTTAGACTATTTTCTGTTTGTCAAGTCTAGGGTCTATGTCAACAAGCCAGCGACGATTGATGAACGTGAAATTGCAGCAGTCTCGGCCGATTTATGCTTGAAAATCGTCGAAAATTGGGTTCAGCGTCTGGACTTCTGCAAGAGTGCCCGGTGGTAGCCATGAAATCGAGTTCCATATATAATGACATCTACTTTCACAGAAGCGCTCTTATTAAACAACCCGTTATTAACATCAAACATTGCCAATTTTGTGTTAAGTTGAACACATGAGCATTGGTCTCCACTACGATTACTAAGCCATAAGGATCATGTACTTACAAGTCCATCATTAACTAAAGTGATAATTTAACGCCTGTTGATAGGTGAAAAGATCGAAACAGGTAGCAATAAAATATTGCACCAACTCGTAAAGTTCAACGCAGCTAAAAGGTAAAGTTGGACAAGTTGAAAGGAATCAGACCAAATGTAAATGGGTACCACAGGCAGATCGAGATGTAGTGTTCGTAGGCCTTGTGTAAATATGAATGAAGTTGTGTGGCAACATTTGTATGCGTTCGCAACTACTCATGCATATAAACGAAGCAACGAGTGCACTGAAATGGAATGAAATGCAGCACATACATACATATTTATGTGTATGTATGAATATATGTACATATGTATATATGTATACACCTATATGTATATATACTTGCGCAATATTCAATCTGTTGCAGGTTGCAGGTGCCGACGAAAGTCTAACAAAGCGAGCATGCAACAATAACATCGAGGACCACCATTTGATGTTGGTGGTGGAGCCGATGAGTGGAACGCGAAAGGCTGAGCATACGAAATATGCAGATGAATATGAATTGCATGTAAGTAGAAATGAAACAGTACCATCGATAGCGTCAAAATAGTCACGAAACACAACCAACAGCCAACAGTCATCAACAACCAAAAACAACAACTACTTACAACTAACAACAACAACAACATTAGCAGCTAGAAGAGCTTGCAAGAGCAACATAACAATAATATAGTTACATATCTAGGTGTATGTGTATGTGTGTGTACAGTTAATGCAATGACCAAAAGCTTCCGCCAACGACGTGGCAACAACAAAGCACGCCAATGATTGCACTTGAGCCTGAGCAATAATCGAAGTAATGCAACACAGACCAGCGATGCCGACGACTACAACGATACAAACGACAATAACAACAGCGATGACGACGACGACGACGACGACGTTGACGCAGCGGGCAGTGCAATCTCTGGCCCCAACTGCCACCATAATAATACCAGGTAGTAGGTAGTCAGTTTCACAGTGGGCAATATGGTAAATGCAATTGTTGTTGCTCATATGTTGTTATTGTATAGCTGTCGTGTCGGATTTGTTGTTAGCTGTTTGTGTGCAACATTCGACTCGCTCACACTCATACTTGCAGCCAAATGCCAAAAATTCTAAATTTCAAATACATACTCGTCCGTCCACTCGAAGGTGCGTGCGTCCTATAAAAGTACATATGCTTGTATACACCCTGTATTCATACATACATACAACATATATGTATATGTATTCAGCTAGCATATGTGTTTGTGTGTATGGAATGCACTTGCATGACAACAACTTCAGCGCCTCCCAACTGTACCAAAATGCGCTGCAACGCCATTCAGCCAGGGACCTAAAAGCCTAGCCCAAACGGGCTAACAAGCACCCGGCCAGGCCAGGCCACCTCTTTTGTGGCAGCTCCGATGCTGAGTTTATGTGTATCTAAGTTAAAATGTGCAGAAATCTAAGCTCAGTGCAAAAACAACAATAAACAACATACATATGTACATTCATTCACACATATTAATTATGTATACCTTGCGCTTGGACGGGGCGAACGAAAATTTCATTGCATCAGCAAATTATAGCAAGGTTCTAGAGATTAGAAAAAATGCACGCAGAGTACATTAACATTAATATTGAAGAAAGGGTTTGCTTTCTAGTTATATAATAAGTTCGAAGGAGTTAATGTCATACGAAAAATACAATAAACAAGAAAAAAAGTTAGCTTCGGCTGACACAACACTAAACACCCTTCACAGGTGCATTTCTTTTATCGCAAAGGGCATACAAAGACTTTTATCTTCATATTGATCGTTTAGTTTGTATGGCAGCTATATGCTCTAGTCGTGGGATCTGTACAATAGGTTCGAATATTGCACTCTTGCTTTGGATAATAATTCATGAAGATATTTTACAAATAAAAGAGTTTTCTACACAGGGGATTGATTGTGATCGTTTAGTTTGTATAACAACTACAGGGTATAGTTGTCCGATAAAAGCGGTTCCGACAAATGAGTGGGGAGAAAAGAACCTCTTCAAAATTTCAAACCGATATCTCAAAAACTGAGGGACTAGTTCACGTATATACAGACGGAGATGGTTAAATCAACATGTTGTAACCGGCCCTTGACCTGACCTTTAAAACGTTCCAAAGGCGCATGTATAAATTTGACAGTTGGCGGATCATTAGTTTGTGAATTATATCATTTTGATTGCTTTTTGAACGTGTACATCATATCATTCACCAATATTTGGGTATGGGAAAGCTCTGTGCACAGTGGGTACTTTGCGAACTCACTTTTGAGAATAAATAATTACGAGTTGATAATTCGAGTTTCTGCGTCGAATCCCCAGTCATCCGAGTGAACTGGACTTTACGATCCCGCTTCAAAGCGTGAAAAAATACAACAGTCGGCTGGCAAGATTATGAGGTATTTATTTTAGGATGTGCATGGAATGACTTTTTATTGATTACCTTGAATAAGGAAGGAACTTCAACACAGCGATTATTACAAAGCGTTGTTAGGCCGTTTGAAGAGTCGGTATAACCGAGTTTTGAAATTGAGTCACTTAGTTAATCTTATTGACATCATAAAGAAAAGCTAAGGTCTCAAACTTTCACAAGTGATACATTTTTGTCTGGCAGGGTTCCGCGTTGCTCTTTCTTCAAAGCATCCCTTCGGTTAGCTGTTACGCGGCCCGACTCATTGTACTACTGTGCCCAAAAAATAAGGTGACATTTGAATTTAAACTGCGCGCGGCGAAGGATTTGGAGAATTTTTTTTTTAGGTTGGTAGTACTGTCAGTCACATTTATGTCAAATTTCATGTCAAAATATTCATTAGTGTTTGAAATACGTTCTGCGAAAGATTTATGGTCCTTTGCGCGTTAGCCACGGCGAATACCGCAATCGATAGAACGATGAGCTGTACGAGATATACGACGACATCGACATAGTTCAGCGAATTAAAAGACAGCGGCTACGCTGGCTAGGTCATGTTGTCCGGATGGACGAAAACACTCCAGCTCTGAAAATATTCGACGCAGTACCCGCCGGGGGAAGCAGAGGAAGAGGAAGACCTCCACTCCGTTGGAAGGACCAAGTGGAGAAGGACCTGGCTTCACTTGGAATATCCAATTGGCGCCACGTAGCGAAAAGAAGAAACGACTGGCGCGCTGTTGTTAACTGGCTATAATCGCTTAAGCGGTTTCTACGCCAATTAAGAAAAATAAGTTTGAGATACGTGTCGTTTTGTGAGCTGATAAAAGTGAGTTTTTCGTTTTTTGCGATGTCGAAATTTGTTGAGCAAAGAATTTGCATTAAATTTTGTTTACGGAATCAATTTTCTGCTACGGATACGTTGAGGATGGTGCAGAAAGCCTTTGGTGATGAGGCTATGTCTAAAAAAAATGTTTACAAGTGCTATAGTGAGTTCCAAGCCGGCGATGAACGTGTCGAAGACGAAGAGCGTCCAGGGCGACCATCAACCTCAACCGACGAAGCTCACGTTCAACAAATCAAAGATTTGGTGTTGAAAACCCGTCGGTTAACAATTAGAGACCTTGTTGATGAAGTTGGCATATCGAAAGCCTCAGCCAATACCATTTTGAAGGATGTTTTGGGCCTCAAGCGAAAACATTGAATTTTTTGGAAAAAAGGCGTCGCGTTGAAGGGTGATGCTTTCCGACTACCAGGGTGTCATGAAACGCATTATAACTGGCGATGAGACCTGGATCTATGCTTACGACCCCGAAACAACCGATCAATCGAGCGAATATCGTGCCAAAAGAGAGCCGAGACCAAAAAAATCGCGCAAAAGTCGATCAAAAATCAAGGTCATGTTGACTGTTTTCTTCGATTATCGTGGTGTTGTGCATTATGAATTCCTTCCAACCGGTCAAACAGTCAACAACGAATATTATTTGAATGTTATGCGTCGTTTGCGTAACGCTATCCGACTAAAAAGGCCGGAATTGTGGAAAGACAATTCTTGGTTTTCACACCACGATAATGCACCATCCCATACTGCCCTTGTAATTCGTGATCATTTCGCCAAAACCTCAACCCATATCGTTCCGCAACCACCGTATTCACCTGATCTGGCGCGACTTCTGGATGTTCACCAAGCTGAAAAGACCGCTCCGTGGACACCATTTTTATACGATAGAGGAGATTCAAGCCGCAGCGAAGACGGAACTGAAGGCCATTCCGGAAAGTTACTACAACCAGTGTTTCGAAGATTGGAAAATCCGTTGGCATAAGTGCATTGCATCGGGAGGGGATTACTTTGAAGGGGATGAAATTGATTTGGAAGAATAAATAAAGAATTTTCAAAATAAATACAATGTCACCTTATTTTTTGGGCACAGTATTTCGAAGATTTAGCTCACGACGAATAGTTTCTCTTTGCTTTATTGCAGAAGTGACTCGATGGAAAAAGTTTTCATTCAAATGAAAAGGTGTTGCTAAAATATTAATTTTGAAAGCATCGAAGCTTCACTCTATTGAATTGATATAAATTTACATTTATTCTTTGCATATATTACGATAAAGTTGTCCATTTAATCACTGCAAACTGCCGTAATGACTAAAGAATACAAGGTAAGATAGCGAATACTAAATATAGCTATCACGAATTTAAAATTTAAATCCAATTCGGCATCTATACTTCTAGGGTCCTTCAGTTCGATATCACAATGGACACATCACAGATGAAAGACGAAGTTCAGCTAAGCGTCATTTTGTCAGATTCGACTAGTTCAAACGATTGTACGGTAAATTTAGCTATAGCTTTTAGGAACAAAAACGCTAAGGTCTCAAACCTTAACATATCTAATGACTGTTTCGGTCGATTATACGGTTCAAAGAGAGAGAGCGTATGATAAAGCCAATACAATGCTGATATATACTCGTCCGACAGTGTTAGCTCTTTTTCCATCAACATGAACTGAGAACTATCGAAACAAGATAAACGAGTTTAGATTCTATTCCGTCATAGTTATTAACTTACTCTTTTTTGACAGGTGTGTCAGCTGTCCTGTTATTTTTGTTCAGCATTGTTTGGCATTTCATCATGGAAAGTCTTACGACTGAACAACGTTTACATATCGTTCAATTTTATTGCGAAAATTCAACTTGTGTAAATAATGTTTCGCGCGCTTCGCTCAACTTATGGTCAACATAATCGGCCTACTGCACGTACTATTCGCAAAACCATGGTGAGGCCCAACATTCATTATTGGATAATATTCAACCGAATAGACCACGTCCAACACCCAGTGAGGAAAATAAAGCTGAAAGTATCCTGTCTAGTCGATTCGGCGCCGTTCGCAGCAACTCGGACTGACGTATTGAATGACTTGCCGCATTTTACATCGAGATTTTAAATTGAAAGCGTTCAAAATATAGATTGTGCAAGAACTAAAACCGCTTGACCTTCCCAAGCGACATTGATTCGCTCTATAGGGTCTTCAAAAGTTCCAAGAAGATCCGACGTGTTAGGCCCAAATTTTGTTCTTAATATATATTTATATGTATATATGCACATATGAGTATACACACACAAAATTTAAAGTCGATCCGACGAATATTTTCGAAGTTATAGACACATTAGTGAAGGCGGGCCGACTACATGTAAAGTGCTTTCAAAACTTTAAGCTCGTTTTTTTCGAAACGGTGTTTTCAAAGTGGGTGAGCAAGATTTCTCAGAAACGGCTGAACCGATCGGTCTGAAATTTTTACACAAGCTTCTTAACTATTTTTTATTAATTAATCGAAGGATTTCCCCATCTGATGAAAATTTCTTATTTTTATAAATAATTAAAGATCCGAAAATCGAACCTTTTGCTTTGAGTAGCCGCCATTTTGTCAAAAATTTTTTTGTTTTCTAATTCCTTCGATCAAACACTAGATTATTTATTATATTAATGAAATTTATTTGGTTTTTGCATTTTAGATGATCCAGTCCAGAGATATCGTGCTCACCGCAAGAGGCCTTTTTTTTGCGGACCTCTGCAAAATTGGTAATATCAACGTTCCCGATAATTATTTTTGGCAAAAAAAAAATATGTGAATATAGTTTAAGGTTGTCATAATATACCTGCAAAGTTTCAAATCAATAAGCCAAATAGTTTGCTTAGAAAAAATTATTGAAAAATGCCTTTTTTCGACCTCCTAACTGTATATAACCCCTTAAATACGGTATAATAAGGTCGTTCAAAATCACGTGTTACGGAACTTGTTTCTCAAAAAACGACTATTATGTCAAAAATCAAAATTTTGTCAAAATCAAAATTTTGTCAAAAATCAACTGTTCTTTGACCATTTTCAAATACAATTTTTTTGGGGGTTTTTTGATTTGACAGAACATTTTTCTCCAAAACTGATTTTCTCCTCCTGAAGATTTGCTATCGCATCAATGGAATACAATATTTTTCAAAAATTAATCGCAGATTATTAAAGTCCACTAAATTCTGTAAATGTTCATTATTTTTAGTTATCTATCAATTAAATAAAAAAAAACAACAAAAAACACGTTTTTTTTTACTTGGTTGGATGCAACCTCTTAAATTACAAAAAAATATGAATGAAAGTAATCTAAGCACTGCTTTCCTAAATATACCAAAGCTTGATTCATTAAGAAAATGGTGATAATGGTGCTGAAACAAATGATGTACAAATTGAAAATCTCACAAAATATCTGGTTTCAAAACTGAAACAACAATCAAGAGCGAACATCAACTCGAAGTAATATTTTTCACGCCGAGTTGCCACGAAATGCAAAATTTATTATTTTACATGAGAAAAAGTATAATAAAACATTTCATATAATTGTTTGTATGTATATGCATATAGAGTAACAGTATGTACATAAATCCATACAAGAACGTTATATGTATAAGCGGAAGTAAGCATTTTATTAAACCCTATCATCTTCCACGAAGGCTGTAGGTATGACAAAACAACAGGGTAACACGATGGCGTATACGCAACCACAAATAAATGGAACGTTGCAAACGGGGGACGGTCACGAACATATACAATATGGCTGCCAACCCCTATAAGAAACAGGAGTCAGTACCCAATCGTAGCGCTAATATAGGATCCATTAATGGGCCGTTTGTTTGCAAGTCGGCATATTTGTTTACTCGTATGTAAGTTTGTATGTGTACATACATGTATGTATGCAAGCTTCTAGGCATAAAATTGCGTGTTTTTCGTGGCACTTATACGGGTGTATGCGTATAGCCGAACACAGTATGTTATCATGCTCTGGACGACTACTTTCTACCAAGACCCATCATCTCTGTTTTTATATGCAAAAGTGCATAAGCGTTAGAAAATTATAAAAAAAAAAGAAAAATTCATAGCAGTTTGAAACCCATCGAAAATGAAAGTTAAAGTAATAAAAATTAAGGAAAAAATAATTTACGGCCGATCTGAGATCGGGAAAAGGAAGGGGAGGCTAGTGGTTGAATTTTTAAGGGCCAAAAACTGTTTATCTAGGTTTTCTCCAAAACTACGAGTCCTATTGAAAAAATGTATAAGGAAATGTTGTAGGTAGTGAAAAGATCTATATCTATCCCAGACTTTTTACACAAAACTTTAACATCAATTCCATAACTGCACCTTATTTTGGAATGATTGTTTCGCAATCCACTGTTTCAGTTCCCACCAAAGGTTTTTAATTGGATTCAAGTGAGGGGACTGACTTAAGTTGTACTGGAACCAAGCTGCTATCAACTTCGAAGTATGTTTAGGACATTCATCGTGTTCTCCAATATATCTTTATATTGGAATCTATTCATGGTGTCCGTAAGATGATGTATTGGTCATATGCCATATCATGAAAAACAGTTCTCGACCATTATGTCTACCATGTTTAACAGTTCCATTTGTAAACCGTGTATGCAACTCTTTGACCTTCGGACGGCGAACATTGCGTCTGGCAATATTCCTGAACAAATGAATTTTTGTTTCTTTGCACTACAAGATGTTGCGACATTTTTTTCCGTTACCTAGACTGGACCAATTTCCATGATTTTACACGATTTTATAATCTTATTCTAAAATTGTTTGTTGCAATAAAGATATTTTTCTCGCTAACCTGGCAGGTAAATTAGCTCGTTGGGAATATATTATCTTACCATTGTGGCCATAAATGATTCTTGAAGGTATGAATGGGTCCTTTTTAGCGATACATGACGATACGGCTGCCTGTTGCTGTAGGTGTTTTTTTAGTCGACTGAGAATTTCGACATTCTTTTTAATTTTTAGGGTATTCAGCACAAAATACAATGGACGCCTTAAGTTTTTAGCGATATTTCAAAGACTTCAGCCCTATTTTTTGGCATTTGAGTCGATTTTCTCCTCATCCGCAATGCAAGCTTTATTTTTACCCGTCTATAAAATGTTTAAGGTATAATTGGACTTAAACAAGGAGCTATACAACCGAACGAACGAAGCATAAAAAGAATTCGTCCAATTTACTGAAAATCTTAGAAAAATAAGTATGTATGTACTTATTATTTTGACCACTTAAAAATCGAACTTCAACAATAGACCGCCACGCTTACTTCAATTAGGGGATTCACCATTTTCGTTTCACTCAAAAACTAGGTTATTTGAAATTTTCACATAAATTTAGAGAAATTTAGAGGTTATGTGAAAAAAGTCTGTGTGTAAGAAATTATAAATCTCTTCATTGCCTACAACATTGCCAAATAACTTTTTCTATAGGACTCGTAGTTTTGCCGGAAATCAAGATAAATCCTTTTTAAAAACTAAAAATTAAACCACGCTTTCCTTTTCCGGATGAGTTTCCATATCTCGGCTGGGATGACCTTCACTGCCTCCAGTGTATTCTGTTTTTTTCGCATCTTTATGCGACCTATACTCAAAGTCGTTTTTGCAATGGATTTAAAGTATTTCTTCGAATATTGCATTGACACGCTTATAACTAAAATGTGTTGAGTCGATCCATGAGATATGTTTGTTGAAGGTCTCTGCTCTCTCTTTAACATTTCTATGTTATCCACATTAATCAAGGCAAGATTTGGATGACTTCCCGACCTCCATTTAATGCTTTGTGCCACTCAAATACTTGAGTTCGCCATAAAGGGGCTTTTGCAATATTTTCAACGATTGAGATCAAACTTCACATGAACATAAAAAAGTTTGTTCCAAAAAAATAGCGATTCAGTTGGGGCGCGCAGTTTATATGGATAAGTCTGAATCAAATTTGATCGGGTGGCACTTACACATTAAACCTTTTTGAGGGAAGAATCATGCTGTCTTTATGCAGGTTTGCAACTATTTACACCTTACTAATAACATCCACTGAGAAAATTGGAATTTTATAGCTTAATTGGATTGGAAACACGGTTTCGTCAAGACAATTCTCTTCTCTATCCATTTTAATACTTCCACACAGGACAAAAAGATTTGTTGAGAAGCTACAAATGTTGATATCGCGCTGAAGGCCTTTAGAGTTGCAACGTCAAATGAAAATATACAATATTACTGCTACCAAACAAACTCGAAAATGTTCAACACAAAATTAAGGGAAATGTCAAAAAAAAATGAAAAATATAAACAAATGAAAATTTAGCCCAAAAATTCTATAATGACAATAAATATAAATGAGCTCAGGACAATGATTTTCGGCTACAGTTGAAAATAGAAAGTTTTTACATATGCTCGATTTATACATACATATATGAAATAAGAGAGAAACCATACAGCAAACTGTTTAAAATATCTGCTTGTTATTTTTCGCACTTTGTTTTAAGGAAAAGGGCAAATAGCTGAGCATTTTATAATCGATAGAAGTGCTACACTGTTCCAACGACATTGACCTGACATGTTACAGGAAGAGTCTTGGATTTTTATCCTACCAAGGACTATCAACTAGGCAACATTCTTCAAATTTATTTCAGAAATGTTTTCCGCCGCAACAACAACAATCATTAGTCACATACCAATTTGTTGAACGCAGCTCGAACATTTTTCGACAGATTTCACTACATTGAGGCTAGCACATACTATTATTAATATATATTATACAATGTGGGTTTAACATTAAAAGCATTTGTGCACTAACGGTAGTTACATGTCTCAATGTAAGAAAATACATCAACACTAATTTATTTAATTGCCTATTATATATTTAATTTGTACCTCAAAATAAAAGTTGCGGTTAGGTAAGTTTAAATTGAACTGGTCAAGGACATACTTACATATTTAACACAATTTACACTATTTAAAAAGTTACGAAATTCAAGCATAATACATATTATTTAGAGAGCAACATAAATGAATATAGACATTCGGCCATACTTTTTGCCTGCAGTTAGGTGTCCTGCTTAATACCCCTCCAAACCATTCAACTTTTACTGTCATCGTCAGAATGAGCAATAAATCAAAGCTTTTTCGCTTTTTATTTAAATATATTTCACATAGTATATACATATTTACATATGTACATATGTATATATGGCATATTAATTTATGTGCATGAATATATGCTTTTTCTTAGCACTAACCTTAAAACGACTCATTTTTCGTTGCTTAATTAGTGGCATAATTTTGGTTGTCCTCCACACTCGGACTTACTACTGGATATGTCACCTGATCTAATTATGTATAACTGGAACGTATAAGTAAATACTCCACAACGTCTTCGTTCAATGACACGGTGAGCAACTCTGTTACACTTATGTTGGATTATTTTAGTATTTTTTTGTAGTTACGTTTTCCACAAACCAAATGCGAAACATACACTAACATGTGCACATTTTTACATTGTTTACTTTATTTTTATATTTTATTTTTGCACAAATTTCTATAAATTTACAAGAAGAAATAAGTAAGTACAGTAACAAACATACATCACAAACGCAAAATTCAGTCAGCCAAAGGCAATGTGTCGGCCAAGTCACAGTACGAAATATCTCATATAACCGGCGAATGGCAAACAAACCGCACAGACAGCACGTTGCTGAAAGAGTTGCTGTTGCAACGAAACTGAAAATCTCAGCAACAAAACACTTCGGCTATCAGTTGGGAATGCCATCCACATCACTTGCCAATGCTAGAAATGGCAGCATGCGGCGGTGGCAAAGGCAAAAATGAAGGTAGCGCCTATAAACAGACAAGACAGGGGAGAGGATAGGAATCAAAGTGTGCTTAACTATGGGAAAAGCACCTTGACAATATGGACAGCGGTATTAACAACAAAAGCGAGCACTGGGGCCATAATACACACTAATAATTGTAAAGTTGATATTGGAGGAACCATTAAAATAACAGGAACTGAAGTTTAAGGAAAACTTTCATTT
This sequence comes from Bactrocera tryoni, assembly GCF_016617805.1. Classification (NCBI taxonomy): domain Eukaryota; kingdom Metazoa; phylum Arthropoda; class Insecta; order Diptera; family Tephritidae; genus Bactrocera; species Bactrocera tryoni. The sequence goes on along the minus strand of NC_052502.1, from coordinate 34,012,463 downwards.
GGAAAAGATGGGCTTAAAAACAAATTTGCAAATGTAAAATAGATTCTTATATGGTATTAATTTTGCCTTCCATATACATATTTTGAAAAAAACCTACCTTTAGTAGTTATATGATAAAAAAACCAATTATTTAATTAGGTACCTACTTACGGCGAAGTAGGGTTTTAAAATTTCTTTGACGATGTTTTAAAAACAAAAAAAGTGGATTTTCGAAAATCCCTCTCGGTGCAAACTGCAAAAAAATTTTATTAAGCGATAAGAGTCTTGATATTTTGATATCGGATGTTTCAACACCACGTTGTCAGTTACCCGGCAAACCCACATTTTTCCTAGGCACCTTTGAATACTTGGTGCTATTGCGGTATTTTTTTTCTTTATTAATATGGGCCCTGTAATATACAATTGCATTTAAAAAAATATATTTAACTGTGTTCTCAAAAAAATTAAAAAAATGGGTCTTGTTTTACTCGAATTTAAATAACTACTATTGACAATGAATTTGGGTTCTACTTTTGTTCCGGGTAATGTAACTCCTGCTTATAATGTATTTGCTATTATAGCTCACAGCATTTGTTAAAGCTATTATTTCTATTAATAGTACATATTCTTATTGGAGATGCTTAAATGTATAAAATTATGACAATTTGAAAATTTCCACGCCGCGTTTAGCCAAATTGAACCCAACCACACAGACGCACATGACCAAGTCTACGCAAATATATAGTCTTGCGCATTCCTAATTTGTTTCCAATAAATAAATACTGTAAATAAATAATATTTGGCTATACATCTACAGATACGCATGAATATTTCACTTTTCCTAATTATTTACATATATATTTACCCTGACTCCAAGAAAACGCGCCTCGAGCAGCTCCTGCTTTCTCGGATCCAACGAAGCTTGAAACTGATCCATTGCCTTGCAAACTTGCAAATTCACACTTAATATCTATAAAACTATATTTTAGCACTAGTTATTTTTCACTAACAGCGTAATATATTGCGATTCAAAACAATTATTATTGCAAAAAATTACATTCACCAAAATTTGTCCGCGAAAACCGGCGTACACTGCTTTACCGACGTGCAATTAACGCGATCAAAACAAACAAAACAAACGCGAAACGTATGAAAAATGGCAACACTTATCCCAATTTTATTATTAGTACGGCAGTTCTCCGGCTTAAGAGCAATGAGATTAAACATACGTAATAAACACAAAAACAAACGTCTATTTACGTTGCGTCGCTTACAACGTTACGTTGGCACATTTTATTTTACTGATAGTAGCCGTGTCTCTCCCCCTTGCAACCGCACTAATACAAGCAAAACTGCAATTTTACGTGCTCCAACATGGTTCATTCACACTTTCTTATAGCAAAATATACAATTCTTTCAAAAGCAAGTATGTCGTATATTCACTGATTACCGATTTTCACTTATTTATTCTATATTTATGAGTTCAAATCCCGATTATTTGTGAAACACATACTAAAAATCAACGCGAAAAATTTAGCGGAAGAATAGTCAGTCAAAATGCACACAATTTTACTCACACACAAACTAAACATTTCATGTGAGCGCCGAAACAGCTGCGTTGGTATGAATGCTGCCATCTCACACAAATTTAGGTCGAATTGAAAAACTCATAGAAACTTTAACAGAAGTCGCTGGGAGCGCTGTTAGGTAATTAACCCGTGACTTAACCGATAGATGGCTTCCAGAGAAGGAATGGAATTACATTCTACAAATATGAGAGTATTATGTAATTACGTTAATAAGAAATATAGAAAAAAATATAATTATGAAGTTTTGGGTTGTTTTAAAAAGTAGCATAGGAGTATGTAGTAGCAAACTTTAGTACTTAATAGCATTTGTACTAAGTGCATTTTTAGACTTAATTTTTTTTTTGCTTTATACGTTGAAAATGATAAATTAAGTTTCCCACAAAGTGTAATATATATGTATAAATGATCAGAAATACAATCTGAGTCGATTTATCCATATTCGTCTGTCCATCGTCTGTCCATTCGTCTGTCTGTATATAAGCGAACTAGTCTCTCGGCTTTTGACATTTCGCTCCAAATGTCGTCGTCATCCTCCCTGGCATGCTCCTCAAACAGCGCCCGCTCCTCTGGAGAGAGCATCAAGGAAGCTAAACTTACGCTTAGCTTCTTGACCCCCCTTGCCTGCAGCTGCGCCGATTGCCACTTGCCGTTATACATAAATTGGGGGTCACTTTCACACATGTTCAAATTTTCTTGGCACATTTCCACTCGCCGTTATTTCTGATCGTCAGTAAGCACTTTTGTGACCATTTTCTCCCATACCTTGCGCATGTTCAAGTGCTCCGTCACAATGTCACATGAACCACACAGCTTAGGTCGTAGGTCGCAGTCGTAGGTTTTCATCAATTTCCTCTTCCCGACCCTCCAAAAAGGCCTGATGCAACTGAAACACACCACTTCTAGCTAAAGCAACAGCTGGTCGCAAATTTACTAGTTTCACACAGAATTTAATCGCGTACCTCTGCTCTAACGTATGCTGCACTTTCGGTTTGCACCATTCTCGGAAACACGTCGCGCGAAAATGCTTGTGCTGATTCTCCAGCTGCTCGGAAACAACTGACCAGCCGATCGTTCGTTAGCTAGGAACGCCCTCTACCGAATCCAGTTGGTACGCGCAAGTTCCGAAGTGCAATCGCGGCGGAAGAAAATCAATCCTATTACTTTCCGGACAAACCCTGTAAGTATGGGAGGACCTTAAACCACCCACTTTTTGATTAATTCACATATCTCGAGACCCGCTCGACTGATTTAAACCAAATTCAGTATTCGAAATTCGACAGCCACGAATCGAACCAAAACTATTCAAGCTCCTATGTACTGAATATGTGGACCTAGTGCTTAAGTTGACACTATATCGAAAATATAGGTCAATGTGGGATATATAATTGAGGGAACCCTTTCCTGATAGTAGTATGTCTGTGTGCTACAAATGGGCTAGATCGGATCCCATATACCGAATATAAACACTTCCGAACCTCTGAGGGGCTTTATACTGCATATATTGGTCAATAATAAAATCGTACGAAAACTCGCCATAGACCCTCTATAACTAACAAGCCTTGTTTACCTGAAGGTACTTTCCTTGCTTTGATCTTTGGAAGTTGTAAAAATATGAAACGTTCGGTTATACCCGAACTTAGCTCTTCCTTACTTGTTTCTTATTAAATTTTGTTTTACTCTTTGCCTGTACGTACCAAACGTATTATGTTTGGAAGTAATAATTATACTTTATTTATTTCATTTCCGCTTCTATAAATTCTCACAAGTGTACATTTTTCGAACGTAAATTAAAATATTTCGCTATTTCCGGTGCTGATTTGTCACTGATGCCTTTAGCCACTTTAGTTATAGCCCTATTGACGAGTTCCTTTTGATGCAAGTCATCTGCAGCGCTAATTATTTGGAATAATGTTTCATTATCGACATCTAAGAATTGATCTTTCCATGCTTCCATGTTGTTATCGTCCAAATCATAGGATGCATCCTCACATTTTTCGGCCCATATGATAATGCGACGCAAAATGTTTGATGTGATTTTATTTAATGAGATGCAACCTTCTTGGTCCGACACCTTTTTCGCTTCTTGAACTACCTGCGATTTCTCAAATAATGAGTCACGGGTGCCGAGCACTTCCCCATCCTTGGTACGAATTCGCAAATCATTTAGTGCCATGAAATATGGTAGCGAATATACTATTGTATGTAGGTATATATGTACGTATGTGTGTATGTACTTAAGTACGTTAATAAGTCGTTGTAAATGCTACGGTGCCATAGGTGAACTGAGCTCAAATAGTATTTTGTTGTTAACTATAAAGTGCCAGAGTGTTCAGTTTGTGGAAGCAAGTATAGAACATATATACATACGTTTTTATGTATGGGTGTACGTAAATATTAAATAACGTTTAATTGGCGCCTTAGCTTCTACAAATGTACTTACACTGTTTATATTAACTATAAGAATATTTATTATTCTATTGTATAAATTATTAATGTACGTTGTGCCTTTGAAGCTTGCTATTAGACGAAGACAGCAACTGTCGTCATCTAATTGACTTCCTAGGAAATTAGAAAGGTAAATTTTTGTAAAAGTCCGTGATTTGGATTACATCAAAAACTGCTATTATATTAATACACTGCTTACGGTAACAACCTGTCCGATACTGGTTCGGTGAAACATTAAGTCGATCTCGCTTTACTCAACACGCTCACCTGCATTAAAACGTTGTCAACTCTGCATTCCTGACTCCTCTTCTGACACATAAAAACTCTTTTCTCATAAAACTTAGTTTAATTTAACTGTTGCAATAACAACAACCGTTAATTTTCTATGTAATTGTCAGTTATGCGCTTCACACACCTTTCATTAAGAGAATTTGTAATACAACTAGCAAAATCAAATTTACAGGTCTCAATTTACTGAAACCGTTCGCACGAATCCAATCAAGATACGAAGTCACATCGGTGTAATAACCGGCATGTTCGGGTATACCACATTTAACGCCAAATGATACAATGCCCGTTACACTGCCATTACATATCAGCGGACCACCCGAATCACCACTGCACGAATCTTTCTCAGGATCATCCAAATCGCCAGCACACATCATGCCAAAAGCATATTTGTCAGTTCTAGCGTCACAGTAATTGTCTGGCAATATATAGACATCCACATGTAATATTACATCTGGCATCGGGCCCCTCTAGAATAACTAATAATTGCAATTCCTACATATTTTTTTATAAAAGCTTTTACTCACGAAAAAAATTCGACCCCAGCCAAGCACGGTGCATTTAGTATAAGGCGGTAATGGGTGGGTTTGCAAACTAATCCTCTGCACGGCAACGCCGTCTTCATATATATTTTTTACCAACAACAATATACCAATATCATTTCGAAAAGTTAAAGGCTTGTAGTAGACGTGTCGTATAATTTTATCAACTTTTAAGACTTGTGTTGTTTCAGTTGGTACCAAACGCTTCGGGGTTCCCGCCACGACCGTTAAATCTGACGGTTTCAGCCGTATTCGGCTGTGGCTAAATTTATAGAAACGCTTATGTACTCATTAATACATTTTTAAACATCAAATAATTATATTACCGCCTACAGACACAATGTGCTGCGGTCAGAATAACTTTGGGTGAGATTATGGAGCCGCCACATTTGTGATCATCTCCAAAAAACCATTTGTGTTTGCTTCCCCGTATGGAGACAACATATTTTGCCAAAGTATCTATCTTAGGACGATAACCGCCGGTTATCAAGAATTTATAATTTTCCTTAGCATCCGCCATTATGATTTTGCTATTGTTTTTTGCACAAAGATATGTTTCCAATCGTAAAATGGTGAACAAAACTATTGACACTAAAATTTTTTCAATTGAACACATTTCTAACTTCTGATGAATATGATTCAATAATAATAATAAAAATAATTGAATCATGCTTGATGTAAGACTCAACATCTCAAACTGTTATGTTATCGAAAGAGAAGTTTTGTTTTAACTTTTTGTAACCAATATTTTGTTTTATTTGGAATCTTTATTATTATTAAAATGACAGTAACTAAATTTGCTCACAAAAACGATGATGTTAAAGTACAATGAAAAATATTATACCTAATTGATCCCACCTTCATAATCAATTTAAGCGAAAGGGGTGATCTAATGGAAGATATATTCTTAGTCTCCTACATTGTTTCCTAAGAAAAACCAATGCAGTGTGAGACGGTGCATTAACGCACTTCTTTATTCAATAAATTCATAGAAAAAATCGAAGAATTCACTGTTCGAGCCTCACAAAACGACGTGAAATTTAGCATAGATGTCATTAACAGTACTACCAACTTACGGAAAAAAATTACCAATTCGAAAAACACCCGACGTATAAATTAAAAATTCACCTTTCAATTTGATCACAGTATTATTTCATGCCTAAGGGTAAACACAACTTGTATGGACTTTCCAATATTAACGCCAATGTTCCAATCCACATCTTGTTATCCTTAATGGTTGTCGATAATCGTCTCCATGACCTTTAGGTGGCAGAAGGTTAAACTTATTGGCCTGAAGAACTTGGCTGTAGTGTAATTCTTTTTGTCTGGTATGGGAATAAACTTGAATAAGGATCTTCTTTTATGCTATGCACCATCACCAATATCAGTTGTTATTCCCCATTTTACAGGAGTCTTGGCCATATACTATATATTTTTGGCGATTTTTTTTCAAAAGAGTTTATTGCCCACAGTTTGCTGGCTTTAGGCCTTCCTTATGAATGCTTAAGTGCATAATTATTAATTATTCTTTTACAATCCTTAAGTATTCGTTGTGTCCTCGCTGTTAAGTCATTTTACTTTCTTTTGTATCTTCTGCTAGTGCTTTGTGCTTATTCTGGTATTCTGGTACTGCTTCTGGTATTGACGCTATGCTTCCTAAAGTTTGATCATTTCTCTTCGCTCTATTAAACCATTTCCTTACTATTTTCTATTATTGCTGATAGTTGTGAATTGCGCCATGGACCACATGTTCTTTTCTCTTTCATTGAAAACTTGCTGCAAATGCTTCGATTTTGCTATTCTTTATGTTTTCTATTTTCTGTTGCAGTTCTTGGAAGTTTATTGCTTTATTCATTAACAACAAAGATTTTCCTAGGATATCAATTAATAACCCTGAGGAGTATTCTACAATTCTGACATTGTTGGTACAGAAGACACCATCCATTTAGAGATCATGCTCTTAGACCAGGTGGTTCCAGGTTGTTATGTCTAATACACATTTGCTATTCCTACCATAGTTACGTACATATGTACTTGCCCCAATGAAGATGTAATGCTTTGATCTCCTCTTCTACTTTCACAGCATCTGTTTTAGCGATTGGGGGGTCCATCTGACAAGCAAAGTCTGAAAATTTGCTGACTTCTTCAATGCTATAACCATCACTAATCTCGCTAGCACCAAAGGTGTTTTGAAGATGTGTGGCAAACTCAACGTTTTCTTGTTTTTTCATTTCACTACAAAAAATGCGATGAGTGATTTTAATAGTTGTTTCTTTGTACTTAGAATTCGACCCAATTTTTTTATTATTAGATAGAAACTAAATAAGATATTTTCAAAATATAAAGCTTACACAGAAATATTTTCAATTAATAAGCGTGTTATTTACATCACTAGTCTTTCGTTATAAAAATCTGCAATACAATTACCAAAATAAAATTCACAGGTCTTAATTTATCTAGTCCATTCTTACGAATCCAATCACGATATGAAGACACATTAGTATAATAACTTGCCTCGTCGTGTAAAGCACAGCCATAACCATATGATACAATACCCGTTACACTGCCATTACATATCAGCGGGCCACCCGAATCACCAGCGCACGAATCTTTCTCAAAATCATCCTCATCGGTAGCACATATCATGCCAAAAAAAAAATCATCGTCTCTCTCTTCACAGAATTCAGTTGGCATTATATAGATATCGGTGTGTAATATTAAATCTGGCATCGGACCCAGCTAGAATAATTAACAGTTGAAGTACCCATTTATTGTATTATAATAGCTTTTACTCACGCTAAAAATTCGACCCCATCCAAGCACGGTGCATTTTGTATGAGGAGGTAATGAGCTGGTTTGCAGACTAATCCTCTGTGCTGAAACACCGTCTTCATATATATTTTTTAGCAGCAATAACAAAGCAATATCATTGTGCATAGTCTCAGGGTCGTAGTAGGCGTGGCTAATAACTCTATCAACTTTTAAGGCTTGTGTTTTTTCAGTAACAACCAAGCGCCTCGGAGTTCCAGCTATGACCAATAAATCAGACGGTCTCAATTCTATTCGGGTACCGCTGAGTTTAGAGAAGTATTTATCTATATACCCATTCAGATTTTTTTACACGAACCTCAAATTATTACATCATACAAACGCAATGTGCTGCAGTCAGAATAACTTTGGGTGAGATTATGGAGCCACCACAATTGTGATCATCTCCAAAAAACCTTTCATATTTTTTTCCTCGTATGGAGACAACATATTTTGCCAAATTATCTATCTTAGGACGATAACCGCCGGTTATCAAAAATCTATATTTTTCTTTAGCATCTTCCATTATGATCTTGCTATTGAGATTTGCACAAAGATATGTTTCCAATCGTAAAATGGTGAACAAAACCATTGACACTAAAATTTTTTCAATTGAACACATTTCTAATTTCTTATAACCAGGATTCAATACTATTTAAAATTGTATTATGCTTGATGTGTAAACAAATCAAATTGATATTATGTGTTAAAATAGAAAACATGAAAAAGTTCTAAGTTCGGTAGAAGTTAGTTTGTGTGTACATAAGTATGTACATACTATGTATGTATGTAAATAATAAATATTTTACCCTCGGATGTTCTTCAGATATTATGACCGTTTGCCGCCTCGATGGTAGTCACTTTGTCGTTGGTGGGGAGGTTTAACTGTTTGGTCATCACCTCTATTCAAGGACCCTGTCGCCGGAGTTTCCTGCCCTTTTAGGCGAATATACACGGGAAGACGACTGTCTCTCCATCAGCCAAAAGCTTAACATAAAATAAATCACGAAAATAGCAAGCAGAAGATATGCGGATTATCTTTCCATATCTTCAAATCAAAGAGACGATAAGAGAAGAGACATCGACTATACAACAGGAGAGGTCAACTGCTCCGAAGCAATATACACTAAGGCCTGGCCGAAAACACAGCTATCCTGAGGCTATAAATGTCCTAAGTGGTGTTTGTCTCTGAAAGAACTGGCCATAGTGAATGAGTCGCATAAGGGGTCGGATGATGTGGTCATCGCTCGAGGGCAGAAGTCATGATCCTCCAAATGTCAGGTAAGAGGAAAAAAAGATAAATCCGCAGAATCCGAATTTTAGACATACAGGTAGTGCAGGAAACGAAATTGCAAACAAACTTGCGAAAGAAGCGATCCCCCGACGTTCCCTGTGCCCTTGTGTTCAATAAGCAGGCACACGATATAGGAGAAACTGAGACATGAAAAAAACAGAAAATAAAGAAAGGTACTGATTAGTAGTGGCGGAATTAGACAAACGGCTACAACACCAGAAGATATAAAAATGTTTTTTATTTATTAAAAATAACTTAAGTATAATAACAAGATTTATTACAGGACACTGCCGACTGAACGAACATATGCACAGAAATGTACTCTGACCAGACTTGTCGGTGCTGTGAGCTAAAATCGGAGACACCAATGCACATGCGATGCTGTAGCTTGAAGAAGGCTAACGCTTCCAGGAGTCATTCCGAGGCAAAACTACATTAAATCCATCAATCTCTCAAGCATCTGAGGTCTTTTAACAGCAACGCCGTCGATAAACTTGGTTTCCTGGGTTAGACTACTTTCTCCTGTTAGATGACTACGATGACCATTAAATATTATCCCCTTGTACACTCCGACATACCCAACTTATGTCCTGCATACAACGATTCACCGTACGATACTAATCACCTTTTTGCATGCCACATGAAGCCATCTCACTTAATTTCTTTTTACCTGTTGTCCTAACCCGTCGAAACAGCTCATATTTTGGGCCTCCCGCTAAGTGACCTCGATGAAGGCTAAAATGTTACGTGTAAAAAAGTTCAAATCAATATCTCAAAAACTGAATGACTATATACAGACCGACGGACGGAAAGACAGACTCATATGACTAAATCGGCTCAGCTCGTCATTCTGATCAAATATAGCTATTTTATATAGTATCCTAATAGATTTTACAAATTTCGTGACAAACTTTTCTACAAAAAAAATAGAAGTTCTTCTAAAAAATTATGAAGAGGTCGTTGTTAAATCGAATGTAGAATCACTTCAGCCTTTTTATACCCTGAACAGGGTATATTAAGTTTGTCACGAAGTTTATAACACCCAGAAGGAAGCGTCGGAGACCTTATAAAGTATTTATATAAATGATCAGTATGTTGAGCTGAGTCGATTTGTCCGTCAGTCTGTCTGTCAGTATATAGAGAAAACTTTCACATTTGTCAATGTATCTTCACAAAAGTTGACACAGATAATTTTCTAAGGCAACAATGTAATCTCCGAAGAAATTGTTCAGTTCGGCTTACTATGGCATATAGCTGCCATACAATCTGAACGATCGGAATCAAGTTCTTGTATGGAAAACTTTTGCATTTGACAAGATATACTCACGAAATTTGGTATAGATTTGGCCACCATATCAACATCTATGTATGTACATATGCATATCACAGTAATTTATGGCAAAAAATTAGGTCAAAATTTACAAGAGCGACTTTTCCCAAAACTTTACCGAATATTTTTCGCACTATTCGACTGTCAGTTAATTGAAGACCCATACGACCTTATTTTTTCGCTACTCATTAAATCAACCGCAGCAAGTCTTTATATTTGACGTTTGCAACGCAAATCAATTTTGCTTTTCCGCCCACTTCGTCGAATTCCCCAGTTCCGGTGCCGGTTTACTTTTCTTTGATGCGAGAGAGAGCTGTCAAAACTCACATTTTTTATAACATTTGCCAATGATGCTACTGCTGAAGAGTATTAGATTGGCTATTTTATGAATAATTGTTGGGTATTATATATAAACAAAGATGAGAAAGCAAAGCAATTCACAAAAAATATCAAAATTTGTATGCTAGTACTAATAAGTACATATGTATGTAGATAAGTGATCATATTTTTTATAATTAATGTAACAATTTAAAATAATAAATAAACAGAAAAACAAAACAATTCATAAAACAACGTCACATATTCAAGAGAAATGTCTTCAATACATGTACATATATACTTATATACTTCACCACACATTTCTTTATTTTAGGCATTTTCGATAAACTATACAAAACAATAAATTAAACACTTTGAAAAGGCATATATAACTGCTAAAATGCAAAATCAATAATTAATTTACATAAAAATTTATTTTGCCAAAATATGTTGGCACAGTTCAATAAAATTTCGTTTCACACTGATTTTGTCAGGTAATTATAGCGGTTTACTTCTGGCATCTCGCATTTTCTGAAATCAGCTGATAGAAATTCCCTGATCTCCATCGATGTCTAATAATCAGAGAACTCGTTTGAGAGAAAAATGAGAGCCAATGCGAGAGATTCGTATCATATTATCCATGACGCTATTATCAGCAGTTGCGATCATTTCCATTGTATAAAATGTTTGTATAAATGATTCTACACTGGGTGAAACACTAAGTCGATCTCATATTATTCAACCGCTCTCTAACACGCTCACCTACATTAAAACATTGTCAACTCCTCACTCCTGCCCCTAACACATAAAACACTTTTCTCATTAAACTTAGTTTAATTTAACTGTTGTAATAACAACAACCGTTAATTTTCTATATAATTGTCTGTTATGCGCTTCACATACCTTTCATTAAGAAAATTTGCAAAACCATTAGCAAAATCAAATTTACAGGTCTCAATTTACCGAAACCGTTCTCACGAATCCAATCAAGATACGAAGTCACATTGGTATAAAAAGCGGCATATCGGGTACCACAATTATGGCCAAATGATACAATACCCGTTACACTGCCATTGCATATCAACGGACCACCCGAATCACCATGGCATGAATTTTGTTCAAAATCATCCTCATCGGCAGCACACATCATGCCAAACAAAAACGGATAGACTCTCTCTTCACAGGATTCAGTTGGCATTATATAGACATCGGCGTGTAATATTAAATCAGGAATCGGACCCAGCTAGAATAATTAACAGTTGAAGTACCCTTTTATTGTATTATAATAGCTTTTACTCACGAAAAAAATGCGACCCCACCCAAGCACGGTGCATTTAGTATACGGAGGCAATATGTTGGTTTGCAGACTAATCCTCTGTGCTGAAACACCGTCTTCATATATATTTTTTAGCAACAATAACAAAGCAATATCATTATGCAAAGTCTGAGGGTCGAAGTAGGCGTGTCTAATAACTCTATCAACTTTTAAGGCTTGTGTTTTTTCAGTAACAACCAAGCGCCTCGGAGTTCCAGCTACGACCAATATATCGGACGGTCTCAATTCTATTCGGGTACCGCTGAATTTAGAGAAGTATTTATATACTTATTATGATTTTTTACACGAACCTCAAATTATTACATCACACAAACGCAATGTGCTGCAGTCAGAATAACTTTGGGTGAGATTATGGAGCCACCACAATAGTGATCATCTCCAAAAAACTTTTCATATTTTTTTCCTCGTATGGAGACAACATATTTTGCCAAATTATCTATCTTAGGACGATAACCGCCGGTTATCAAAAATCTATATTTTTCTTTAGTATTCTCCATTATGATCTTTCTATTGTTTTTTGCACAAAGATATGTTTCCAAACGCAAAATGTTGAACAAAATTATTGACACTAAAAGCTTTTTCATAGAACACATTTCTAATTTCTAATAAACAGGATTCAATACTATTTAAAATTGTATTATGCTTGATGTGGAAACAAATCAAATTGATATTACGAGTATGTGTTCGAAATAGAAAAGATGAAAAAGTTCTAATTTCGGCTGAAGATGAGTTTCCGGAACGTTTGTCAGCATAAACGAGAGTTTATATCTAATATTGATTGAATTCCGAAGGCAGCCGATTCTACATTGCCAAAATTGGCCTAAGAACTGTTATTCCGGCGAAATTACTCTGTTTGGATTAGTATGCTTTAGGTTAAGTTTGTCATAATTGGAGCACTACCTAGCAGCAGAGCTGTTGCGCATCCTCTTGATATCATTTAAACTCCACCTGGTTAGGTGATACATTGCAATGGAAGGAGCCATCTTAAGACCTTCTCATGAATGACTGCCAGTTTAATCATCCATCTTCTTTGCGTTCCTTATCCAATTTAGACCCAGGTTCCATAAAAGGTTTCTTTCAAAATTGTTTGCCCAGAGGTGCCTCTTACTACTGCGATCCCCTGTGCTAAATTATAATTTTCTTAATTTAGTGCTAATTTATGGCACGTTATAGGTTTTCGATTAATAACGTTTTGTGGGAGTGGCAGTGGTCCGTTTATTTTTCTGCCACGGAACACGCATGCCAACTGTCATCAAGATATCTGGATTTTTACTCAAGTTACCGCTTGCACGGTCGGACGGATAGACAGACAGTCACCCGGATTTCAACTCGTCTCGACATCCCGATCATTTATATACATATATGTATAAAACCCTATATCTGTCTCAATTAGTTTTAAGTGATACATACAAGCTTTAGGTGAACTAAACTTTGTAGTAACATGCTGCAAGAGTATAAAAATATAACTGGTTCGGCTTTTCAGAACTCACCGAAGGTGATCGGAGCTGCTACCGCTCGCTTCATCCCTATGGTAGATTAGCATAAGTGTATAAAATGGGTAAAACACTTGAAGTTCTGTTACCTCCATCGGAGTTTAAGCAAGCTAAGGACTATTGAAAAGAAGTACACCAGCTATTTTAGAGGACTGTTTACACTGCACCCTTCAAGCGTACAATATTTACACCGATGAGTAGGTTCAGAGTGTCAACAGCACGACAACATCGTCGAAAACTTGTCGCTGACCACTCTTCATATACCGAATGTGTGGAAAGCTGGTATAGTGGTCGTCATACTGGCACCTGTCAAACTCACCAATCTAGGGAGACTTATCGTCCGATAACTCTCCTTACCAAAGTGATGAAGACACTTGAGACATCTTTAGTCCCGACCTTCATTCACCGCCTGAGTCAAGCATACCCTTCAATATCGTTTCTTGAGAGTATACAGAACTTGGCGTTATAATCATCTGTACAGCGTTGAGCCTTTCAAAAGCTTTTGACACAGTGAAACACACAACGTTACTGAAAACATCGAACAATCTACGCTCCCTACAGGGCTGAATAGGTGGGCCATGAACTGTCCGAGAGGTCGGCAATCATCCGTACTAATTCGATATTGATGTCAGATGTCAATGGAATTGATGGCATGTGCGCAAAAGTAAACAGTTTTCTCACTCCTTTTCTGCAGAGAGCCTAACGCTTTCGCCCACCAAACACGCAATGACCGTATTAACGAACTATACGTTGAGGTATAGTGGATGTCATGAAAATTCCTACAGTCAACAACCCTAAGGCGTTTTAGGCATTACGCTGGACAGCCTGTGTTCCTCCACTCTGTATAAGACAACGATTATTGCCAGAGTATAGAGCCACAAGAAAATCCTCAAGTCGCTAACCAACCACAGCAAGTTTGTTGCTGCTGCTGCTGCTGCTGCCTCTGCTCCACCTGCTGCCGAAAAGAAGGAAGAAGTCAAAAAGGAGGAGTCGGAGTCCGAGGAAGACGACGAGATGGGTTTCGGTCTCTTCGACTAAACAACTCAACACGAAAGTTGAGGAAGGTAATAAGGACGCGATGTTGGTAACATGCAAGGCAATCGGTCAACCTGTCATTAAGAATACAGCATCGATACAGCCGTCTGATGTTGTAAAACGCAGACGAAAAAGCTTCAGACGTGTCAGAACACTGCACTCCGTACCCTAACATGATGCTTCCTGATTCGATAAGGCACACAATACAAAATGTTTTCGCAGAGATCATTCCTGCAGTCATTTACTTAATGCGGAACCGCCTCCGTAGAGCATCAAAAAGTCAAAAACACCTTCCCAGACTGCCTTCCAGTGAATGGCGTATTTGGAATTGAACCACGACCAATAAAAACTAATATTCATATCATTTTTTACTTCACATTCCTTCTATTATGAAAATTTGTAACACAATTAGCGAGAGAAAGTTTACAGAGCTTAATTTACTGAATCCATTCTCACGAATCCAATCGAGATACGAAGTCACATTAGTATAATAACCAGCACGGTAGGGTACAGCACAGCCAAATCCAAATGATACAATACCCGTTACACTGCCATTACATATCAGCGGACCACCTGAATCACCAGTGCACGAATCTTTCCCAGAATCAGTCACATCTCTAGCACACATCATGCCAAAACCAAAGTGTCTATAACTAACTTCACAGAGTTCGGTTGGAAAAATATAAATATCAGCATGTAATATTAAATCTGGCATTGGACCCAACTAACATATTTATTTAATTAATAGTACAGATTGGTATTGATTTAAAATATGTTTTACTCACGTTAAAAATTCGACCCCAGCCAAGCACGGTGCATAATGTATACGGAGGCAATGAGTTGGTTTGCAGACTAATCCTCTGTGCTGAAACACCGTCTTCATATATATTTTTTAGCAACAATAACAAAGCAATATCATTTCGAATAGTTATAGGGCAATAGTAGGTATGTCTAATAACTTTATCAACTTTTAAGGCTTGTGTTTTTTCAGTAACAACCAAGCGCCTCGGAGTTCCAGCTATGACCAATAAATCAGACGGTCTCAATTCTATTCGGGTACCGCTGAATTTAGAGAAGTATTTATCTATATACCCATTCAGATTTTTTTACACGAACCTCAAATTATTACATCATACAAACGCAATGTGCTGCAGTCAGAATAAATTTGGGTGAGATTATGGAGCCAACACAATTGTGATCATCTCCAAAAAACCATTGATATTTTTTTCCTCGTATGGAGACAACATATTTTGCCAAATTATCTATCTTAGGACGATAACCGCCGGTTATCAAGAATTTATAATTTTCCTTAGCATCCTCCATTATGATTTTGCTATTGTTTTTTGCACAAAGATATGTTTCCAATCGTAAAATGGTGAACAAAACTATTGACACTAAAATTTTTTCAATTGAACACATTTCTAACTTCTTGTGAATTTGATTCAATAATAATAATTATAACTTGATGTAAGACTCAACATTTCAAACTGCTATGTAATCGAAAGAGTTTTGTTTTTTGTTTTAACTTTTTGTAACTAATATTTTGTTTTATTTGGAATCTTTATTATTATTAAAATGACAGTAACTAAATTTTCTCACAAAAACAATGATGTTAAAGTACAATGAAAAATATTATACCTAATTGATCCCACCTTCATAATCAATTGAAGCGAAAGGGGTGATCTAATGGAAGATATATTCTTACTCTCCTACATTGTTTCCTAAGAAAAACCAATGCAGTGTGAGATGGTGCATTATCGCACTTCTTTATTCAATAAATTCAGACATAGGAAAAATCGAAGAATTCACTTTTAGAGCCTCACAAAACGACGTGAAATTTAGCATAGATGTCATTAAGAGTACTACCAACTTACGGAAAAAAATTACCAATTCGAAAAACACCCGACGTATAAATTAAAAATTCACCTTTCAATTTGATCACAGTATTATTTCATGCCTAAGGGTAAACACAACTTGTATGGACTTTCCAATATTATCGCCAATGTTCCAATCCACATCTTGTTATCCTTAATGGTTGTCGATAATCGTCTCCATGACCTTTAGGTGGCAGAAGGTTAAACTTATTGGCCTGAAGAACTTGGCTGTAGTGTAATTCTTTTTGTCTGGTATGGGAATAAACTTGAATAGGGATCTTCTTTTATGCTATGCACCACCACTAATATCAGTTGTTGTTCCCCATTTTAGAGGAGTCTTGGTCATATACTATATATTTTTGGCGATTTTTTTTCAAAAGAGTTTATTGCCTACAGTTTGCTGGCTTTAGGCCTTCCTTATGAATGCTTAAGTGCATAATTATTAATTATTCTTTTACAATCCTTAAGTATTCGTTGTGTCGTCGCTGTTAAGTCATTTTACTTTCTTTTGTATCTTCTGCTAGTGCTTTGTGCTTATTCTGGTATTCTGGTACTGCTTCTGGTATTGACGCTATGCTTCCTAAAGTTTGATCATTTCTCTTCGCTCTATTAAACCATTTCCTTACTATTTTCTATTATTGCTGATAGTTGTGAATTGCGCCATGGACCACATGTTCTTTTCTCTGGCATTGAAAACTTGCAATCGGGCTGCAAATGCTTCGATTTTGCTATTCTTTATGTTTTCTATTTTCTGTTGCAGTTCTTGGAAGTTTATTGCTTTATTCATTAACAACAAAGATTTTCCTAGGATATCAATTAATAACCCTGAGGAGTATTCTACAATTCTGACATTGTTGGTACAGAAGACACCATCCATTTAGAGATCATGCTCTTAGACCAGGTGGTTCCAGGTTGTTATGTCTAACACACATTTGCTATTCCTACCATAGTTACGAACGTGTATGTACTTGCCCCAATGAAGATGTAATGCTTTGATCTCCTCTTCTACTTTCACAGCATCTGTTTTAGCGATTGGGGGGTCCATCTGACAAGCAAAGTCTGAAAATTTGCTGACTTCTTCAATGCTATAACCATCACTAATCTCGCTAGCACCAAAGGTGTTTTGAAGATGTGTGGCAAACTCAACGTTTTCTTGTTTTTTCATTTCACTACAAAAAATGCGATGAGTGATTTTATTACACTGCCATTACATATCAGCGGGCCACCCGAATCACCAGCGCACGAATCTTTCTCAAAATCATCCTCATCGGTAGCACATATCATGCCAAAAAAAAAATCATCGTCTCTCTCTTCACAGAATTCAGTTGGCATTATATAGATATCGGCGTGTAATATTAAATCTGGCATCGGACCCAGCTAGAATAATTAACAGTTGAAGTACCCTTTTATTGTATTATAATAGCTTTTACTCACGCTAAAAATTCGACCCCATCCAAGCACGGTGCATTTTGTATGAGGAGGTAATGAGTTGGTTTGCAGACTGATCCTCTGTGCTGAAACACCGTCTTCATATATACATATTTTTTAGCAGCAATAACAAAGCAATATCATTGTGCATAGTCTCAGGGTCGTAGTAGGCGTGGCTAATAACTCTATCAACTTTTAAGGCTTGTGTTTTTTCAGTAACAACCAAGCGCCTCGGAGTTCCAGCTATGACCAATAAATCAGACGGTCTCAATTCTATTCGGGTACCGCTGAGTTTAGAGAAGTATTTATCTATATACCCATTCAGATTTTTTTACACGAACCTCAAATTATTACATCATACAAACGCAATGTGCTGCAGTCAGAATAACTTTGGGTGAGATTATGGAGCCACCACAATTGTGATCATCTCCAAAAAACCTTTCATATTTTTTTCCTCGTATGGAGACAACATATTTTGCCAAATTATCTATCTTAGGACGATAACCGCCGGTTATCAAAAATCTATATTTTTCTTTAGTATTCCCTATTATGATCTTTCTATTGTTTTTTGCAAAAAGATATGTTTCCAAACGCAAAATGTTGAACAAAATTATTGACACTAAAAGCTTTTTCAATTGAACACATTTCTAACTTCTTATGAACAGGATTCAATACTAATTAATTTATATTAATTTTAATATATTCGAAAGTGAAAAGGTGAAAAAGTCTAAGTTCGGTTGAAGTTAGTTTGTATGTACATACATACTAAGTATGTAAATAATAAATACTTTAACCTCGGATGTTCTTCAGATACTAGGACCGTTTGCCTCCTCGATGGTAGTCACTTTGTCGTTGGTGCGGAAGCTTAACAGCTTGGTCATCACCACTATTCAAGGACCCTGTTTCCGGAGTTTCCTGCCCTTTTGGGCGAATATAAGTATACGGGAAGATGACTGTCCCTCCACCAGCCAAAAGCTTCCGAAAGAAGCTCAAGAGACCGCTTACCACGAAATAAATCGCTAAAATAGCAAGCACGACACAGAACATCACGAGCAGACATACTCATAGAAGAGATGCGGAAAGTGTCTCATCTTCCATATCTTCAAATTAAAGAGTCGAGAAGAGAAGTGACATCGACTAGACAACAGGAGAGGTCAACTGCTCCGAAGCCACATACACTAAGACCTGGCCGAAGACACAGCAATCCTGAGGTTATAAAAGTTGTCAGGGTAGCAATGCTTCCTCCGAAAGAGCTGGTCAAAAGGGATGAGGCGTTTATGGGCTCGAATTAAATGGCCATCGCTCTAGTGTAGCAGTCATGGACTTCCAAAGATCAGGTAAGAGAAATGAAAGATAATTTGACACTAGTTATATAAGATCTCACTTGCGAGAACCCTCGAACATATACATATCTCTGTATTTCAAAATTTATAAGTAGAGTTCTAGCGGAGCCAAGCCAAGTTCTTCAGGCCAATAAGTTTAACATTGTGCAACTTAAAGGCCATGTAGGCGATTATCCACAACCATTAAAGGCAACACGATGTGGTACACAGTTGGAGCCAAGACTCCAAAAGTAATTGGTGCGAGGATAATGGGCCAAAGGACAAAGCTGCCAATACTTATGTATACCCTAGCATGCTCCGAGCAGAAATATTTACCATCACCTTACATATGTATGTGAAGTCATACTCAGTAGAATGACTATTAATCAACTTATGGATAGTGTGGGAATGTGTCATGAAACTAAATGCAGTAGACGAACGGAATAAAGTTTGGCTATTCTGGGTTCCGTACTTAAAGGTATTGCAGGAAAGGAAATAGCAAACAAACTTGTGAAAGAAGCGGCCCGCAGACGGGCCCTATGCCCTTCTATCCATTAAGTAGACACACGATAAAGAAGGAACTGAGACATGAAAAAAAAGAAAATAAAGAAAGGTACTGATTAGTAGTGGCGGAATAAGACAAACGGCTACAACACCAGAAGATATAAAAATGTTTTTATTTAGTAAAAATAACTTAAGTATAATAACATGATTTTTTAGAGGATACTGCCGACTGAACGAGCATTTGCACAGAAATGTACTCTGACGAGACTTGTCGGTGCTGTGAGCTAAACTCGAAGACACCAGTGCAAATATCGTGACATGCGATGCTGTAGCTAGAAGAAGGCTGACGCTTCCAGAAATCATTCCGAGGCAAAACTACATTAAATCCATCAATCCCTCAAGCATCTGAAGGGTTTTAGGATTGAACGAAATAATGTGAAAGAATCAGAGGGCACAATTCTACCAATACATATATCAATCTATCCACAGCGACTATATTAACTGGGCGAAACAGTATGGACCATACACTTGACAGCCTCCTTTACTTCGCAAAGGAGCGCGATTATTGCCAAAGTATCAAGTCGCTAGCCGGCAAAACCTGGGGAAAAGCAACCGGCCGGCTGGTCATTATCTACATAGCACTAGTATCGTCGGCTGGACTGACTGACTGTTGTTGTTGTTGTAGCGACAGAATTCTGCCGAGTTGACAGTCCTTGGCCGGATAAAAATCCGGGTCCGTTCCGGTTACGTAGACCCGACTGTCATGGGAACGACTGACTGACTGACTGTCATTCACAGCGGAGCCATTAACACCTTCACCAACTCCCTATCAGTGAATGGTATACTTGAAGATAAAGCAATTCCTAAAGCAGATAGAGAGCTCGAGTTGCCCCGAGAGTCAGGAATGGCCCTTTCGCAAATTCCGTTTGGATTTTGTAGCAGGTTAAACTACAGAATTGTCCTCTAAATACTAAATTGTCCTGCGTGCAAAGAGTTCTCGCATGACTCCAACCACCTCTTTGAATGCATATTGAATCCTACTTATCTAAGACCCCTCTCGATAAACTTGGTTTCCTGGGTAGACTACTTCTTCCTGTTAGATGACTGCGATGACCATTAAATATTTTCCTCCAAGTCTCCCCTTGTATACCCCGACTTACCCATCTTATGTCCTGCATACAACGGTTCACCGTACGATACTAATCACCTTTTGAAGCCATCTCCTTTCTCCCTGTGGTCCGTAGCCGTCGAAACAGCTCGTTTTTTGGGCTTCCCGTTAAGTGAACTCGATGACAGCCAGCATGCTACTTTCCCCCCAAGCAGGGTCTAGGTACTTGTTACAACAACTTTCCAACAAATGAACAGCTTCTTGGGGAGAAAAGGACGTTGATATGTCAAATTTCAAATCAATATCTCAAAAACTGAGGGACTAAATACAGACCGCCGGACGGATAGACAGACCATATGACTAAATCGATTCAGCTTGTCTTGCCGATCAATTATATAATACGTTCATATTTTATAGAGTATCCACAAATTTCGTGAAAAACTTAATATCCCTGCTCAGGGTAAAAATATAAAAGCTCTTCTATAAATAAAAGCTCTTCTAACAAATTATGAAAAGGTCTTTCTTAAGTCGAATGTAGAATTCGACCCTTTTTGTTCTCTTAAATACCTGCAGCATTAATCGCCACCATACCAACTTCTACATATGTAAGTTTATCACAATAGTTTATGGTAAAGAATTAGGTAAAAGTCTACAAGGACGACTTTTCCCAAAAATTTACGGATTAAATACTTTTAATCTAAAGAGCTCTTTGAATTTGCTTTATACTTAAGTGTAGTTTCGGTGCGAACGCAACATAAAGTTGATGGAATACGAAATCGTGTATTTCGTCGAAATAGAAAATAAGGCCTTTTGTTGTTGTTGTGTGACTATAAACTTTCCTAAAAACAATTTTCAGGAATGCTTCCGAGTTAACTGTTTGTGTCAGGTACCAAATTCGGGATATCAAGTATTTCGTAGAATATAAACAATTTTGTTGTTGTTGTAGTGACACAAAACTTCCCCAAAAACAATTTTGAAGAATGATTCCGAGTTGACTGTTTGTCAGGTATCAAATCCCGGTACGTTCCGAAAGCACTCTTACAAACAATATATGTATGAACATATGTATATACATATATTTGAACGGTAGAAACTAAAACAATCAACCGAAGAAATACATATTATTAACTTTTTTCTTAGTTAGCTTTAAAAAAATATAATATTGTAAATAAATAATGAATACACAATCAAAATTATACCATTATTACAAAACTTCGTATCGTTTTTGGGGAAAATCAATTACATTTATTGCGAAATATTGTTTAAATATGTTAAGAGATTTTAAAGGAATCTCAGCAGTGACAATTCAAGCCATAAAATTTTGATTAAAATTTTATACTGATCTCTCCTTTATAGTAATATTTTTTTTATACATTAGTTAATATAAGGGCTATTGTGTTTTGAATATATACTACTTTATTTTTCCTCACACCATTCGTTCTCTTTACGAACTTGTTCCTCTTCTGCTGGCGTGAAATCGTTTTTGATATTGAAAGTTTTCCGGATCTCTTCGGGTGTTTTACCTTTAATCATATTTGCCACAGTTTTACAAGTTACATCCAGCAACCCTTTAATATCCAAGTAATTAGCGGCTAAAATTAGTTCAAAGAGTGTGCCCTGATCAACTTTCAAAAAATCTGCATCCCAGGAGGAGATATCATCGGTACGTTTTTCTTTGTTCTCATCATCTTCGGTTGGTTGTGGATCGTCTTTGTGATACGTAGCCCATGTAAGTACTTTACGCAGTATGGCAGAATTCACATTAGGTAATGGAACAGTAGCGTTTTCGCTATCATCCATGCCGCAATCTTCCAACATTGTTTTTATTGTACCTGAGCATTTTGCGATTTGCACGTCAGTTTCGAAGTTTTCGTTGTCTGATGATTGCAAGGTAATAGGCATCTTGATATTCTATTTCTGAAATTAAGAATAAGTCAAATAATATATGTATACACACATGCACAAATGTTTATGGTATATTTAGAAAACTTTGATTGCTCTACAGCTCTATGTTTTTACCGTCACCGAAACGCACCTTTTCTTTACAATTTATCAAAACTTTCAGATCTTGTATTCACGACAAAACGCAATATAATTGCTTCAATATATTCCAAATATTTGGTTTTAAACGATTGCAACAGTCCTGTAAATCTAACGAATGAATTTTTTGGGACCTTTTGCACTGCTCAAAATAAATTCACGAATGACAAATGACAAAGGCGCAAATATAAGTACATATTTCAGGGTTGTATTCACAATATTATTTTAGAGTTGCCAGAAAATTGCAAATATTCGTCTGGAAAAATATTTTGTTTCCCAGAATTTTTTTCAGGTAGATAAAAATATTTTCTTTCATCGTAATTTATTAAATAAAGACTTGCATTAAAACTATATTTATGTTCATTGAAACTTTAAGTTATTTGTATAAACAGTTTCAACGATACGGTAAAGTCACATCATAAATCTATTACATTCGTCAACTCTACAGCTCAGGTTTCGTTAAACTCTTTTACTTTTCGCTTTTGTTCTGCTGCTGTCATCTTGATTGAAATGAAGATGTAAATAAAAAAATTATTTTTTTTTATATATTTTTTTTACACTTCTTATTCTGGCAATTTAGAAATACATTGTTTTTTTTGTATCCAGTAAAGCAACATAATAATCTAATGAGCTACAGTGCAGTCGTCATATGTCCACAAAAAAGTGGAGGCACAGGCGCTAGTTCCAAAGAGACGTACATGGTTATAACGTCTGGCAGCCCATAATGCGTAAAAGGCCATCAAAAGCAATACGGTTAAAATGGATAAAATCAATTGATAAAAAATTGTCATTTTCCGATAGCTGAAAAGATATTGGCATAATGTCAGGAGAACACCGTAAATATTTAAATCTTGTAATTCACATGGATACTTTATTTTGAACAGTCCGCATACGTGATTGATGGCCGCATTCACAACATTTTACGTCATTAAGTGTTCGAAAAAGGTCTGCCTTTTGCTTCTCCTTATATTTACAAAATATATCACGGATATCGTCAGATAATTCCATTATATCCGACATATTCCAAGGATTTAAAAAAATAAGTATAATAAACAGCGATCACAAAAAATATATGTATATTTGATGAATTGATATTTTCAAATTTGAGTTACTCTTCTGTGTTGCTAGATTACAACAATTCGTGCAACACTAAAGAATAATAATGTATATTATCCAGGTTCCTAAATATTATGCATAACCTGTAGAATAATTATAGATAAATTAAATTAAAGATAAATGAATAAGCTTAAAATTAGATTGAGTAAAATTCGATAAAGTGTTTTATAATGTAGCAATATATTATTGCCCGTGTGTTCATGCTATAATTGCTTATGGCAGACGATTTTTGGTGGTTTCGGTACGAGTTTATTATCGCGACGACGAACGAGGACAACTACAACGAAGTCGAAGACGCTGCTAAGAATTTTTGTGGTTTCTGTTTCTTTTTTATTCGTTGTGAAGTGAACGTGAATTCAGAATTCTATATATTTTTATTATTTTTACGCAGCAATATTTGAGCTTATCTCTACTAATAGATTAAAGTGATTAAGAAAAAAAACGATTTTATAGAGGGTGTAATGGCGTGAGGGAAGCGAAAACAAAGAAGTTGAAACTTCTGTGTTTTGTGCGTGAGAGCTCGCTCGGAGTTTCTCGCCAGCACAGACGGCTAGACAGCAAGACAGCAGTCAGAAAAGTTGAGCAGAAGGAAGTTTAGGTTGGAAAAATAATCGGCTGTAAATTGTTTGCAAATTGAAAGCAGCTGAAGATATCGTTTAACAATTTGCAGATCTATGGGAGCTATTTTCATAGCGGCTTTTAATCTGGTAAATAATTGCAAAAATGTATTTATACAGGTAAAATTTTTTTCGTTCTTGAGGACGACGGTGTTTTTTTCTTGCATTTTCTCAATTTTGCTGTTGACGCTGGCTGGTAATTTTTTCCAGTTATGCCTTTCAGTATAGTGTTATCTCGTTTGTACCAACGTGAATAGAAAGGTGTAGACTTTGTAATGTGATTATTCCCTTTGTCTTCAGAAGTACACATATTGTGATTGTTAATTGAGGTGTATTGAACGGGTACCATTTCGGCAGAAAACCATTCGATATTAAGTGATCTAATAAAGTTTATTTGCTGTGTTATTATAAAACTAATCCATATTTATGGGTTCGAAGTATGTAGTGAATGACTTTTGATTGAATTTTTTGTGTTTCTGTACTTTTTAAACGACGGAAAAGCATATTACTGCAATAGTGGCATTGGTCGGCTTCGACAGCTGATGCGATTTCGCGACAGGGCTGCGCAAGTATCGCGACACAGCGTGCTCCACTGCTAAACAGTCGTTTCGCTCTCACTTAAAGCTGAATACGAATGCGAAAGTTTAGCCCTTTTTTTTATCGAGTGCGTTCAATTATAGCTACCGCTGGCTTTTCTGTGACAAGATCAAAACAGGCATGTTAGTGCTTTAATTTGATGAATGAAAAATTAATTGACAGTGATTGCTATTTAAAATATAAAGGATAAGAATAAAAAGTTTTGAACTGTCCAATGTTTTGTGAAACGCCAGATTGCTTGCAAATATTGTATGCCAAAGGAATACGGACTTTGTATACATATATATTAGATATATTTTGGAGACGGCGACAACTCTACCAGTCACTTTAGTTTTGTATGACAGTCAGTTTTTTTTATAATTATTTGGAAAAATCAATTGTATTTCCAGTTTAAAATAACTCTTGTGCAATAGCAGGAGGATAGTTAGAATATTGTACGTCTTATAACATTTTACACAACTTTCCAAAATACCTACTCAATAAGCCATATTTAGTTTCACCTTAACACATCAGGGGAAGCAAAACAATGATTGCCAACCAGTTTTAAATTGATAATTGTTATACATTGTTATGTTTTGACATACTTATTAATTTAATTATTGTATTTTTTATTATAGTGACTGTTAACTGTTAAGCAGGTGCCTAAGCATCAGCGGCAGTGACAGGAAGACAATGGTTGTTGGTTCGAATCATCAGCGGCGTGGTGGTGGTGATACTGGCAGCAATAGCAAAAGCGGAAATTCTTCGTCCAACGCAATCTCCTCCACCTCAAATAATAGTACGTCTAGTTACCATCATTCAGCTCATAACACAGGTCATCATAATACTAGTGGCAAAACAAATTCGATGTCTTCACATAATAATGGCGGAAGTAATACCCATAGCAGTTCAAATGGTCATGCCCAACATCAGAGTACATACAATGCATACACAAATGGCTATCATTTAGGCAGTACGATTGGCGGCACAAATGGAGCTGCTAGTAATAGTGTTAGTCGACTTTCACAGTCGACGGGGATGACACCAAAAGAACTTTCCGAAAACGATGACCTAGCAACTTCACTGATTTTGGACCCGCATTTGGGTTTTCAGACGCATAAAATGAACATTCGATATCGTCCACTCAAAGTGGATAGTGCTCAGTTAAAAGCTGTAGTGGATGATTTTATTGCAACACAAAATTATGATGTGGCGGTAAAAAAGATATTTAATGGCCCTTGGATACCAAGAAGTTTTAAAAGTAAAAACAAAATAAGCTTCAAGCGACTACACGATCATGTAAGATTTTTTATTCTATGCTTAAAATAGATTTGTTCAATACAACTTCATAATAAACATATGTATATTTTTTTATTAATGTTTACCCATATGATATTTTCAGATAATTCGTTATTTACGTGTGTTTGATAAGGATAGTGGTTTTGTAATTGAGGCATGTTATCGTTACTCACTCGAAGGTCAGAAGGGTGCCAAAATCAGTTCGACAAAGCGGTGGTCAAAGAATGATAAAATCGAATGCTTGGTTGGTTGCATTGCTGAGTTGTCTGAAGCTGAAGAAGCTGCTTTATTGCATACAGGCAAAAATGATTTTTCTGTTATGTACAGCTGTCGAAAAAACTGTGCCCAGTTATGGCTGGGACCTGCTGCTTATATAAATCACGACTGTCGGGCGAATTGTAAATTTGTTGCCACTGGACGCGATACCGCATGTGTGAAAGTGTTACGCGATATTGAAGTTGGTGAAGAAATTACCTGTTTTTATGGGGAGGACTTTTTCGGCGATGGCAACTGTTATTGTGAGTGTGAAACTTGTGAGCGGCGTGGAACCGGCGCATTTGCCGGTAAGGTTATAAACGGCCACACTGGCAGCGATGCTGGTGCCTTAGCAATGGGGTTAAGTGGAGCTTGTGTAATTGGTATAAACTCGCATGATCCATCTGCAAGTGGTGGTTATCGATTACGTGAAACTGACAATCGTATAAATCGTATTAAAAGCCGTGCCAACTCTACAAATTCAACACACCTTGATACAAACACGTGTGCGGCAAACGCACCCACAACTACTGAAAGCTCTGCAGGGGCTCAGATTGCCAAGAAGACGGAAGGTGACGCCGGCATTGCTATGGAAGTCCCTAATTTAGAAACAATGAAAAAACAACAACCTACTGTGGTAGTGACCCCGTTAACGATGAAGGAATTGCGACAAAAAGGTATGACCAAATACGATGCCGAAATGATCATGGCCAACACATACCAACGGCATCATCATCATCAGCAGCATCACTCTCATCAACATGTATCGCAGCAAGATATTAATGGCAAACATTCTGCAACTGATACCATATCAGGTAGTAAAGTAGGTGGTAGCAGTTTTAATGTAGGGAGAGAATCGCTACGCAAATCGGCACGAGTAAACAGCACCAGCAGCACGATATCTTCTGGTTCAGCGGACGAACTTTCTGTAAGTGCCGTAACAGCTGTGTCCCGTAACGCCAGCGCCGGTGCCGTGGCCAAAGCGAATGCAACAAATGCAGCGGCTGAACCAAAGTCGAGCGCAGCCACTACTGTGGCACGACGGCCAATACGAAAAAATCCTAGCAATGTTGTGCATAAAACTAATTCGTACAACAACAAGACAAGTGGCTATCTTACACGTAGCACTAGCAGCAGACAAACACGTGCTGCAGCAGCGGAATGTGCAGAGGAAACGGAAGAATGCTGCGATCTAAGGGATACAAATGATTTCAATGAAATGGACGAGGAAATTGATAATGACATGGAACAACAACAACGCACCGACGCAGCAATTGATGTTGCCAGAACAGCAACAGTTGTGGGAGACGAAAAGGTCGGACTGTCTAAAGGCACCGAACGCCAGCGACATGACAAACCAATACGCCTGCGCAATGGACTGACTCGCGCCGCCGCCGCCGCAACTTTGCATAACAACAGCGGCGGGCGTATACTGCGCAATCACCACCAGCATCAGTCGACTGCACACAATAGTGATACAACCGCGTCAAGCATTGGCACGGAATTAAAATCAACTGCCACTGATGCCCATACGAATCGTAATATTTATAACAGTAAAAATAGTTCTAACAATAGCAGTAGTTTAAGTAGTAATTGTAGTAGTAGTAGTAGTGCTAATGATTCAAATGAGTTCTTTAGCGGAATTGCGGATAGGTTGCCGACTAGCAGACACTATGCTAACACAGCCACTATGCAAGAAGTTACCAACTTTGACCCAAGCTCAGCACTTTGCCATGCTGACGATGAGAATGGAGTGAATGCCACAGGCACCACTCACATTAGAAATAAAAGTATTAGTCCAAGTTATCGAAAAAATTTAATAGATTCATTTGAAGAGGCGTCAGTGACACAAGCGCAAGAATCTATTGGGACGTGTCTTGCGAAAGATTCTATGCAAACACACGCACAACGTGCAACTCGTCGAAATCAGCAACGCATCGCTATTAAAACCGATATCAGTACAATACCAACAACAAATGGCACTATAACAACGCGTAAGCGGAGTCTATCTCAGCTAACGGAACAACAAGTGCATGACGTTAATAATCGCAACGGTAGCGAGAATGATGTGCAAGACAAAGCTGCGACACACGGTACAGTCGATAGAAACTGCGCGCCTGTTGTTGCTGTTACGGCCATGGAAACACTCTTGAAGACACCGGAGCGGCGCTTGAAGTTGACGCTGCGTATGAAGCGTTCCCCAATACTCGACGAAGTTATAGAATCGGGGACTAGCCTGAGCGACGAGAGTAGCAGTTTTAACGGTTCATTCAGTCGTGCCTCATCTCATTCCGCCGAACCGGTGGAGTATGAGATTTTACGCATGGAAGGTATTTCCGAACACGGTGGTGACTTTGATAGCATTCCGCTAAAGCGTAAAAAGCGTCACAAAACGAATAAAGAGCACCATCATCACCATCGACACCGTAGTCGCCATCGGCAGCATCAACGCTACAATGCTGCTGATGAATTATCGCATAGTATGAATGTTGAAGTTTCTACCACGCCCCCGGCGGGTGTACCAGCCGCACAGTCCAGTCCACAAGCTGCTGTACTGCCCCCACTGGCCACTGATGCTAACGGCTGTGCGGTGCACACGCCACAAAAAAAGCGACTACGTTTGATATTTGGCAATGAGACGCACACAATCGACATTCCAGCGATTAGTTCAAATACTAGCCTAAATAGCACTCCGTTCAATACCAGCGGTAGCAGCGCCGAGTGTGAAAATGAAACGGGCGACATGAGCGAGTCTACAATTGCTTCGAATGCCACCAACACAACACATTCGGCGGTTGCTGTCACACCCACGACCAGCACTAACGTCAGTGCTGACACCAGCATTAGTACACGCGCAAATGCATCGTTGATGGCCAACGCTTCAACGCATTCAATATCATCCAATGCACCTACCGAGCCAGCCATTTCGCCGCAATCGCATTCGAATTCTAATTCGAGCTTGTGTTCTTCGAATTCCATCTTCGCGTCGGCCTGCTCGACAGCATCTGCGCCCACATCGTTGCCACAGAGTGACAAACACGACCAGCGTGAGCAAATTGTTGCTTCCTCAGCAATAAATTTTGCACACACCACGGTAGCGACGTCTGTAACTATTCCGCCGTCGACAATCGCGCCGGTAGTAGCAACAAATACTGTTGTGGTGGCACCGCCAATGTTGCAACACAAACCCTTTACATTGCTGCAGCAGCACTTGCAGACTTCCGCAGTTACACCCACCGTTACAACCCCACATAATAACTTTAGCACTTACATGCAACATCCGCTAGGTGGAACGGGCAGCATCACTGGCTTGCCAAAGACTGCAACAGCAACTGGTCCTAGCGGCAACAACAACTGCATTGCCAGCAACTTGAATGGCGCAGCAGCTGCGCTGGCGCCAACCTTGTTTTTATCGCAGGCGAGCGTGCCAAAACATACCTTCGGCTCTTGTGCCTTACTGCCGCCCCCCACTTTCGCACGCAATTTAACAACCAGTGGTCACACGTTGTCCATGGGTTCTACAGCGATCACTGCCACTGCTGCGAGCGCGTCACACAAAGCAGTTGCCAGTGCGTCGTTGCGTGCTCTCAATGCGTATACAACCACATCAACAACAACGATGACAATTGGTACAACAACAGCAGTGTCTAGCGTAAACGCGCTAGGCAGTGTACTCAGTGGTGGTGGTGGTGGTAATGGTGTTGCCACCACCTTAATGGTCAAGAAAACGACTGATCTCCTCATGAATTGACCTTCATTGTTGGCAATTGTTGTACATTGTGTTTCGCAAAGGGCAGTAGTGCTGTCGCTGCGTTTGTGGCTGTGTTCTTGGCTGGATAGTGTTGCTGCGGGCGCCAGGCGCGTTCCGTTTTCAGCATTTTAATCACATGTTGTTGCATTCTATTAAAGCGTGTTTAGTAGTTAATTTTCTATGTGTGTGTGTGCGTGTGTTGTGTTGTGAGTTTGGTAGCGCTGGTTGAGCGACAATTGAAATTCAACATTTTTTTTTAACGAATAGTACGAAATGTTTTGCGGTTTGGTTCAAAGTAAAGTAATAGTTTATTTTAGATTATTACAGGTTAAGTAAAATGAATTAAATTAATGAATAATTATGGACAATTAAATGATTAATTTCTTAAGTAAATATTATATTTCATAACAAAAAAGTTCATTATCAGGGAAAAATTTCGTAAACTATAACTGTGGGTTTCTAATCTCTCAATTAAAATTGAAAGTGGTTAAAATAAATATTACTTATAGAAAATTTGAAAAGCAGTTTTAAAAGCTAAGCTTCCCAAAAAGATCATAACAAAAACGGGCTTTCGTTTCCTCGATAAAGCCGCTTGTGCACCACCGAATGTCTGGATTTATTATTTATTTGCACATGTTGTTTTTTCACAGTGAAAGCAATCAAATATAATGATTTTTATCATCAATTACAAAAAATTTCGACAAAAAATAATTTCACAATTTTAATTTAATTTCAAACAAACACTATATTTAAACGGAATGGTTTGTGAAATTTATGTGTTGAAATTATGTATTTTCAAATTTATCTTCCTGTTCTAGTTAATTCAATAATATGCTAAAATCATGCTTTTATATTATGCATCATAAACATTTTTGGTGTGTGCTTAAATCGAAAATATTTAAATGTTTCGAACTCTTTTAGAAAATTCATAGGAAAATAGTTTTTTTTTTTTTGTAATGTCCAGCTTTATTTAATTTTTTTTTGTTTGGAAATTTATCGTAACTCTTACTTTCCTCATTGAAATGGTGTATTGTATGGATATGAATGATGTTGATCAGTTTTTCTTTTTTTTTTTTTTTCTCTTCTTTTCTCTACTTTTTATATTGCAGATGAAAAACTTATAAATAATAAAAGAAATGAATTGACTTTAAGTAGCAATGCTAAAGTTGATGATTATGTAGATAATAATCCCTTTAAATTCTACAATAATCCATCTAACAGCTATGAACATGGGTGTATAGGTCAAAGCAACAACAACAGTAACAAACATGGATCGTACGAGAAGAACCAAAAGGGCCACAAACCAATTGCTAATAGCTTCTCAGATATTCTTTATAATAATAATGAGATGTATTTGAATACTGAAACCACGAAACAGAATAGCGGTAGAATAACAAAAACTACAACAAAATATATTGATAGCGAAAATCCTAATACAAATAATAATTCAATGGTTAAGAAGTTACGTATAGAAATCAATCGAATTCAAATCATGTATAGTTAAATTGCAAAAAAAAATAAGCATATTAATACGCAAGCCTGCATAAAATATGAGCCTCGAATGGAGTCGCAAAAATTGTAACTTTCCATTAAATGGCAATTAAAAACAAAAGTTGAAAGTTGATTAATACAAAAATAAATGAAAAATTCATTATTACTCAGTACATTAGTTAAAGCATTCTTAATAAATGTCGGTTGTGCGACCGGAAGTTGAAATTAATGAAATAAATGAATAAAATTGAATAGTAGAATGAAATGTAAAGAATAAAAAAATGAAAGTCGAGCGTAAATTAGTATCTCAGCGCTGCCAGGTAGCGTATATTAATTATTAAACAGAACTTTGACATATATGTAAATAAAACAAACTATGTAAACATTTTCTCCAATAGTGTTCTAAAATCCGATTAAAATGTTGCTAAATGATTTTAAATCGTAATGCATAAAATAAATTCTACAGAAAATTCAAAAAGTGAAAAAAATTTCAAAATATTAATGCAGGAAATGCTGGTAATATATTATAAGAATATAGGGTTTCTAAGGAAAAAATAATGAAGAAATGTGTATAGTATATCAATAAAATATTAACTTATTATTGAAACATATTTCTCAAATAATCTTTATATGCTGTCGTAATGACGCAATATGAAATGAAATTTGTCATTACCGATATTTTCTGTTAATCCTTTTTCCTTATTTCGTAAAGAAGTACTGATACTTTTGTTTAATGCAAATTGCCAATCAAATGCTAGAAACTTGAATGTCATACAATAACAATCAATCAAACGTCAAATTGGCTATTATACCGTTAGATCGCGCTCAGCTGCTTAAACTTCAAAACTAATTTGTACCCTTAAATATTATTTTCGTTTTAAAAATAATGAATTGTATAAATTTTTTTGTTTTGCATACCAAAGTCTAAAAATTCTCTAACTGTGGTGTAGAGAGCATACAATAGGAAAAAATGGAATAAATTTAAGTGTAATCATAAAACGGATAGTTTTACATTAAGCTGATTTGTAAATATTACAAAACAATTGTGTTCTTTATATTAATATTAATTAATTATATGAAAACTGATTCATATAAAACTAATAAACGTAAAAGAAATCTTATAAATTAGCGCAATAATATAATGAATGTAAAATAGATAAAGAAAAACACTTAATGCAAAGCACTAAACAACAAATTAAATAGAAAGAGTGATAAAATTGTTAAAACAAGAAATCAATTGACCAATTGCAAACAATTTGTAGAAATAATAATTAATTAAAAAATAAACAAAATGTAATGATAAGTAAAAGCTTATTAATTATTTTCAACTTAAAATGCCAATGCATGTGCATTTCCATAAACAAGAAATACAAAAATATTAGTTTTAACAAAAATTTAGTATGTTTAGTTAATTATTTACGCTTTGCCAATATCTACAGTTTTAAGTTGTTTTCCAATATTTACGTATGTATAGCGATAATATAATAAATTTGTTTATTTTGTTCTCATAGTTTAACTTTTCACTTTAGTTAAATAAGCATACATACAAACTTTAAAGCATTCATCTCATTTAGTTTTAATGCAAATAGAATTAATTTACTGATACTTTTACCGATTAAATAAAGTTTCATTAAATATTTGTATACATTAAAGAAATAAAAATTACGAAAAGTATACCAATTTATTATAAAGTATTTGTATTTGTCGCATGCTATAAAAGAAACAAAAACAAACGTTAATTTCGGTTGCAATGACGTTATAATGCCCTTCACAAATAAAAATTTTCCATACTAGAACTAAATTTTGATCGGTTAGTTTGTATGATATGGTATTTATATGTTATAGTGGTATACTCGGAAAATATACATCGGGAGAATGTAGTTTGGATAATAATCCATACAAAAATTCTTGAAGATATCTCGTCAAATAAAACAAATTACTAAACAAGGACTTAAGTAAGTACGACAGCTATTTGCTAAAGTTGTCCCTTAGATATTGGTCTATTGTGCCCTCCCCAGTTGTTGTAGCAACAGAATTCTCCCGAGTTGACAGTACTTGACCGGATAAAAAATCCGGGTT
The DNA here is from genome assembly GCF_016617805.1 of Bactrocera tryoni. Taxonomy (NCBI): domain Eukaryota; kingdom Metazoa; phylum Arthropoda; class Insecta; order Diptera; family Tephritidae; genus Bactrocera; species Bactrocera tryoni. The sequence goes on along the minus strand of NC_052502.1, from coordinate 33,978,546 downwards.
CATCTCGGTTACGTATTCCCCATTGTCGTGGGAATGTATGCCTTCCTATAACACATATGTTCACAAAGGTCCAGCATTCTAAAAAATTCCGGAAGCAAACGCAATGGACGTGAAGTGTCCCTGTCCATGTAGCTGCTTCCAAGGGCATTGATGCGGCTTCTACAAATTGCTTGGAAGTCTAGATAGTTGTCCGGACCGGTCGGACAACGTCGTAATCAAATGAGCAGCTTTTTGGAGAGAAAAGAACGTGTGGAAAAGTTCGAACTGATAACTCAAACCCTGAAGCATTATTTCGCGTATATATAGACAGATGACGGACATGGTATAGTTCTTTCATATATCTTATTGTAAAAGCTATAGTGATTACAATTTATTGCTAAATAGTCTTAAGCGACGTTATCGGAAAAAACTTAATGTTTTGCAGTTGCGACCCAAGAAAGGAAAGTTACTGCGGACTTTGAGCGATGAGAATATTCAACCAACACTTAATATAATACATCCTTTTAAATAACTTGGTATCAAATCCATTTATTTTGCAATCATTTTGACAAACTAATTCTAAATTATTATTTAGCTTTTAATCAAGAATGCTGCAGTTTAATAGCAAATACGATATAAATTATTTGTAGGCGATCTCAATAGCGCCTTAGTGGGTTTAAAGATGAAATAAAAAAGAGCAAGATCCCTCTGTTATCGCGATGAAATTGTTAACGCCGCTTAGTGGCCATATTTCTGGAATTCCCATTCCCTATTGTCTAATGGACACACCTGTCGGGTTTTTAACCAACGGGAGATGCAATGAAAATGAAATGCATGATTACAGACACCCCAAGCAACAGTACATTCCTCGCTGGTAGCAGACGCCTGATTGGCCTGACATTCTATACACAAATCCATTATATGGTTACGGCAAATAGCGCAATTGTCTACAACAATATCTAGAAATAGAAAAAAATCGACAGTATTACTAAAATAATTTGGGTAATTATTTGGGGTTTATACGGACTTCAGTTCAAGGTTATGTAGTAATGAAGCAAATTACTACACAGAAATAATAAGTAAATTTGATTATATTATGCATACCCCAGGCCCATAAAGCGACGGCATTCCACTAAAAGTTAAAAAAAGGTGTATTTTTTGTTAACTGTAAAACTTGAGAATGAAATGTACGTACTCACCTTTTTTACATCGAAACGCTTCTTTTCTCCTTTGCTACTTGAAGTTGGTACCTCGAAATCTTCCTCGTCGACCTCCATTTCAATTCGTTTGGGGATTGTCCGCAAACGATTTGATTAAAAATTTCAAAATTAAACTTCTATATTGCTCAAATTTGCTAAAATATGGTATAATTGTTAACAATTGAAAACAATGCTTGAACAAATTACAACAACGAAGTGTAATGTCAAATTTTGCATGCAAGATGACTGTCGCTTTGTAACAATGTTGCCTGCTTTAAAATAAAAATTGTGTAAAATCGTTGAGACTGCTATTTATCACATTTTAAATAATTATGAAAAAGGATTTGTGTGTAAAATCAGCTGCTTTATGACGGAAAACCGATTGCTTACACATCTATTTTTTTAATGCAATTTTTTTTAATAATTCGTGTTTGGGAGGTATGCTATATTAAGCGTTAGCAACATTGTTTTACTGTTTTCCCAGACTACTGTTAACTATGGCCTTCAACATGATCAATGATGCCATATTAAATAAAAAAAATAAAATTTTATTTTTCGTCTTAAAAATATAAATATCTGACGCCCAAGCGATCATTCCATAAATTTAAATTATTATTGCAAAATATGAAATTAAGTACTACCTTTAGACATGAAAATCTTGTAGTAATAAATGCAAAAGTTGTGAAATTATTAAACAATTTTCGATTATATGAGGCATCTGACTCGCCCTGTTTTTAAAATGACGCTTGTGTTTGCGCCAAGCCTTCAGTTTTCGCGTTATTTTTGCATCGAAGGAAAGAAAACTATTGGAAAAGTGTTTAAATAGAGGTATTATAGTGAATTGTGAATAAATATAGTGAAAAAGTGAATCGCGAGTGTTTTTATCATGTGTGTAGTGTAAAAAATGTTCAAAAGTAGTTCGAAAAATGTGTTTAATCGCCACGCAAAAAATGTATGATACTTGTGTCCAGTAACAGCAAGAAGATTCCAAGTTTAAATATTAACAGCAGTCTTTCAATCCGGAAATAGCTCGGTTAGATGTTTCCGTTCATGTCTATACAAAATCGTAATTTTATTGGACCAATTGAGATTTACGAGAAAATGTTGGATTTTGCGGTTGCAATGTCATTTAGGAAAACAAAGCTAAATCAGAGAATGTGAGACATATTTTATGTTCTCTGGCTGAATTTACTTACATTAAGGTAAGCCGTTTGAATCGCATTGTGTTTATATAAGTATGTACATGTTTGTATGTATGTCTAATAAGATTGTTGTATTAATTGTACGTTTTTATTGTTGTATTAATTTAAAACATATTCATTACCTCTTCTTGTCATATAATTAATGTTTCAGGTCAATGCATTTTCTAGAAACAAAGTTAACTGTAATAATACAATTAATTTGCTCATAACAAAAATAGACCGATTGAAGCGGTACATATGTATGTATGTACATATGTTTTTATCGCATGCGATATTTTCCTCGCATGCATTTTTTATATTGCATCATAATCAAAATAATAAAAAATAATTTGTTTTGATTTTTTGGTAAAAATGGAAATTAAAAAAAAAAGATTTTAAACAGTAACGATAGCTTGCATGGCCATTAAAAAAGTTAATTTTTAAAAGGAGAAGTTAAGTGGAAAGCACTTTGAAAGAAATTGGATTGAAATCCAAAAATCAAAGTAATTTATTCTACTATAGATGAATACAACTAATGGTGGACGGATTTTGATTTTTGACAAAATGGCGTTTTTCCAAAAAAAAAAATTTGATAAAATTTTAACTTCAGATTTGCTTAAAAAATCGAAAACACCAAATTTATTATTATTTCTTTCATTACCTGTCATATATGTATGTATGTGTGCCAGTGGCATAGATACATATGTGTGTGTGAAGAGAAATTTTCAAATCGAGAGATATATGTACATACATACATACGTACATAGTTATTTCGTATTTTCCTGCCCGACTCTGAGAACAGCGTTTCGGAAAACGCGTTTTAAATTTTGGAAACTGACTAAAATTTCTTAAAAATTTTTTGGCCTGATTTTACTTACTTTCACATTGTAGTAAAAGGTAGTGAAAAATTGAAAACTATTTTCAACACTATGGTTCATGAAAACAGTATTAGTGCAAAAGCAGAGTTCATGTTTACTATAATTTTTTTTTGTAAATTTGTCAAAAAAATATTTTTATTTATAAGTACAATATTAAATTATGTTTATCTACATTAAAAAAACACTCTGTATACTTTCTTATGACTTATGATATCTACAATTATGTCAAATACATGGGTACATACATATCTATAATAATACATTGTTCTATAGAAAAATACTGGCTCAAAGGAAAAATGCTTAATTTACTATAATTCTGCATGCTTTGACTAATCATAAAAATAATTATGAACATAAATAGATATAACTAATTAAAAAATTACAATTAAATGTGCTTCTTGAACCTATTAGGTTCAATTTTGTCGAATGTATTGCGAATCAGCTAAAAGAAAAAGTTATTTCCTTCAATGTGTCTTAGCTTTGTAAGTGATTTTCCACACTTCGAAAAGGCATATTGTCGAGTGAAAACGGTAAAATATAGCCAGTGGCATAGATATGTGTGTGATGATAGTCCAACCCCAAACACCAAAGAATACCAGATTTGTTTCGCGAAAAACTGCACGTCCTTTGATCAGAGTGTTGATAAACCAAATTGCAATATTTACTATAAGCAAAAATGTAACAATTTCGCGACCCGGCTTGCGGCGTGCCTGTTTGGCGCCTTTACAGCGACGATGGCTTGCATGGAGTATGAACATGGTCTGTAGTGAGGTCTCTGCCAAACCAAGGATCTCAGCAACAATGCCTTTCGAATGAGAATAGTGAAATATGAGAAAAGTAAAGATCGCAAATGCGAAATTGAGGGTTGATTTTCACTTACCCTCTATACGATCCGGCACCGCATCCCATTTGGAGAAGTAGCTGCCCAAAATGCTAAACATGCCATAGAGATAAACACCAGTCTGCGCCACAATCAGCAATTGATTGTCCAGTTCCATTGAGTGATGATCATCGCTGGAGTTTTGCACATATTTCAGATCGCGTATCAATATGAGACCTACGAAATTGAAAATCCTTTACTTTACTTTAAATGTATTGGTTGTACGCGGCCTTACCAGCAATTATGGCCGCTGTGCAAATAAAGTACGTAATTATTTCCCAAATGGTGACCTCTTGCGTTGCAACCAATTCATAGCCGGGTTGTGTGTACAGCACAAAGTACATGATCATCGATATAATCGTCATTACAATCATAATTATACCGAAGAAGAGCCCCTTATGCGACTGTGAACAATCTACGGAGAAATGATTTGCCGGTTTCTGATGTGCCGGTTTTATCGAACTCTTTCTAGATCGATCGATATCCGGAATGGAGCGCACTGTCTTCCACATCTCATAAAGTATAACGGCACAGATGAGTGAATACTCGATGGTACAGGGGAAGAGGAATGGCGCCACTTCCTGCACCAATGCGCCCATAATGTTGGTGCGTGAACAACCGACCGACACTTGCGTTGATGTGTTCCCCGCTGATGCTATCGTCACATTTGTGAGTACATTCTGTATGGTTGTGGCGATCGTATTATTCATGCTGTCCGTAATATGCTGTGTATGTGTTAGAGATTCATCACTCCAATCGGTAGTCCCGTGAGCCTCGGTTGGGAATAGCGCCTCAGTTGCATCGCTTTCGTGGTGGCCAATGTGAAAGATTTCATGTTTCGTCTCCTCAACTAACACATACAACCACTCGCACAGATTGGTGGCAACCATGTGCATTAGGCCAAAACGACAGATGACTTTGTGACGTGCCATATCCAAATAGGTTGTATTGAGGAAGATAAACTGTATTTGCACGATGGCGAGCAGCATGCGACAAATCGGTGTAATTGCAATAAAGACATCACCACAACCGGCCTTGCCGTTCAATTCAAAATACTGACCGAATTCCAAACCCGAATACACCATAGTGCCGATGGCAAAAGCAATGGCGCCGACGCGCAGATAAAAACTGCCGAAATGTGTGACCTTGTGTTTCAAATGTATATTTTGAGTTTCCTCATCTGTGCATATAAAATAAATTACTATTAGTTGTTATTGCCTGGGGTGATTTTAAAAATTATCACACACATATTTATACATTTTCATAGCGATTGCTTAAGAGCTAATATTTGAAGAAATTTTCGTTGAACCGGCGGTTTACTAATAAGTCAGGTGCTCCAGTCTGAAAGACTCACTTGTGCGAACAGAGATTGGTAATAATTAATGCGGTCATCAGATTAAGAAGGTCTGCCGTTCCTATCTAGTCGGGTCTACGTAACCGGAACGGACCCGGACTTTTACCAAGAACTGTCAACTCAGCAAAACAACAACAACAACAACTTCCTTGATTATGGTTATAAAAACACTTTCTTTAAGTGGTTAGGTTAGTCAGAGTCCTCAAAAATGGTTTCACTTTGACAATTCATTCTAGAAATTAGGGGAAAAAAATGGATTTTCTCTTTTTCAGGTTCCATTAAAGATGAGTTTAAGTTAATATAAAACTTGTATACCCTGAAGAATATGTAGAAGGCCCTAGGGAAATATAGCTGGTGATAAAGGGTGATCCACTTCGATGTACAATATTTTTTTTTTAAGGAAAAACACAGAAATTTCAAATTTAATGGAGAATGTTTATTACCATTTGAAAAAACATTCATTGGCATTTATTTTTTGAAGATTTTCTCGTTCAAATGTTGGACGAGGCTACGTCTCAGATGGTCTCTAGTTGGATCACCTCTATGTATCTGTGTGTACGCGATATGTATATGAAATTTTGTAACCGTTCTATTCTTCCCAAGAAACTGCTTGATATCGAACCACTATAGCATATTGTAGATCAGAACGAACAAATATATCTTGACGAAACATGGGCTATGTCCAAAACAATGACACAATCTCCGAAGAAAATGTTCAGATCGGACTATCAGCCATTCAGGTTGACCAATCAAAGTATGAATATATAGATTTGATTAAAAAATATGTTTTCCTTATTAAGCGAATTTCAAGTCGAAGGTTATTTATGTATACCAAACAATATAGCTAGAAAGAACAACCGTGTTTCTAAGAACTTCTGCTTTCTCCAACAAATTATGAAACGGAACCAAATCGTGGCAGTTGGCTTGACATAAATTCGTCTCCGAGCTTCAAACTTTAATTTCTCAGATACAGAAGGCGAAGTAGTCCACTAATTAGAGCTAGAAGCCATTAGTTTTTAGGTCTTAGAAAATTGAGATTCCAAAACTGTTCGGAAGGGAATTGCTAGTATATTTTTCCAAATAACTATAGTGATCTTACTCTATATGGTAATTTCTGCTGAATATTCATCTCTTATTCGGATTTCCATCTACTTAAATAGAGTACATAAAAAATTATTACTTACGAAAAGTTTTCAAGGCATTGAAGAGCGTACGATTCCGCAAGGTCGTTGCATAAAGGAAGGCAACAAAAAGTATGCTTCCCATATACAAATAAACATAGAAGCCCTGGTATACATAATTGGGTATTTGTTTTGATATCACTTCGGTAATGGGCAAACATACGCCCACCAAAACTAGTATTTTACAATAAAATGCCGAAAGTGCAGCACTCAAAGCGTCACTGGAAACAAACACAAAAGCAATTGATAAAGTCAAAAACACAAAACTTGAGATAGTATCTCGAACACACTTCGCCATATACTTACTTGCCTTTGCGCCGATTTTTGACCTTCATTTGCTTCGCAGCAAAGTGGCGATCGTCTCCATCTCCATGTGCGTTGATTGTGACCATAGAGGTGGCGGCGGTGTCCGCAAGTGACCGACTGTTTACATGGAGAGAAGTAAAACAATAAATAAATTTGAAGAAAAAATGTGCACAACGAAAACAAAAAAAAAATAAAAGCATGCCGCATATGCTTGAACCTGTACCCGAAAGGACTTTTCGACGCGTGACCATTCGCCTCCTTGCCATTCTTGCCGCGAAACAGCGCCGATGGTCGCCGTGCCAAGATATCCTGCAGCAGCAACGATGGACGTCGTGATATTTGCAAAGTTTGTATACTCGTACTATTGCTGTTCGTCGGTGGTATGCCATTCGAGTGCTTCTCTAGTTTATCGTTTTTCTCAGCGCCACCACCATGGCTGGTAAACTCAATGGCTGGTAGTAGCGCCTGTCGCGCATTGCCCGTGCTGACAAGCTCCAGATTTGTTTGTGAACGCACTAACGGTGAGATGGGGTGTGCCATGATCGGCACGTTATGGTAGCCGCACTGGTCGCAAGGTGTGCGCGCGAGACGTTTCGATTGTGTCGACTGATTGTAGGAGGGTGTAGCGACGATCGTTGGTATAGAGAGCGAGGATATTGGTTTTATGTCGACGGTTTTGTAAAAGTAATCACTATTGTTGGCCGCTTGATTTTTGCTGCATGTAAAATAGAATTTTATTCACATTAAGTACGAAGAAGTGTTGGCAAGCAAGTGTGTTTAGTGACAGTGTGGTGCGTGTCTGTGCTAAGCTGCGTAAGCGGCGCTTCGTGTCGTGTGATATTGTGACTTAGATCGCATAATAGTGTGCTGTAAAGTCAGGCGGATCTTAAATTTGCTGTTGTATCTAATCAAATCTGACTCCGACTGGTCCAATGAAACTGCTCGCGCAAACTGATAAAAATTTACGACGCGAAAAGTTTGCGATTTTTATCATGGAACATTTTTGAGCTATTAGTTTGCTGAAAGTTTTGTGATTTCAATGGAAGGAATGCTACAGCAACGTTGAAAATGCTTGTTGGGTTTTTCGGGGAGTCTTTTTTATCATAATATGACTGCATAAAACATTCCGTGAAGCTCGTGAAGTCAACGAAAACCACCTATGTATATTATGATGATAACATCAAAAAAGTTAAATAAACTACAGTGTTAGCATCAGATATATAGCGGAAGATCTCAACATCTCTTATAGATGAACTCAAGAGATTTTTGATGATTTTTTAGGTAGTTTTTTGGGTAAAAGAGAGGCTTGGCAACGTAGTTGAGAAGCTTACAGTCATCAAACGCATCATTATAATTAACTAGACATGGGTTTATCAATATGATGCCGAAACTGTCTAACAATCAACCGAATGGCGCTCCAAAATTAACCGGAAAATCAAACTCCATTGATGGCCACTCCAGTCGAGGCTTATAACAAGTGTACAATTTGACTAATAATCTATTTTGATGGCGATATTAAAGATTTATATTAAAAATGTATGAAAAATTTTTCCAGTCCGGGTCAAATTTGATCAGATAATACATTTTTGGTTTTTTAGTTAGTATTTAATTGGTGAGTTGCAAGGCAACATTTAAAACACGTGCTTAACAAATTCGTTTATATGCTATTAGGTTATGTATTTGACTAAATAACTGTTATTTAAATATTTTTTTTCTATTTTTCGATATTAACCGTCACTGTAAACCCACAACCGACGAGTTTAAAACTTAAATTTAAACTGACAATGAACTGTCGTAATACACCACAAGAGCAAATTATTGTTCAAAAAATCCTTACATATTTTCCATTTGGACTTGAAATACCATTTCTGTGCAAGTCAATTATGCACCGCCTAAATTGATAAGAAGATTGATGATGTGTCAGTGAAAGCGTGATTGATTTCATCAAATTCAAATTATTCGCATATTTATTTGTAAATGGAGAAAATCAATACTAAAGGTATATATGTACATGCATATGAATATACATTTGTGAAAATATAAATATCTGTTTTTTTTTATATAAAAACAAAAATGTTAAAGTACTCGTACTATTTGTTAAGGCCCTTGACATTCCGCTTAACAAACCACGGGATTTGTTTTAAGATTAGCGTTTACAGCAAAGAATGTGCAGGATATGTGTGCACGTGGCTTATACATATAACAATTTTTCGATGAAATTGAACATAAAAATGCAAAATATTATAAATCACCTAAAATTTCGCATGAGGAAATGCTAAACGCCACGTCTAGACGACTTTGCTTAAATGTCAGGCAAATTTTAATTTTATATTTTCCTTATCTATTTTCATTCAAATATCAATATTTATTATCTATATCAGTATATTACTTTTTGCTGCGTCATTTATATATTGAAATACCAAAATATAAGAAAAATGTTCAGCTCTGCATTGTTGTTGCAATGGAAATTGATTTAATACTTGTGGGGTTGTATATGAAATTTTATAGTTTCGCCTTCCAAATTAATTTTATTTTTTCTAATCTTTTTCAAGGCCAATCTATAATGAATATTACTGGGTTTTCCAATAAGGGTGATATGATTTCTAAGTGTCGTGTCCGCCATTTTTAATATGTCGCGATTTTTTTTTTGCATTGTATTCGGTGATGTTTACAATTTCATGGTGGTAACATATACGCAAGAACAACGTTTACAAAATGAACAATTTTATTATCAAAATAATCGTTCTCCAATTGCAAATTTTCGTGCGCCTTTGCCATTTTATCCATTTTTTATTATCGTAATGATCCTTCACCTGTGCTCGCCATTCGTCGATTTGTTGAAAATTTCGTGCGTATATTCTCTTTACATAATGTTCAAGTGCCAATAAGACAAAGAACCGCTCCAAGTAATGAAAATATTGCTGCAGTTCAGGCAAGTGTTGCTGAAGACCGCAGTTTAGCGATTCCAAGAAGTTCTCAAGAGTTGCGATAGTTTGAACCGTTTGAACCGTTTGGGACCAACCTTTCCCCTCATGAAGATTTTTTCTATTCAAAAATGCAGCTCTTCTATATATTAATAGGGAGTAGTAGGGAATTTTATCTAAATTTATCTTGGATTTATCATTAACTAATATTGGATCGTTTACTAAGTAATTCCGTTTGATGACAACATCTGATCTCATTGAATTTTATCGCATCCAACTTCACACTTAACCGCTTTACCATTATATATATGAACAGCCTTACTACATATAGCCTTATGTGTAAAAAATTTTCTAAATTTTTCGGAGTGTTTCTTATTTGGTGCTCTATCGAAAATGGAAGATCGAAAACAGCCTTTTCCAAATGTTTCACTGTCAAGGCGGTAAAAATGCCGTTCAAACCAGACAAAAATTATATGATGTGTAAGGAGAAGATATGATGATCGATCGCCATTGCCAAAATTGGTTTATAAAATTTTATTCCAGCAATTACGATCTGGAAATGCACCACGTCCTGGAAAAATCTTGAAACCGATGTGGATAAAAAAAATCCTTAGTCAATGCAAATTGTCGAATAACAACTCGGAAGATTGATGAAAACAAATTTGATTGACTCGCTAAAAGTTTTTGCAGCTTGATTAGGAGGTACTACCACACCAACCATGTTCTCCAGATTTGGCACCGAAACCAGTAATAGTCCGAACTGGGTTTGGTAGCACCCAATTTTTTTTTAATTTTTTGAATGGGGGAATCTTCACCACAAATGTGAATATTAAAAAACCACTTGGACCAGTTTTTTGCCTGCAAGGATCAAGAATTATATGAGTGTGGAATCAATATCTTTCATCAAATGTGGCAAAAGGTGTTCAATCAAAATGGAGAATATATAACTTCATAAAATATTTTACACCATAAAAAATCATGTTTAAATTTCACTAAAAAAAATAAAATTACTTAGTGAACGAGTCAATAAGGATTTCAGCTTCGGAACTGAACATAAAGGGTGATCCAAGTAGACGTACTTTTTTCAACGTAAACCGTCAAAATCGACCGTTATCGCGTCATGATAACTAATTATTTGGTGCCTAAAATAGAAGGTTTGGTTTCAACAAGACGGCGGTGATATCACACTGTTGAACGTTTTTTGCTGTGAGGATATGTAAACTCTAAAGCTTCTGCGGACAATGCCGCTTCCATGCAGGCCTTGGAGAAAAACATCACACGTGTCATTTGCTCTTATCACTCGAAATGCTCAAACGTGTCATCGAAAATTGGACTTAATGGATGGACCATCTTCAAAAAATAAATGCCAAAGCATGTTCTTTCAAATGATAATAAACATTTCCCATTAAATTTGAAGTTTCTGTGTTTTTTATTTAAAAAAGTAGGGAACCTCGAAATCGATCACACTTTATGTTCTTATTTCTGAACAAATGTATTGAACTGAGTCCTCTCTTTTCATAATTTAAAATTACTACGTTTGACTCTTCAAAATTCAGGTTTTTTTGTTAGGAAACGTTTGAAACTGGCTGGAGTTCACATAGTCGGTTTTGTATTCATAACAACCTTTCTAAAATATGGGTCAAAGATAAAGACGACCACAAAACCTAAGAATGGCCGTCGATATAGCTAAATATTTCGATTATGTAATAATAATATAAGCGATGTTATCTCTGATAATTTTAAGTCCACCGTTATATTATATATGAGACATATTTATAAAATTATCTTATCTTTGAATATGAACCCACCTTAAACTTCACATTACCTTACTTTGATTATATAAAATATTATATACTCGCATATTAATATTAAGGCTTAGACAAAATATTCGTTTGGTTTTGATACAAAGCATGTATGTAGCTTTCACCTTTTGTCAGTCCATAAAAATATTTCAAATCATCAATCAATTGGGGATTTGTTTTAATGAACGTGTCTATATACACATTCAAATTTTTAGTATCAACTAGAAAAACCACGAGTTGAAAAAAAAAAAATATTGTATTGTTGTTTCAGAAATGTGACAAGCATCAATAAATTAATAACATCTTAGCAAGTTTTTAACTTGAGCTACTAACTGAATTAGTTTAACGAATTTTGCAAAGTGATGTTTTCTAGATTACCAAATATCGATTTACGAATGTATGTACCGAAGCTAAAATGCTTTCAAAGGTTTTTTTTATCATCTTTGTTTGATGAAAAAGTATTTCATGGAAAATATTCCAGGAGTTACGTAAAATTGCTCATTTTTGGTCTAAGTGGGTTAATCACTAGATATTGAAGACAAACATTTCTCTTTTTAACTTTAAAGCTTGCCGAATGTGCCGTTTAGGAGGAAATTACATGTTAATTACATCTGTTTTCCTACTATAATGCAAAACCGCGTCTAACGCGATATATTTGTAAATAGTTTTGCAATGGTATACAGTATTGAGCCATAAAATAGCAACACTGCTGCCATACAAACTAAACGTTCAAAATTCAATCCTTGTATGGAAAATTTTTTATTAGACAAGAGTAGCAGCGTACATTGTGGCAAAAAAGTACACGGAAATTGTAAATAAAAGAAAATATTTATGAATATTTACTTTGCCAAAAACTTTTCATTAGCACTTTTTGGGGTGGGTGTGTGAAACGCTGAAGGAGCTGAATATTGTTTTTTTTATCTCTTCGCTCGACTGAAAACGGGTTCCATTTCGATGATTGTTGCATTGTTTGCATGCCAAACTCATAAACCCATGTCTCATCGGCAGTTATAATGCTCTCCATGAATGTGGGATCGGAATTCGCATGATCATGTATGTCCGAAGAGATCTGTTTACGGTACTCTTTTTGAAAAAAAATCTGTTTTATCGGGACGAGTCGAGCAAGAACGCGTTTCATACCCAAAATATTCACCAAAACCATCTCTCTATTTAAATATTTTCAATAGTTGAAGAGAGTGAAGGTTGTTCAGAAAGAAGCATGTCTTCAACGATCTCTAGATTGTCTTTGAAAGCTTTATACCATTCGCAGGCTTGTGTTTTGATAAAACTGTATCACCGTAAGCATTTTCCAAAATTTGCCACAATTCCGCACACGAAAATTTGATAGAAATACAAAAATTTAGACAAATTCTTTGTCGTTGCTTTTATCCATTGTAAAAATCGCAACGCACTACTGAGCTGTACCGACTTAAGCACTTGCTGTAAACAAACCAGTTGACAGATCGCGCTCTTATTAGGCGTAGTGATTTAGGACAGTGCTCCAACTTAGCAAAATATTTTTTTTTTTTAATATTATCAATATTACCCGGGGGATTTAATTAAAATTTTCGGGTTCTTTTTTGTCACACTGTACGGTAAAATTCGTTCTGACTTGATTTAATTTGACATTTAGAAACAATTTTATACAATTTAAACTGAAATAGTGACTTTCTTAGTTTCTAACAAAACATCTTTACTTCCTTGCACACCACTGCACAATGAGAAAGTGAGTCTATGCAAATTTACGCAGACCTACATAATGTACTTACAGGCACCTATACAGATGCATAGACTACATATTATTCCATGTAAGTCGGGGGGTGCGTGTGGGTGCGGAGTGGTACGGTTTGACTAAAAGCTAACAAATTATGAGGAAGCGTGCCGAGCGTGTTAACAAATTAAGCGGTCAACTAATTGCTTGATGTTAATTTGGTCGACTGGTCGGTCAGCCAAATATGCACAGACATATGTATGTGTGTATGTATGTATATATGTATGTATGTGTATAGTAAGTTACAGGATAAGTGGCTGATTAGCTAGCTGGTTGGTTAGTGTCGAGGTCTTTCCACAATTGCTGGTTTTAGCTAATGATTACGTATACGCAGAGGCATTTACACCCTTAAATACACTCAAATGCCTACAATGCCTAGAATTTAAATTTTTTTGTGCTAAACTCATTACAACTTTACACTTATTTAAATATGTTTGTGAATAATTGCACATTTGTTTTTGCAAACTTTTGTGTTCGCTTGACTTCCTACACATGTTGACGCAAAGTTAATTTAATTTGTGTAATATTGAAAATCGCACTTTTGGCTTAATGCAGTAATGAATGTGTTAAATAGAATTATTAGCAATTACTTGTATATGAATTGAAAGAAAAAATAAATATAAATAAGAAGTGCAACAGAAAAAGTAACTTTCATGCGAAAAGTAACAAAATGTGATTATTTCTTTGTACATGTTAGTTTAGACATACTACTAATGTGTTTACATTGTAGAGATAATTTGCCAGATTTGAACGCAATTAAGTATATGTGAAAATGAGAATTTGGCTTTCATTATTGCTTTTCCGGATACGCCAAATTCTGAGGAGTTTTAAAAGAATTTGTTGTTTCACATGAAACTGGAAGATTAACGTGAATTCTGCCAGTAAGCAATATTATTATTACTATAAGGTATAAAGTAACAGCGAATGTTTGAAAATCTTCTATTTAGTATTTGGAGATTACAGGAAGTATATCCTCCATTTCAGGCAGGAGAATTAGAAATATATTTTTTCTGGATTCTATTAAGGTTGCTTTCGTATTGGCCGAAAGATGGAGTATAAAATCAATCGGAAGTGCGAAAATATTTATTTCAGATATACGGATGTTAAGGGGTTAAATAGGTTTCCTCGGGTAAAACAACAATTTTTTCTCTCAAATAAAAAGATAAATATTTTATTTTATTACAAACATTCACTATTAACAAAAAAATTCTGAAATTTTTGGAAACAAAATTTTAAATTTGGCGATTGGGACGCCATTTCCGGGGACCACTCCGAAAAAAGATGAGCCCGCATTGGCAGGATAACTTCTTACAGTATTATCTAAATTGAAAAAATACGTGTTTTAGTTAAAACCCTTACGTAGAACTTGAACGAAGGAAAAAAAAAACTGAAAATTGGATTTTTCGCAGACATTTTTACAAAAAAAAAAATTAAAATTTCGCGACATTTTTTTCTCCAAAAATACTTCTTTCAAGTCCTTAAGAATTGTATCTCAAAGACCGGTGCAAAATTTCATGAAGATCGGTTGAGTAGTTCTCGAAAAATCTTGCCAATCGACTTCAAAAGCACAGTTTCGAGAAAATTGCCAAAAATATTTCTCGATTGAAAATTTAGGACAATATTCTAGTGGTGTTGTATAATTTAATAAGACAACAAAAAAATTCGATATTTTGAAACCCGTAAACCCATGTAATCCCTTAAAGAAAATATTGACGTATGAAGCTAATACAAATTCGCTTGGACGTATTATTTCTATCTCCAGCAGTTTACAACTGATATCCGATAAGATTCTCAAGCTTAACGTATAGACACCGGTAAGGAATCGACCAGTTAGAGCCCATAAAACGAGGAAAAGGTAATATCACTGAGTATAAAGGAAATAAAAAGGTATTTAGACCAAAAATTATGTCCATAGAGAACCTTCTCCATAAGAATGATGCTAGATTTATATTTTTGTAACTTTTGAAACAAAAAAGTAAATAAAGTCAAATCATACTTGTTAAAGTAGTAATAATTTTAGATGGAGAAAATTGGAGGCTTATACAAACAGCATTAATTTCATTTGAGGACCATTATTACCAATATAAAGGCTTGTTCGCTATTAAAAAAATATATTTTTTTTTTCAAAAAGTGGACTCACGCTTTGATCGTCACTATTCCAATAAAAACGTACGCAAAATGTGTAAACTTACGTTTTGCTTAGAATATATACTACCTTAAGGGATCCTAAAAGCAATATGATAAGCTCATAATCGACAGCTCTCTTTACGGTAATTACCGAGCAAATAGCCTTTCCATTTTTGCTTTTTGGGAACGTTATAATCTCCTAAGCAATTTTTGTCCAAATTTTTGCGATTCTGCACTGACACTTTAATTATATTTTAATAATGATATTACTATCTGCTTTGAAGTTTTTATTTCGAACTCACTTTAAGCTGATAAATTTTAAGCCGCCACTGATTTAAAGCACAAAAGTATAAATTTTAAGTAAATATTTATCATTTGTCTAGGCGGTTGAGAAGCCTATTAATATTTGCATTTGTCTAATATTTACGCGCTACAATAATTATCGAGATCGTTGGCTTAACAAAGGGCCGGACATAAAAACGTTGTGAGAGACAGAGATATGCTAAAGTTTTATTAGTTGCTAAAGTCAACAAATGCGATTCTGTTTTCTGAAATGAGAAGTAGTTACATGTGCGTATTAAAAAGTAATCAATATTAGTGATACTACGATTTGGTCAATTGAATGTGTGAATTAAGTTTAAATGAATGAATGATTGGGTTTAGCATTTCACACAAACATTTCTTAACATTCATATGTTTAGACTATTGACAGGTCTAAAGTTAACATGTTTAAAATTAATAATATTAGTTAATAATCTACAGTTTTGGGTCTGACGACTTAGATTTTAATTTAAATTTAAGAAATATAGAAGAGACATAGCGCGAACTAACGCCAACACGGTGTTCCTAAATAAAGCGGCAACTTGACGTCAAGTTCTCACTTAAATTCTAAAATTAGTACAAAAGAAGTAAAATGCAAAACGAATTAATTTATTAAAAATACATAAATTACTTCTTAACCCACTGTCAAAATCAATTTTTTTATGAACATAAGGAATTTTTGACGGTAATATGACAGGAAAATAATCAGACGAATATGAAATTAGAAGAGTACATAGTAAAAATCCCTAAATATTTCTGACAACTCACTAATAAGTAATATAATAGTCATACCAATCAGCACACTAAGAGCCAATGCTGCTGTCTCTCAAATATGATCATCGATTAAATTTTGAAAGAACTCCACTTTGATAATACCATAGCTCAACAAATTGTTGATGTTATAGTAAATACTAACGGATGATCCAAATAGAAGTACTTTATTCAATTGCTTTTTTTTGACAGTTCACGCGTGAATCGTGTCAAGCTGTCATGTTATTTCTGTTCAGTATTTTTTGGCATTTCATAATGGAAAGACTTACGCCTGAACAACGTTATTAGATAGTTCAACTTTATTATAAAAACTCACGTAATCGGCCTACTGGGCATTCTATGCACAACACCATTACCAATCTTGAGACCCAGAATTCATTATTGTATAATATTCGACCGAATAGATCACGTCCAGCACGCAGTGAAGAAAATATAGCAGTCTTAGCTGAGACCATACACAAAAAACGTGGAGGGTCGATTCGGCACATTCGCAGCAACTCGGACTGAGGTATGGAACGACTTGCCGCATTTTACGTCAATAATTTAAACTGAAAGCGTATAAAAAGCTCTATGGGCTTTTGATAATTTCAAAGAATATCAGACGTTATCGAGCCAAATTTACAAATTTTGTAATCGTCTATGGTGACCGTTATCGCTCAGTTATAACCGACTATTTGACGCCTGAAATTGAAGCTCGTGATCTAGCCGACATTTTGTTTCAAGAAGACAGCGCTGCTTCTCACACATCGCATCAATCAATGGCTTTATTGAGAGAATGCTTCGGTGAGCCGATAATTTCACGTTTCGGGACGGTTGAAAACATCACGCGTGTCATTCACCAATTACCAGTCGAAATACTCGAACAGGTCATCGAAAATTTGACTCAACGGATGGACCACATGAGACGCAGCCGCGACCAACAATTGAAAGAGACAAACTTCAAAAATTAATGTCAAAGAACGTTTTTTTGAATGATAATAAACATTCCCCATTAAATCTGAAGTTTCAGAGTTTTTTTTAATGTAGGGAACCTCGAAATGGATCACCCTTATATGTACCGTACATAAAATTATTATGAAAATTATTAATTGTTGTTTTTCAAAATTTAGACTGTAATCATTTTATAAGACTCTAATACTGTGAAAAAAAGTACAAGGACTATAACATATAAATGTGCACAAATCCTAAAGGTTCTTATCTCACAAACGCACCACCCAAAATTAAATAGCAAGAAAATGGTCTAAATTAACTTTCCAGCGATGTTGTCGTTATAGATCGGTAAAGTTATATTAAAATTAAAGAATTACACAAAAAAAAATTATTCACGATTAGGATACAGTATCGCAACGTTTTATAAAACTTATAAAAAATCCGTTTTTGTAGAAGATTAAAATTAAGGACTGTTGTTTCAGTAAGTTGGCACAACCACCAACGACGTATTACTTTAAGTGCGAATCTTTGAAGCAAATTCTTTCAGAAATAAAAAGATGGACATTAACTGAACAGCTCAATTCAAAGAACAATCCCATAACTCTCATTAAATCAAACAGACATATTCAAAGGAAGTTACTGAACATTTCACGAAACAACGGCTAACGTGTCATTAAAAATTCTTATTACTCCAGGTTATAGTAGCAATATTTCCTATTTCAAAATCTTACTTAGTACTTCGATCTTATTTGTATATATACATAAATTGTTATACACTGAACTAGGGTATATTAAGTTATACACGAAATTTGTAACACCCAGCAGGAAACGTTAGACGTGGAGACCTTGATTTAGCCACGTCTGTATGTCTGTCTTTATATATGCGAACTAATCCTTAAGCTTTTGAGATATCCATCTCAAAGTTTTCACACGTCGTTTTCTTATTTTTGTGCCGTCATACAAACTGACCGATCAATATGAAGTTGTTGTGTAGAAAAATTTTTTATTTTGCAAGATGTCGTCACGAACTTGAGCATAGATTGTTATCCAAGCCAAAGCTATGATCTTCGAATAAATTGTTCGAAAATTGACTATTGCATATAATCCGAAATTCAGGGTTTTCTTGTTTCTATTACCTTTTGGAAGGGAGCAATCATTTTCCTCAAGCCACATAAAATGAACAAAATTGGCTAGGGTTTGATTGCGTCCACAAAAACACGATTACGATCGATTTTACGTCCCCAATTATTTATTGTCATGAAAAATATCAACTAAAATACTATATTTTTCCTCTCTGATGTACTTGCAAAACTAAGCTTAGAAATTCTATTCTTCAAAGTGGGGTGCCGGTCAAATACAACACCTCGTAATCTGTTCGCTATTGTTCCAACTACTTAATATTCAGGAAGTTAATAATCCAGATTGTTTTGTAAATAAGTGGTTCAAAGTGGTTTTTAATGCATTTTCGAAGTAGAATGTAATCATTTGTTTGTTACCAATACAATAGACCAATTCGAATTAATGCGCAAACTGTCAGCGCTGAGGGTTGAAAACCCTTTGTAAATGGCAATAACTTCGCGTTAGCAATTATCACTTCGAAACGCAATGGAGTTCACAGTTATATTGCTTACGCACAGCACCAAACACCGTTTCTTCAAATATTTATTTTAATTTGTTTTTGATTTATTTTTCTTATTTAAACAAACTTTTGCACTTCGCCTGGCATTTCATTGTGATAGCGAACGCGTTGTTTCGGTTTCCACAAGCCCAATGGGCCGAGAACTGCGGATGCTCTGCTACCCACAGCACCGCCCAACGAGGATTGACGCGGCCGATACAGATCACTCATCGACATCTTCCGACGAAAGCTTAAATCAAACTGAGTTCGAGTTGTTCACATTACATGAGTTAAGTGTGAACATCGAAGTGTATTTGTAGTAGTAAATATTCGTAAATCTACTTAGACTCTTCATACGTCTCCATAAAATATGTTTCAACTGCGAAAGTTGAAGATGCTCAGTAAACTGAGCTCGGGAGGCGTCGACAAGTGCGCGTCACAAATCAAAGTGGAAAAAATTCAACTAGTTTGCACTGCCTATGTGCTCATTACTCTTTAATTGTGCGAATTATTAGCACCTTTACAAATTTTATTATTAATAATTTTGCGGGAAATGCAGTGAGACCACGCTATGTGATATAGTTTTTCGATATTATTATTTATGCTAAAATCAAGTTTTTTTGGGTATGAAGTTAGGTTAGGTTAGATCGCTGATCGAAGATCGGATGTGGACTGGTATATGTATGGTATATGTGTTAGACCATATAAATTAGCAAAACGCTTAGTAGTCAATACCGGTGGGATAAATAAACACGGGACAGTCAAGAAGGAAGTATTGAGTAGTTTCATCCTCATTTCCTTCTATACAGCTTCTGCAGCCTTACTGCGTGGATGCCAATACGGAAACGACCCGTTAAAAGCCGACAGCTAGGGAGACGCTACCCTTACTGAGGACAAAGAGATCAATAGATCTCTTGCGATAGATCTTGAGTCAAAACGTTTTTGCGACAGCGCATGTACTGATGGTGGCCAAGCCCTGACCAAGCTTCCCCGAAGTAGTAGTAGAACACAAGAAGATCACCGATTCGCCTTTTCTTGCTAGCTCATCACGTTTACGGTTTCCTGCGATTCTGCTGTGGTTAGGCACCCATACCAGTCTTATCACAAAGACACTCGGTGCTATTGTTAGCAAGGGTAGGCACTCTTTGACCAGGCCTGAACGCACTGGGACAGTATCGCCGCTTTGCTATCTGAGTGGATGGTCACTTCTGGTTTGCTAGCAAAGCGGATGATACTTTTGCCAATCTCATTATCTATTTCATATCCTGGAACGCTTTTGTCGCTGAGAGTCCTGTATATATGCAGCCGCTTTCCGGCAGCCACTTTCCGAAAGCCACTTTCCGACAGCCACTAAATCTACTGCTTCTAAGAACATTATCTCATTTCGACCATTATTGATGTTCTTTATGTCGTTTCCTACATATCTGTAGCTTTTCTGACCGCAAAGACTTCTGCGTTAAGTATTTATATGGCAGTATTTCATGACCTTGAAAGTTAGCGTGAGATTTTCCACTGCGTAACCTTTCTACTGCAGCCATTGGACTTGTTGTTAATGCTCCCGTTATGCAGAGAGACTATATGAGATTTTGTTGGCAGGGATCCACCACATCAAAGCACCATAAAGCAAGATTGGCTTGACTACCGCTGTGAAACACCAATGCATAAGGACAGGCGATAGGTGCCATATTGCCCCTGGCATCCTCTTACATGCGTAGAGGGCACCACCGACCAACTTGCTGTCCAAAATTACTCCCAGGTACTTGATATGATCCTTAGTAGTTCATTCTTCCTCGTTGAGTCTCGGAGATTGTCATGACGGCATCTTGTACCTGCTTGTATAGAGTACCATATCCGTCTTATCGGCATTTAGCTCATGGTTAAATAAAAAAATTTTTACCCCAAGAATTCCTAATTCTCCATTCACCTATTTTCTAATATTGTATATAAAATTTGCGTTTCTGTTGCACAGTCGCTTTTTCAAGGTTTTACTGTGCTTATCAAGCTTTGTTGTTTACTTATCTTATTTCTCTTTTTCCATCTAAAGAGATTTATGATAGGATATTTTTTCTCCAGAAATTTCAGTGTATAATATTTTTTTTTCGCTATTATATCGTTATTTTAGTGTTTTGCAAATATGCATAAGCCATTAGCGAGGGCAATTAAGTGTATTAATCATAAAGTCGCGTTCGAAGAGCTTTTAATTCAAAGTTTGCGATTTTTCAATAATTTTTCATGCGTAGCAATGCATTTGCAGTAGATTTAAACATTTTGTATTTATAAATAGAAATTTCCTTCAGCAAAAATAAACTCATAGGCTAGCAACAATAATAAAGTATTTATATCGGTACAGGGCAATTATGTGTTATCTATGTTAAGTGGCTTCTTTGTTGGAAAAAGATTCTTGAATCCACACATTGTAGGTGCTTTTTCATCACATGAACTGTTATCAGTATAGATCTAGATAGATAGTTAGCATTAAATTGAGGTGTGTACTGTGACCTGAAGTTTATTGCGCTTGGCGATGCTTGTAGATTGTTGCCAGTAATAGTCAGTACTCTCTGAATTATAGAAATGTTATGACAGAGATTGACAGCTCTTCGGTCACAATAATCCTGAAACTAAAATTAAGTATTTTCTTAGTTTTTTTGGACGTTATCGGCGACATCAATTTAATTGAAATTTTCTTGTGTTAATCATGGATGGCAAATTACTTCAAGGACGAAAAGTGTTGTAGATAGTTTCGGGGCTAGTTTCGTCTCTTATCCTTTGAAATCCGAAGCTTAGCTCGTATTTCCAAGTAGGCATTTCGATAAATTATGTTTAATGAAAAGTAAGTACAACGCCAATCGAAAACGGTCCTGATGTAATCACGTTGGGGTTGACGATCAGGGAAGTTTTGCTGCATGTTTGGTGCAATATACAAGAATTATCTATTATTATGAGCTGCTCTCCTATGTCCAAATTCCTTTTGGGATTTACTGCCAACAATTGGACCATCTGAAGGAAGCAATCGTCCAAAAGCGGTCAGAATTGGCCAATGGGAAAGGATTTGTGTTCCATCAGGATGAGGTCGCCACACACATCAATAGTGACTTTTTAGAAGCTCCGGAAGCGTGGTTGGGACATTCTTATGAAAGCACCTTGTAGTCCGGATGTGACCACAAGTGATTATTATCTGTTCCTGGCTATGGTGAATGCTGTAGCTTATGAAAATCGAAAGTTACAGTTTTTTGCCAATAGAGACGAGGCTAAAGTGACATGAAATTACCTTCAAATGGCAACAAGGTATCGAATAAAGCGGTGCAAATCGATCATTCTAACTATCCTAAGTAAAACTTTCAATTTATTGAAACATTAATGGATTTCTTTTTACCAGACCCTGTATAATTTATTAGAGTGCGGAGCTACATCCAATATTCAAAAGTTCTGAAACCATAGCTGATATTATGCCGATATACTACGATCTCCTCATAGTATACGCTGGTAAATAAATGTATCAAGTTTCATGAAGATTTTTACCCCAACTTTCGATAATGCTATTTATCATGAATTTAGCTCTCTTCCTCATCCGGTTAGTTTTTTATTGTCTTTTATTAATTTTATTAGTTTTTGCTTTGACACGCAACATTGTCCAGAACAAATTTGTTATAATCTGAGCAACATATTGCGAGATTATAAAAATGCAGCAATGCACTAATAGAAATATTTGTTAGCAGCACACTTAAGTTACTGGTGATAACAGTATATGTTTAATAGTAAACAAAGTTAGAAAATAATAAAAAAAAATACAAAATTCACGAAACATTTAACCTTGGCACGTATGTACATATATTCAAAATATTAACTTATGTAACAAAAATATAATCGGCCACTAATGTACTTCCGAAAGCTAGCCAATTAGAAAGTCATTAACAGCTAATTAACAATTGATTTTTGCACGTGCTTTTTTTATTGGAGACTTATGATTTAGTTATAAGGGTAGATACATGATGGATGTTTTTATACCTTGAACATGGTACATTAAGTTTACTACAACGTTTGTAAACGCCTGAAGGAAACGTCGAAGATCCTAGCCATGTCCCTGTATACATATGTATATGCGAACCAGTCCCTTAGTTTTTGAGATATCGATCTGAATATTTGCACATGACCTTGTGTCTTTAAGGGGCAGCTCATTTGCCGAAAGCGCCGATATCGGCCTACTATAGCATATAGCTCCATACAAGCAGTCCTATCAAAATCAAGCTCCTGTATGGGAAACCTTTTTATTAGACAAGATATCTTCACGAAATTCGGCGATTGTTATTGGCAAAGATGACGTTTTAATTTCCGAATATATTGTTCAGATCGGAACACTATAGCAAATAGCTGTCATATAAAATGATCGATCAAAATTAAGTCCTTGTATGAAAACTGCTTTATTTGGCAAGATTTTTTCACGAAATTTAGTATATCTTATAGACGAAGGCAACGCTACAATCTCTGAATTGAACGTTCAGATCGGATCACTATAGCATATAGCTGCTATACAAACTGACCGATTAAAGTCAAGTCAAGTTAAGTTGTGTAAAAAATCAATTTCTAGCATGCGAAACCTTTTTATTTGTGAAGGGTATTATAACCGAACCGAAGTTACGTCTTATCTTGTTATATTTGGAATTGTTGTTTCATTGTCCAATTTCTGCGCTCATATTTCAAGTATTGTCATATTTGCATTAAATCGTTTTCGTCATATCTAGACTCGTTGGCAAAGTGAGATTTTCGTAATTAAATTGGCAAATTTTGATACATGTGCCAGACACATACATATTGTAAATTTATCAAGCTTTACCAATTAACACATTCAAGTACGTATGTATGTAAGAAGCATGATTTGTTGTCGATTGGCGACTGCTGTATTTTCAAGTGAAAATTTCGTCACAACACTATTTGGCGGCGTGAAATTGTGGAAAGGTGTGCGAACATATGAAATTTAAATAATAAATCTCTGTGTTACGAATTCTCCACACACTCTATTTTATTGTTTTGCGGTTTTGTTGTTTGCTTTCATTAATTTACACCGCAAAAACTGCACTTAAAAGTGGGAAAACACATTTGCTTTCTTTAAATGATTCGCATTTACTGTCGCTGAGATGATTGCTACTGTTGTTGTGATTATTTTTGTTGCTGTTGTTTTTGTTGTTGATGTTATTTTGTTTGTTGTTGTTGCATTTGTGATGTCACTTCCTTGGCGTAGATACTTTTCTAAAGTTGCTTGTGATAAAAGCGGAATAAATCGCAAAAAAGCTGGCGAGTGTAAACCACACAAAAATATCTAAAAAATCTGTTGCTTGTGTAATCTATTCAAATTGCTAGGCTCGGCTGACACAATAACAATTAGCAGCCCATTCATTGCGGTTTCAGGTTCAAGATTTTAGCGGCAAAACTGTATGCACCAAATGTATTTAGAAAGTGCGAGTCTATTTTGAGTTAGGAAAACTTTTCATTTCTCGTGTCATCCTACCTGAATCTCACTGAAGGCATTCTGTAGTATTTTGGCAGTGGTATCGTAAGTGGACGGCTAGGCATTTATGTGTTTTTTAATATTTATGAATCTTTTTATACGCAATTCACAATATTTTTCCACTGCTCCTCCTTAAACACACGCTTTGAGTTTAGTAAACAATATTTTTTTTTAATTGTTATAAATTTTTTTTTTAATTTCCACTGCTCATTTTTAGCACTTTTTGCTTTAATTAATTTTCGCGCTTTCCCTGAATTATTTTGACTTTTTTATTGCTATTTTTTAACTTTTTTCTAAACGCTCGATTGCAAGTTAGTCCGGCTATTTCGCGAAACCGACTGAGCGCGTCCAATACCTTTGACTTGCTTGTCCAAAATTTACTTATCGATGTGGTGTTAATTTTGCAAGTTCGTGCGCGTAAATTGATAAGTTGAACGTTGAACGTGTTTATTTAACTAAATGCCTGTCTAATGCCAGTGACAAATCGCTTGAAATATATTAATATTTTAATACATACTTACTATATTTAAATAGTATGTGTCATCGAGCTTATACCGTTAGCAATAAAAAGATATGTAACTATAACTCTGTTTATTTGTTGAGTTATGTTTAGTTTGATGCAAGAAAAGGACGTTAAGATGATTACAAAACAAAAAAACGTTACCTTCTACAGCACCGGAATCATAATAGCCTACACAGGAGCATTTTTAATGGCATAAAAAGTTTAAAAAGAGCAGTTTGAATTGTAGCTATATGCTTTAGTCGACCCATCTGACCAGTTTATTCGGAGATTTTAGTAATAATAACAATCTACAAAAATTTCGTGGAGACACCTTCTGAAATAAAAAGTTTTCCATACAAGAATTTGAATTTGATCGTTTAGTTTGTATGACAGCCAATCGCTATAGTGATCCGATCGGCTATACTTGGAAATTAAAGCGTGATCTTGGCCAACAACATTCGACGAATTTCGTGAAGACATCTTGTCTTATAAAAAAGTAGTCCATTTAAGAATTTGGTTTTAATAGGTCTGTTTGTTTGGGACATGACCCGTCATGCTGTTCATTTATATAGTATGTGCTATAGTTGTACGATATCGGATATGGTTCAGACAAATGAGCTGTTGTTTAGGGAGAAAGGACTAGTGCATAATTTCAGATCGATATCTCAAACACTGAGAGCTAAAAAGTGCGAATAATTTTTAACCTTAACTCATTTCTACAATGCTTAGTAACTAAATGCGTGAGTTTCTTTCCCCACAAGTTTTAAGCCCATTCAAACAATATGTTGATGCAGATAAGTCAAGCGATGGGATCGAAGCCATTGCTTGATTAGTGCAGGTTCGACTTCCTAACAACTTAACTTTCAAAGTAGTGACAAATCGACAAATGCAGAGTTATCCAACAGTTTTAAATCTCAACTTTAAACGTCTATAAGCTGTTGGAATATAAAGTTTTGTATACCCATTTTTTTGAACCTAGCATAGTGAGAATGATGCGATTCAGCTCTAATAAGCACTATTTCGTTTGATAGTTCGTCGCAGTCATTTCATAACTTCACTCTCATAGGAACCCCCATCCTTATTTGCAAACAACTGGGATAGCTATTTTTCACAAGCTTCTTTTGAGTCGAATTTTCTACCAGTAAAATCATTTTCGATAGTCAGGAACAGAAAGTAATTACATGGCGCCAGGTCCGGACTATAAGGTGGATACACAAAAACATCCTAAGCTGCCGGATCTTTTGGTGAGTCTCTAACGCCGTGTGTGTCCAGGTGTCTTGGTAGTAAAAATTGTGGCTTTTGGACTTTTGCTTTCTTTAGATGGTCCAATCGTTGAAAGCATCGGCCCAGATTAAGAAATTGGGTGTAGTTGCCTTAACTCAGGCGGCACCCACACCATGGAACTTTTTATATTTTTGTTCTAGTCTTTTGTAGGTAAATGGTTGCAAACGGGTTCCTTCGCTTTATCAATATTTTGGACAACTGGTCTTCTCTAGATCTAGATGCAACCAAGCTAAGCTACTGAAATATTAGCTTGCACTTAATACAAGCATACGGTCGAACTGCTATAATATTGTGTTGTTTATAAAAATGTTTCAAAAAAAACCTTATCACCGAATCAATTGAGGTAAAATGATATTTTGACCAGGATGTTCTAAGGTTCTAAGTTACTTTAAAGTAGAGATAAATATTTCTACGAATACTATTTTTATGTAAACAACGCCAATCTCAATAATTTTTGTTTAATGTCTAATTTTATCGAAGGTATGTGGGTACAATTGACCATGTCGGAGGGATTTCGCGGGCACGTAGCGTAATTTCGTGACGAAGTCTAAAGTTCGTATATAGTTAAATGATATAGTTAAGGCAACAATTCCATTGACTGACTTTCGTCGATGTCCTATTTAAGTCCAGTATATACTTCCCCGGGTAAATGATATTTTAAAGAAATGTGTTTTGCTAAGTTTGTAGGATTGTCCTTAATTAGGTTAGGTTAGTTTATGTTAATCTGGTAAGCCAATAAGCCACGCATACACCAGTTTTAGTTCTTTGCGATACCAGAAGGAGTTCAGTTCCTAGGTCAAAGAGGAGCAGTCATCCTTTAGGATGCGCTTGACGAGCATTTCAAGAAGCTCTGTCCAGTGTACCAGTACCTCTTCTAGTGTATCATATCATGGGCACCCCAGATGCTTACAGCGTAGACTTGCCAATGCGGGACAAGTGAACAAGAGATACTCCATTGTTTAAATATTTCTTGCAATCTTCTCGTTTTGTCAACCTCATTCTTCACCATACTTCTGTCCTGATGGTCGTATAGACAATGCGTGGGTTTCCCAATGTTGATCACGTTTTCGGATGTTAGCAGTACAACATTCTTGCCAATCTCGTCCACTATTTCATTGCCCTCGAGACCTTTGTGACCCGGCACCCAGTAGAAGTGAAGTTTCCTGCTTCTGGCAACACTTTCGACTGCTGCCCTGCTTATCAAGACACTTCTGGCCGATATGCGATACGAGATTATTGCTTTGGTTGCTGGCTCTTTAGATGTTGACTCTGGAATTACCTGCAGGTGCATTGTGGTCAGCTCCGCGGCTTTCGCAATAACAAAGACCTCAACTTGAAATATAGTGCAGTCCGGCAACTTAAAAAGGCTGCCTTAAGCCGAACTCTGGGCAGTATATCCCGACGCAAAATCCATCCTCCATTTTTGAGCCATCCGTATAAATGTTTAGAGTGTGCGCAAGCAGCTAACATATCTTTACGTCAACCATCTTTTTCTATGTTTTCTTTGAACCTTTTTTCTAAGTTGAAAAGTGGGATCATGTAGTCGGTGCTTGCCAAACCGCCATTACCCACCGAGCTATGCCCGAAGGTTCTATATGTAAATTCTCTTGCAGTCAGTAGTCGTCCTGTCGATTTTGCTGCGCAGTTCTCACCGAAGTCAAACAATATAGTTAAGTGATAAACTCCAGTGACTGTCTTTCGGTGTTGCCTTATTTAAGTCGAGCGTATAAATTTGGTACATTTTGAAAATTTCTATTTATCGTTATTTTTGAAAGCCTGTATTCACTAGCCATTAACCATAATTTTTGGGCTCGGTCTTGTCAAAAAGTTTTCATATTTCAATAATTATTTTTTAGAGTCGTGTAATCCTTCTTATTTTTGATAGAGGTAAAGAACTCGATAAAAATGCGTTTCTGTGATTCATATCTTATTAAATTAATAACAATACATACTATATGAGTTTTATCTATGATATGATAAAATTTAAGCTTTATATTTAAAACATACCATTTATCTATCTTTTAAGCAATAACATATTGCAAACATATACATACAAGCAAACATAAACACATAAATTAGGATTAGAAAATTTCAATGTCATTACTACTGTGCATTTGTAAATTAAATAAAAATGAGATATGACTCAATATGTTGTTAGTTGATATTACAGATGACACTTTGCTTGTTTACACTTCGATTTCGTTTATTTATCTATTACTTACTATTAATTTAATTTTGTGTAATTGTGCGAACTGCATGTAAACTTAAAGCCGGTGACACTTACGAATGGTCACGGACACAGCGTGGAAGGTGAAACGCCCGTTATGGAAATGAAATGAAAATGATCGAATGACCATTCGAACTGTTAAACTTACCGTTACGGCCGAACGGAAGGCCAAGCAAAGACAGCCGCTGTCAATTACAAATGTAATCAATTAATAATTGATGGCAGTTATGTACGATTATATGATAACGGTGTGAAAAAAGTTTGCTATCCATTCTTACCTATATATATGCCCGATATTATCTTAAGGTACGCTTGAGGGAATATATATACTTGTATTTCTGAATACTACATATTTATATATAGATTTCTGTATTTTTTCAGTTATGCGGCTATCAGCTGGTTGGCAGCTTAAAAAGAAATTAATAGGGTTTCTATGTATTTGTATGTCTGTCTTTATTTGTCGCGTAAGCGTGCATATGTTGTTGGCGTTCGTTAACGGTAGCCGGTAAATGCTACCAAAGCATGAAAAAGCTATTTCGAGTTGTGTTTGTTTGTCTACTTAAAGATTAGTGTCGGCCTGAGAAGTAAACACATAACATAGGCGCTTTGTAACTGTCTTTCCGGAGAAAACTGTCGCTGATTTTGTTTTATTTATTTATTAACAGATAGTTAACAGTCTTTATAAGCTACAGTGATCATTGCTAAATTTTAACTTGTGTAGAGAAAAAATATATTTGAATACTCATAATACCATCTGATCAAATTTGACCGGAAATGATCCATATAACTTGCGAATCGATAAAAAAAATGAAATTTTGTGTTTTCAATAGAATCATGGCTACGTACTGTTTTGGGGGAGTTTATTTTATTACGAACGACTTGAGTGAAGCAAAGAGTTCATTGAAGCTCGTGAAGTCATCGAAAACTTGCCACATGTGATTCGTCCATTTACCTCTTCTAATGATGGTACTATCGAAAAAGTTAAAGAAACAGCGAAAAGATAGATAGCTGAGATTCTTAACATCTCTTAGGGATCGACTTAAAACATTTTGGTTAATGTTTTGGGTATGACACGTGACAATGCTAGACCTGAATCTGATGCAAAAACGACGTGGATTAGAGTTCGCAAAATAGTCGATTGGAAAAGTGGCTGAGGACCCTACATACATTCATTAAACACATTACTACTGGCGACGTTACATGTTTTTATGAATATGACACCGAAACTGTTCAACAATCTAGCGAATGAAGCTCCAAAAATTAGCTGAAGCCGCAATAGCCAAAATTCGCTGAAGGCACTGAAGGCCATCCCAGCCGAAGCTTTATTATACTACGCCTTTAAGTTTTGATAAAAATGTTATTTGTAGTTTTTTTAATTTTTTGTCTAACTGAAAATTTGATCTGCTCTAGATTTGACTCCCAACTGCCCTCACTTGCTATTTTTTTCTAATTGTACATTCTGTTTAATGTGTTTTCACTTTACTTGATTATCAATAAATACACTTTTTTCTAATTAATAAACATATCTACATTTATGTCGTTATATCTATTTACTCGCATTTCCGTAAGTTCTAGGAAGCATGTCTGCTGCAATAAATAACCTACTGTGATTTCCCCACTGCTTCGATTATTTTTGTTTCACTAATATAAATAAGTCTGCGAGTATAGACAATTCTCTCTCTCTATTCCTTGTAATTTTAATTGCCACTCATACGAAAATACTTATGAAAAGAATGCAATATTTGAATATATCTATAACTTTTCCTAAAATACTATGGGTCTAACACCGGTTTCGAGCCAGTCATTTTTAAGGAATACTTTTTTAGGGATTATAAAAATATGTTTGTCAGTGTTTGAGATTCGAACGAAATTTAATACAAAGGTACATTTTGATATTACAGTGATCATTTTGTCAGAATCGGTCAGATCGGACAACTATATCATGTATCGTTTGTTCAGATTTTTAAAACTTCGTATTAAAAAACGCTGGCTTCAACACTTTCTTATACGCGATTTTATACAAAAAAAATCGACCCGCTGTAATGTATATATACCTTCAAAATAAAAAATATATAAATTACTGTACAGACCTAAATAAATTTGACTCGGACTTTAAAAAAATACAGAACAAGTACTCCAACGCTTAAATCAATTTTCCATACACTTCTTGTAAGCCTCGGCCTTTAGTGTCTTCAGATATTTTTCATTTTGTAGGTTTCGGCTCTTCTTTGAAGCGCCATTCGCTAGATTGTGGAACAGTATTGACGACATATTTATAAACGCATTCTTTTGATGAAACAAGGGTCTTCAGCTAAATAAAAATTCGCTTGATTAAGGGGTCAGTAGGGTAATCTGGCCTGTTTTTTTTGACATTTTTTTCCATAGAAATTTTTATTCCACAATAGAACTTTTTTCACATAACACGAGGTATATTGTGGAGTGTATAAACAAATTTTTAGGAATTTTTTGATGACATCTGTCGGAGAAATGATTGGGTGAATGAGATGCGTTTTTTTACTGGCAGACATGATTTCTCATGTTTGCATCATCTGAAACACAAAAACCCAATTTTTTCTCAAAAACGTGAATGGTTATCGTCCCTACTAGAATCATGAAAAAATGTTGATAAATAAAAAAGTAATTAACGTTTTGTTTTTTTAATTTTTCCTCATGTTTTTTACATAAATTTTGTCATAACATTGTCAATAAATTATAAAAAATAAAGGGACGTGAGGCAGGCGTTTTGTGAACATTTAAAAAAGAAATTAAGCAAATCGGTTGAGCAGTTCGGCCGCAATCATGCCCGCAAGTTCAGAAAAGTGTGTGTTTGAGAAAAACGCGTTTAAAGTTTGAGGTGTGCACTGCGAGCGCTCCGAACGTCGAGCGGTATTATTATTTTTGAGCCTTTTTCGAAACCTTCCAATGGTAAAGTGAGTTTCTACATTAATTTTAAATGTATAAGGGAACAGAAAACACGAAAAAAATTGTTTTTTGAAAAAAGATTACCCTACTGGCCCCTTAAAGTATTTCAAACTGAACATAGGTATAGTTGCCATTGAGCGCGATACACTGATTATATCGACCATCCAACTTTTTGACACCATTTTCGAAGTACGATTTATGTTCTGCTACAATTTAGGATTCAGTATCGGCTATTACTTCTTCTACGTAGTTCAATTGCTTTCCAGCGACTCAGCGAGATCTTTCTTTTTAGTTCTGTTAGCGGAAAGCAGTTACTTTGGCTCAAAACCGAAGACTACGTCGAGGGCGGAAGCAACTCAAAATTTATTGCATTGATTTATCACACGGACTTTTCACGGTATAATTTTTGTCTGAGATATACATACATATGTTTCAAAGTCAATATAGTAAAATCTTTAAATCGTCCGATTGGATGGGAACTAACGGGTCATCCAAGTAGAGGTACTTTTTTCAATAGGTTTTTATGACAGATCACTTGTGAGTACAAATCGTTCAGCTTTATTACGTTCTGCAAAGAATGTGCTCCGCGCGCTTCGCTCAACTTATGGTCAACATAAACGGCACATTGACGCATTTTACGTCGATATCTTAAATTGATAGCGTACAAAATACAGCTTTTGCAAGAACTGAAGTCGCTCGACCTTCTCAAGCGACATCGCTTCGTTCTATGGGCTCTTGAAAAGTGCCAAGAAGCTAAATTTTGTTCAGCTATGAGGTCCATTTCTGGCTCAATGGGTATGTAAACATGCTAAATTTCCGCATTTGGGGCGAAGGGCAACGTGAAGAAATTCAAGAGCTGCCATGTCATCCAGAAAAAGCTTCGGTTTGGTGTGGTTTGTGGGTCGGTGGAATCATCGGTTCATATTTCTTCAAAAATTATGCCAGTAAGAACGTAACCGTCAATGGTGACCTGACTATTTGACGCCTGAAATTGAAACTCGTGACATTTGGTTTCCAGAAGATGGCGTCACTTCCAAAATACCTCATTAATTAATGGATTTATTGAGAGGACACTTCATTCCTTAGACTTTCTTCTCTTCTCTCTTTTACCTATTTTTCCTATTTTTAGTCTAAAGTCTATGCGTACAAACCCGCTTCGATTCAGGCCTTGAAGCAAAGCATCACGCGTGTCACTAATACAGCTGGTTTTTTCTATTTTCCTTGGCTTTCTTCCTTAGTAAATTGAGTGCTTCTATTAATGTGGATGACGAAATTCGAATAAGTTATTTTACTGTAAAAAATCAAAAAAAATTAATTAACAAAGTGTACTTCCCTAAATAAGATTAAATTATAACCATAAAACCAAATGGGGTTAATGCTTAATGAAAAAGAGCAGACTTAAATCAATCCTCAATGCACACCTCCTCCAGCAAACTTATGCATTTATCTATGGTTGGTATGGTCGCATAGGTAAGCAACATGTCTATAAAAGTGCATTTGCCGTCATATTGCCAATATGCAACAAAAAATTGAAAGCGTGCCCATGTCAACAATATAAAACAATTCGCTGAGAAGGGCGTCGCCGACAACGCCTGTACGTAGGCGATAAGACACTGCAGAAACGAACCAATCAACTTGCAACATAACAATGTGCAACAAAAAACATTCAATTTGTGCAACAAAAGTTAATTGTTTGCAGTGCCTTGCAACAGTGTTTGCCAAGTTACTCCCAACATGCAAAATTCTTACACAAAATTTGGAAAAGGGTTTACAATTAAATAAATTTTTTTGTAATTAATAGACTGATCCTATAAAAACCTTAAAGAACTCTCTCCACTCAAAAAAGGCGTGAGTATTTATTTTTACACTCGAGTAATCACAATGCGGAAAAGGCGTAACCAATATTGCTGTTGATCTGCATATTACACTTTGAGTGCGTTCATTTCATTAATTTTTATTTGTGGCGGTTGTCCTTGATAGTTACATGTGCCAGTAACTGTAAATTCATTTAGCGAATTTTTATTTTTAGTTGTGTGCTATCAATTTGTATTTTTTGTTGTACAGGGCTGGCAGGTCGGACTTATCAGTATGCAAAGATGTTATAAACGTGGGGAGAATATAGTGTATATTTTTCTGATTATTACTTTTTGAGGGAATCCATAAAAAAAACAAGCAAAACGTTAACTTTGGCTGCACCGAAGCTATAATATAATAATCTATACTAAATTTCATGAAGATATTTTGTCGAATACAGAAATTTTCCATACGACGACTCGATATTCAACGGTCAGTATGTATGGTAGATAAATGCTATAGTGGTCCGATATCGGCGGTTCCGATAAATGCGCAGCTTCTTTGTAAGAAAGAACGTGCGCTAAATTTCAGATCGATATCTCTAACACTGAGGGACCAGTTCGCGTATACACATTTTAGAGTCTCCGAAGGTTTCTTCCGGGTGTTACAAATTTCATGGCAAGCCTGTTCACGTTATTACGAGAAAGAAAGCGATAAATTTAGATAAAAGACGCAGGATTTATAATTGTGATTTTGAAACTTTTTTTCAGTTGCGTTTTCAATGATCCACTAAGGGAACATAATTTTGTAAACACTTTGGTGTTGTTCTGGCAGATTTAACCCGCTGTGGTTGGTAATAAGCTTGGAAATTTTTAAAATGGTTTTCAGATAAGCAAAGAATGCGAGAGTGTCCTTTGTTTCAAATGTGTCTATGATTATTAATCATGTAAAAAAAAGTAATCCCAAGTTTTTCCTGGCGCGCGAAGTTGACCCGATTGACATGCAGTCTTTTCTTGAATTTGTGTCAAAGATGGAGCTTAGGGTGATTTAGTTTTATCAAAAGGAGTGGTAGAAAGCCTTCAAAGACGGTAAGGACATCGTTGAAGACATGCCTCGTTCTTGAAGACCTTCGACCTCTTTAACTGATGAAAATATTAAAAAAGTAAATAATATTATGCTTGAAAATCGTCAGGCAAGTGTTAGAGAGATGGCAAGAGAGCTCGACGTCTCTTGGGAGTCCGTCCGAATGAGTTTGGTGAATATTTTGGGTATAAAATGCGTCCTTGCTCGACTCGTTCCAATAAAGCTGAATTTTTTAAAAAGAGTAGCATAAACATGGGCATGTTTGATCGTGCGAATTCCGATCCCGCATTCATGGAAAGCATTACAACATGCGTCTTTGAATTTGACATGCCTATAAGTCAACAATCGTCTGAATGGAGGAAAAAAAAAAAACGAGCCGAAACCAAAAAAAAAAACCATGGGAAGGCCGTTAAAATATCAAGGTGATACTCATTGCTCGATATTTGTGGTTTGGTGCATCATGAATTTATGTGGAAAGGACAAACGGTCAATAAGAAATTCTAATTGGCCGTATAGAGGCATTTTCATGGATCATGCCAAAAATGCAATGAATACCATCGATCAACCACTGTATTCACCAGATTTGGCTCCATGTGATTTTTTTGGTACCCCGAACTGAAATTGCCGTTCCGTAGAATCCGCGTTCATTCGATCAAAGATTCAACTGTTCGAAGTAGTTTTTCTTATTTCTGACTATGCTGGTTGTGTTCTTTGACATTTTTTTGCCGTTTTATTTATAAAACCCAAACTCAGATGAATCATAAGAGTCTGTATCGTTCGTTTGAGTTTACAGTATTCAACATAAAGGCTGGCTGAAAAAAATTACTATGGACTATGCTCTGAAAGGAGGAGAAGAATGTTCATTGTATCCTTATACTCGACTAAAATGTAGGGTTTAGAAGTTAATAGAGTTTTAATTGGCAGTGCGAGACAAATTGCAAGTGTATGCCAAGTTCATACATATAAGCAGTCTCAAACTCTCCAAAGCTTGGATTGTGGCGAGTAGAAAAAACAACTAGCACAGTATAAATATATATATATAGGATATGACTAGCTTAGGTATACTACTTTAATTGGGTATCTACATACTTTATTTTACTGAATTTAATTCTATAAAAATATCCATACTATTTTAAGCACAATAATTTCAAATTTATTTCGAAAAAATATATTTGCGACGTTATTGCCTCAAAAGTGCAGCTGAAAGATTTTTGGGACCACTCAAAGATTACGAAATTTACATTATGCATTAGCATTACTTCCTTAGAAGTTTACATATCTACATATGCCCTCATATATATACATACATACCTCGTTTTCACATGTAAGACGGTATATGTTTTGGTTGCAAGAATTCAATATGTAAAATTCATAAATAAAAACATTGCTTTACGAGGGATTCTGCATAAGAACGCAAACCCACTACTGCGCCTTAATATGTGTGCTCAGCTCAGTTACCGCTGTGGGTGAAAGCTGACTGCCATAGTGCATGCGCATAAACCAGGTAGTAAAATTCACCAGTCGTGAAGTGCTCACAACTAGCATGAATCTTGAGTTTAAGTTCTTTTTCGAAACAAGCAACATTTATTTTTATATGGCTATATTCTAGAGATCTTCATTGTCAGTTTTTGTTCAGAAATACCATATACCAGTCTTAACTAGTTTGAAAAAGTCGAAATAAAAAGTATTTCAGTTATAGACTAAATTCCTTGCCGAAAATATATAACCGAAAATGTTTCAATGGCAACTAGTATGAAACTTGATATTAACTTGCTTATTTCTCAGCAAGATTTATTTTTATATAGCTACTTTCTACAGATATTCATTTCAAGATTTTGTTCAGAAATATGGCAACTTAAACTAGTTCAAAAAGAACAAAAAACTACAGTATAATAATGGACTAAAGTCCTTATCTTAAATACATAATCGCAGCTGTATTCATGACAAGCCTTTCGAGGGTTAACTTATTCATAAATCTATTATAATTTCAACAAATTGGACTTTTAGTCCAAGTTTACACTTCAGACCTTCTAGTTGCTAACTAGTTTTTTTCGGACTAGTCAATTTTAAGACCATTATATCCATAATAATTCTATAATTGCATCAATTTATTTTTTTGGGTCAAGCTCAAATTACAGAACAGTTGCCAACTAGTCTTTTTCGGACTAGTTAATTTTGAGAACTAACTTATTTCTAAATAATTTTATAATTTCACAAATTTGGTCTTTTGGGGCAAGTTTAAACTCTAGTCTTACTAGTTGCCAACTAGTATTTTTCGGACTAGTTTATTTTAATTTCCTGTCTTCTTTGATGATGTAGACAGGTAAGCGCTTGCTCTAGCGCATCATCTACAGTGCATGCAAAAAGTTAAACGACTATCAGCTTCCACCAACAACTACACAACACACCCAACTCGGCGTACAGGATCAAGAGCGACACTGCTGCTATCGTACACCTATAGGTATAACTCTTCTTCGCTTGAGAACTTACATGATGCCGTTACAACAACACAATGCCATTTGAGATTGTGCTGCAGAAAATTGGGATTTACATAAAAGCCACTAGAATCATTGCAACAGCGGCACTTCAACAGCGACCTCGACGCGGTGTGTTGGTGTGCGTCTCGGTCGTAGGTCTTAGGAAAAAGATAAACCTTGGAGGCGGTGCGCTGTTGAGAAGGTGTTCAGGTGCTGAAAAAGTGTCTTAGTAGTCTGGAGTGCAACTAGCAAGTGGAGAATCTTCTGCGGAGTGAAGTAGACATATTTTTATGCACACAAATCTGCGTATGTATATGTGTGTGTGTATGTAAATGAAGAAGAAAGTACGTTGCTGGTACACAAATATGCTTAAATAAATAAATGTAAATACATGTATACATACATATTTATATGTATGCATTTAGAAGAAAGTCTGCAGGTGAATGCCGTCATGCGATTTTCGTGCAAGCGATGCCGTGAGCTCACTAGTAAATATATTTGCCTGCACCTGCATATGTGCGTATATGTTTGTTGTAGGTTTATCTGCTTGGTAAATAAGATACGCTTGTTCACATGTGTAGCAGCGTTACGATTTATTTGTTTAATATTAAATGGAAATGCGGCGATACTTAGCTCTTCTGTATTTGAAAACAAGAGTATGTACTTGTGTATATTTATAGATATACCCAAATACGCAACATACATATGTATATACAATTTAAACGCTCTGTGTGTACTTGTGACAAAAAAACGCGGAGACAGCAATAGCTGATAATTTCGCTAATGTATTGCATTTCATAAGCGTTGCCCTATGCAAATGGCGTGATTGTTGCATTTTGCTGTGCTGAGTGCTTGCACACACTTTCACATGTACGGTACTTGCACCTAATTGCCATAAATAAGTAGCCTCAGCATATCGATTGTCGTCAACAATTTGGAAATCTACAAACATTTTCGCAAAGTTTATGTTATACATTTGAGCGGGAAAGCGCCGTTAATTGGCCTTATATTATAAGTATTAGCCTAATCGATGAATTGGTGGTGTGATATATGTTTACTGTTACATTAAAGTTTACGTTTTGTTGTTTTCACAGCATTTCATGGCATAATAGCTTCTGCGGAAATCGAAATTATAGGTTTCATCAGGTATGAGCAGAAAAAGTATACACAAAAAAATGTTGGTTGAAAGGGTTCGCTCTTCTTTTTATTTATTGGCGTATTCACCGGTTACGTAGTTATAGCCGCGCTAGTCGTTCTTCCTTTTCGCTGTTTGAAAAAATTCGAAAAATTCGTTCCTGGAGAAAATATTAATATTGATAGTCGAGGCCTTTTCGTATTTCTAATCAAACTTCAACTTTTCTTATATTTATAATGAACTTTAATGAACGAAATATGTACCATTTTGTTCGACAATTTTTTGTCATTTTCCGCTAGAGACATTATTCCATCAGTGTAAAACTTTTCTGTTTTGTTGGCGAAAAACTGCGACAAATAATTTTCAAAGGCTTCCTTTGAAACTAATTTTATTTCATTAAGGGCGCTCTGCACTGACCGAAACAAATGGTAGTCCAATGGTGCAAGGTCAGGGCGGTATGGTGAATCCGTCAAAATTTCTTAGCCAAGCTCTTCCAGTTTTTGTCGAGTTACCAAAGATGTGTGTGGTCCGGCGTTGTCCTGATGCAAGACGAAGCCTTTTCTGTTTACTGTTACAGTACTGGCTGTTTTTTTCTAATGCTTGCTTCAATTTCATCAGTTGTTGACAGTAAAATGTAGAATCAATCGTTCGACCATTCTGGAGCAGCTCATAGTGGATGATTCCTTTCCAATCCCACCAAACATTCAGCCTTAACCTTTCGAGGCATCAATTCTGGCTTTGCGACCATTTACTAAGCTTCACCACGCTTGTACCTTGATCTTTTTGGCACATTATTGTCGTATTTGATCCACTTTTCGTCATCTGTTACCATTCGCCTAAGAAATGGTTCGATTTCATTTCATTTCAGCAAAGAATCGCAGATGTTAATTCGGTCCTTTAAATTTTTCACAGACAATTCACGTGATACCCAAACATCAAGCTTCTTTCTGTAGCCAGCTGTACGCCAGTAGCTGTACACTCTACAGAAGATGATACCTTTGCTATTAAGTTCTGCAGCTCGAATTATTTTCTCCAGGAGTAGATTGAAGAAGTCTCACGATAGGGAGTCGCCTTTTCTGAAACCTCGTTTGGTTTCGAACGGCTCGGAGAGATCCTTTCCTATCTTTATGAAGCTTTTGATATTGCTTAACTTCAGTTTACAGAGTCATATTGGTTTTGCGGGGATTCTAAATTCAGAAATAGCAGCACAAAAAGATAGATTGAATCATTGGTTCAAATTTATTCGTAATTGAAGCCGGTCATAAGGTTACAGTAAATGGGGAACGTGTTATTGCTGACATACTATATGGTTCAATTTCTGCAAAAGGTAGTCGAAAATTAGGCTTTCGGCTGAAATTTATTCGAGCTACGAAACCAATACATTACATTATATGCGCTTTATTTCTTTTTGAAAACCACATGTCTGCTATAAGGCGAAAAGTACTGCTAATATATACATCAGTACTACTGTGATCAAAAAGTAAGGTGAAATTGTGCCTTAAAACACCGGGTATCAAGAAGCCGGGTACATTTTTTTCTAGGTTGGTAGGGTTTTCGATAACATTTGTTAAGTGTCTGTTTTTCAAAATGTTTAATTATCTCTGAGTTCTTGTATATTACCAAAAGATAATTCTCCGATTTTGCAATGGATGATTTTAATGAACAACGAACTTGCTTAAATTTTGTTTTGTTTGTGTCAAACTATGGCACAAAAAAACGTTTTTAAGTGGAACAATGAGTCAAAGGCCGGCCCGGGAACGCGCTAACGACAAAGTGCTCTCTGGACGACCACCAACCTTTATCGACAAGGGCCTCATTAAAAAAATCAAAGATTTGGTGCTTGGAACTAAAGACCTTGCTGATAGTGTGATGATGATATTTCAATCATTTCGCTCAATCCATTTTATTTTGAAGTATATTTTGTGTCTCAAATGCGTCAAGCTTCGATTGGTACCTTTATCACCAAAATGAACCATATTATACTGCTTTGGATTTCCGCGACTTTTCTTTTTGCTAAAAGCTCGACTCATATCGTTTCGCAACCATCGCATTCGCTGTTCTCCGTGCGATTTCTGGCTATTAAGCTTAAAATACCGAGAACGCCATTTTAACATGATTGATGAGATAAAAACTCAATCTAAGCAAGTCCTGAAGGCTATACTGACTGTTTTGAGGACTGGAAAAATGCCGGAAAAAGTACGTTTTATCGGATGAGGATGGGCATGAAATTGATTTGGATAATAAATAAAGAATTTACATATTAAAAATATATTTTGATCAAGGTGGTATAATTATATATATATGTAGTATAAGCCTTTGCCGGTACCAGAAAATATTTTCAGCGATGGCAAGATTTGAAAAATGATTATTTAAACCAAAAACCCATGCATTATTACCATATCTATATCTCTAGTGAAAATACTTTAAAAAATTTAACAGCATTTCAATATCTTGTATGAAGATTTGCGCATTTTTGTTTCTTCCTTATAGTCATCCGATGTTTTGGCACCAATATTCACTTTAGTATTTAAAGTCTTCCCACCAATGATCAGTTAATTTAGCAACAGCACGTATCCCTTTCAGTTTCATGCGTTTCTAACATAATTATTGCCTCAAATTACAAATACAACCGCCTAGATAATTTCACAATAACAAAATGAGCTTACGAGCAGCTGTCAGTTAGTTAATGCAATATGTTTTTTTTCGTTTATGTCAATAGAAAGAAAAAGTAATAAAACACACTCGTATATCTTTAGTGGGTAACTGTAACCATATTAGTGAATTTTTTCGCTGGTTCCTGCATTTTTAGCTTTTTTATGAATCCACTAACTAGCTGTCATCTGCTGTCTGCATTCGTTAGTGTTCTATAATTTTATCAGATTTGAGTGGATAAGTTTGGGTATCTAAATTACTGCGTCGATACTTGCTCAGTTTTTAATTTTTGAATTAAATGTTGGGATTTTGAAATAAAGCTCGACGAAAAATTCAACGTAATTATGAAATATGATTCGCCTTTTCACTTTAGCTCACCTTCAAACGGATGTTTTTTGGCTACCCAGGAGATACTTGGTCTAAGACCGGAAGTCGTGAGTTGCTTGAGACATACATATGTAAAATAATCGTTTCTGGCCATTACTAAGTGAATGGCACTCAGAGAACTTTCCTCACTTGCTTGAACCTCTACAACTCGGCATAAGCGTGTCTATGCCAATAAAAAAGAATAAGTCTGTGTCTTTCTTGTACCACCCTCAACCTATGAAAACAGGATGAGGTATACAACACGATTACTCGTCTTTTTATCTAATATTTTTATTTATTGGTGAGTTCATGTTATATATATGTTTGTATATTATGCGCCCAGAAAAAAGTTATATTCATAATATTCGAATTTCGCATTAGCCAGAAGTTGCCAACAAAGAGTTTCGCAAAATGCGAAGAACTTTTACAGACGACTATTTGATCAAACCTCCCATCCCATCAAATCAATTCTACCTTTTTGGTTTGGTTTTTCGTGGCTATAAAAATCTGCTGCCTTTTAGTGAATCCTGTTAGTACCTTTTTCTTCGTTCTTCATTCTATCGTTATACTGGGCTGTGCCATTTTTAAGGAATTTTTTTGAATTTAAAAAACCGGTCAAAAACTTTCCAGAAGGCGGTCATGTTTGTTTGCAAATTTGTGTCAAATTTTTTCAGACTATCAATAAGGTTTGCGATTTGATCACGTCCTCTTTCATTTTGATATAAAGCTTCCAAGATTATTACGCAAATGGCGTAAGAGCTTCTCGAGCAAAAGACGGCCGTCTCTGTGACTTTTTTTTTGTTTTCGGGGAACGCAACATGTGTCCTGAGATCCAACATAGAAAAAATGTCAGAGATATTCTTGGTGTCGCAATCAGACGGCTGCCAAACATGGACATATTATACCTGGTGCTATAGAGTATAATACTATTGTTCACCTAACGGTTGCACGTATTTCCTAAAATTAATCTAAAAAGATATAGGAGTATCACATATCTGGAGACCCGCTCCACCGATTTCAACCAAATTCGTTATGCGACATTCTACGGATAATCCAATGTTACAGTGTCAAAATAAGTGAAATCGAACTACAGGCCTCCTACTTCCCATATAACACAATTTTAAATTCCATTTGAAACTTTAACTTTCCAGTGTACAAATCAAGAATAAATTAATATTATACTATATATCAAGACAAATCCTTACTCGCATAGTGCATTTGAGGTGTGCCACCTTATGACTAAGAATTGCGAAAATCCAACCAAAACTGTTCAGGCCCCTAGGTACTGAATAGGTGGTCCCAATGCTTATTTTTGACTATCACCGAAAATATCGGTCGATATGTGAGATATATAATTGAAATTCAGAGAAAATATTTTCCTGATAGTAGTATGTCTCTGTGCCACAAATGCGTTGAACAAACCTCATGTTCCTGAAGGTACTTCCATGGCTTTGTTTCTAGCAAGTTAAAAGACTATACAATTTTCAGTTATACCCTAACTTAGCTCTTCCTTACTTGTTTTTTATACCCTAAACAGGGTATATGAAGTTTGTCATGAAGTTTGTAACACCCAGAAGGAAGCGTCGGAGACCCTATAAAGTATGTATATACATACATAAATGATCAGTATGTTGAGCTGAGTCGACTTAGCCATGTCCGTCTGTCTGTCTGTTCGTCCGTCCGTCTGTCTGTATGTATATATACGAACTAGTCCCTCAGTTTTTAAAATATCGTTTTGAAATTTTGAAAACGTCATTTTGTCTTCAAGAAGCTGCTCATGTTGTCTCATACAAAAGTTGGCACAGGTTATTTTCTAGAGCAACAATGTAATCTCCGAAAAAATTGTTCAGATCGGTTTACTATTGCATATAGCTTCCAGAATAGTTTGTCAAAAAAGTCTTGCGCTATTTTCGCTAGTTGGCGCTGAAAGCGCATAGTTCTAGTTTTAT